>NC_137176.1:11295200-11617700 GCF_951804945.1 Podarcis cretensis | reverse complement strand
ATGCACATACTCACACATCCCTACACACAGACATATATGTGGACACACACCCAACATATGCACTGGGATCACTGGGAGATAGGCAGGTTAAAGCCTTAAGGATCCCAATGTTCAAATGATGATCTTGGTGGCAAGATCAGGCTAGCTGAGAAGCAAATCCCTAAACCTCTCTCCATGCTATTCTGATGTAGCCCAGGTTGGTGTCCCGAAACAAATAGTTACCCAATAATGCCAACTTCTGATGGTGGCCTTGGAAACATCCTCTGAAGGATTGAGATAATGTAGCTGGATATGATGTGAGGATTATTGTGGAGCTAGATCTGCTCATGAAAATTAATAGAAATTGAAATTAATAGCAATGACTAACTTAGGTTCATTTATCCCCAAAAATGCAGATCATCTGTCATGTGATTGTTTCACTCAGAACTTGCATACCTTTTGAAAGTGTTGCATGAGGGAAAGATGATCTCCTATTTGGAGTTATGTTACTCCTTATGCCACCTTTCTGTTAGATGCTCAATACTCAATTTCTGTTAGATGCCCATACTATAATATTAAGTCCAGTTTAATGTAATAATCACACAATCTATTTGACTAGTAAATTAGATTTGCTTTACTTTGTTCAAAACAAGACAAGATTGTTATGTGCTAATTATCTCTTACATGTGAAGATATATAAGGCTCTGTTGTTCAATATAGGGCAGGTCCACATCTGAGTTGGCATCGTTCCATCAACGTCTCATTGTTGGATGACTTACACCTGCATGTGTGAACTGAGCCAGTGTGGTGTAGTGGTTAAGAGCGGTAGTCTCCTAATCTGGGGAACCGGGTTCGAGTCTCCGCTCCTCCACATGCAGCTGCTGAGTGACCTTGGGCCAGTCACACTTCTTTGAAGTCTCTCAGCCCCACTCACCTCACAGAGTGTTTGTTGTGGGGAAGGAAGGGAAAGGAGAATGTTAGCTGCTTTGAGACTCCTTAAAGGGAGTGAAAGGCGGGATATCAAATCCAAACTCTTCTTCTTCTTAATTAAAACCATCACATCTGAGGTAATATATTCATAATAGCAGCAGCAGCAGCAGCCACCTTTACCGCTTAAGTAGTGATTTGCAGTGTTTCAGAATACACTGTGGACATTATCTCTATAATCCTTGTAAACATATCAAGATTGTTATCCCCACACCACAGACAGGGAAACAGAAAACTATAGCTCTCCTAAAGTCACCAAGTGAGTTAACGGCAGAAGAGAGAATTAAGTTTGGGATTTCCTCCTGGGTATCCAGCCTCTTCTCCTAGCCCCTCTATGAATGACGCGGAAGTTCAACCTGTGATGGCATATTCACACAGGAGACATGTATGCACGAACCCTTCTATGGAGCTTAAGGTAAAGGGTAAAGGTACCCCTGACCATTAGGTCCAGTCGCAGACGACTCTGGGGTTGCACACTCATCTCGCTCTACAGGTTGGGGAGCCGGCGTTTGTCTGCAGACAGCTTCCAGGTCATGTGGCCAGCATGACTAAGCCACTTCTGGCGAACCAGAATGGAAACACCGTTTACCTTCCCACCAGAGCAGTACCTATTTATCTACTTGCACTTGATGTGCTTTTGAACTGCTAGGTTGGCAGGAGCTGGGACCGAGCAACGGGAGCTCACCCCGTCGTGGGGATTTGAACCGCCGACCTTCTGATCAGCAAGCCCTAGGCTATGTGGTTTAGACCACAGTGCCACCCGCGTCTCTCTATGGAGCTTAGAGGGTGTTTATTTGCCGGGCCACCCTACCCAGCCCACAACAACCAATACAGCAAGAACTCCACGGGACAACACAGAACACCAGTGAGCTCCTGGTTTGGCTTAGCAATGATATTGACTCATAACCTTGATTCCACATCACTACCTGAAAACAGTATAGCACAGCAGCAATTGTGCTCTGCAGTGAATGCATTGTCTTTTGTGTGTGTGTACACTAATTACAATTTCCCTTTCATACATTTCCTCATTTACAACTTGCTTCATTGATCCCACTCAGCCAGCTCACATCCTTTATACAAAGAGAAAACAAAAGGGGAAATGCATTTTTTGTTGTTGTTTTAAAAGAGGAGCCTGCGGTTAAACACACTGAGGAATAATTTCACATTCATTTCATAACATCATTGCAGTGACACATACCATTGACAATTAACAGCAACAAAAAAGAAAATATCCTGCCACTATATAATGCTGATACTTTGCCGATTTTTTCCTTTTCTGCAGAGCTTTGACAATATAAATCTTGTGTTCATGCTTTGTGGATCTTTCCTGACACTCAGCAGTATTCTCACTAGGGCCTCCTTCTTATGTCCTATCATTCTAGGTTGCCTGAAGAAATTGCCGAAAATTCAATTTTGATGTCTCTGAGAACTGTGCTCTTTTGAAACCAACACACTTCTCATAAAACACAAATAAAAGGAGGGCTGTGTGCTGGAGACACTTTGAAAGAGCATTGCAAACAATTGCAGCTTTGCCAGCAATGGGCAAGGAGAGCACAGCTACATTTCACAAAGAACACAAGGCTGCCACTGAAAGTCATGAAGGCGGCTCAGTTAGTTAGAGTGCGGTGCTGAAAATGCCAAGGTCAGGGGTTTGACAAGATGCATATTCCTGCATTCTAGGGGTGTGTGTGGATAAAATGAACCACTGAGTCTTTCCCAGCTCTACAACGCTTCTATGATTCAATGATCACTTACCCCTGCACCACTGAGGCCCCATCTGTAGTACACATTTAAAGAGTTATCATGTCACTTTAAACACCCATGGCTTCCCCAAAAGACTCATGGGAAGTGCAACTTTTTAAGGGTGCAGATAGTCAGTGGTGTAGCATATGCCTGCGCTGCCCAAGGCGGGCGTGCTCCCGAGGGGGTGGGGTGTACTCCCAAGGGGAGCAGGGGGCGGAGGGTGCCCTCCCAGGGGTGGGATAGCCACCCGAGTGCACGGAGTGGGTCATGCACACTGCAACCGGGGGCAGAGCGAGCCACCCATGTGGGCGGAGCAAGCTGCCGAAGGCGGACATTTGGTGTGCCACCCACCAGCCACTACCAAGCCTCCCGCAGCTGTCAAAATGAAAGGGGAAGGGTGGAATGCTGCCGGCAAAGCAGTACAACTCCCCCCTTCCCCTGACGGCTTGGGGTAGGCTTGGAAGTCACGGGTGTGCGGTGTGCTGAATGTCACCCCCCGAAGGGATGACACCTGGGTCGGACCACCCCCACCGCACCCCCTCTTCCTCTGCCACTGCAGAGAGTTGTTAAAAAGGTAAAGGAACCCCTGACCATTAGGTACAGTCATGGCCGACTCTGGGGCTGTGGTGCTCACCTTGCTTTACTGGCTAAGGGAGCCGGCGTACAGCTTCCGGGGTCATGTGGCCAGCATGAGTAAGCAGCGCACGGAAATGCCGCTTACCTTCCAGCCGGAGTGGTACCTATTGATCTACTTGCACTTTGACATGCTTTCGAACTGCTAGGTGGGCAGGAGCAGGGACCGAGCAATGGGAGCTCACCCCGTCATGGGGATTCAAACCACCAATCTTCTGATCGGCAAGTCCTAGGCTCTGTGGTTTAACCCACAGTGCCAGCCGCGTCCCTGCAGAGAGTTGTTAGAAGGCCCCTATTCCCCTTGCAGAGCAACAATTCTCAAAGTTCCCTGGGAAGAGGGATTGACCGTAGGTATGTGACAGAAACAGTTCTAACAACTCTCGGCACTCTTCAACTACAGGGTCCAAGATTCTTGCAGAGAAGCTATCATTGTGTAAGTGGTATAACAGGGTGTTCAATGTATAGGCCAGATGAGGCCGCAGTTGCCTGTGACATCACAAATGCTTTCAGGGGATGAGAGGGTTTGTGTGGATCTCCTTGTATGTAGCAGATACATGGTGGTAGAATGGGCTGTACGGTGGTACCTCGGGTTACAAACTTAATTCATTCCGGAAGTCCATTCTTAACCCGAATCATTGTTAACCTGAGGCACACATTCCCTACATAGGCCTCCTGCGGCCCTGGAAGCAAATTGCGTTCGAATCCCGGGGCAAAGTTCGCAACCCGGGACACCTACTTTTTGTGGAGTTCGTAACATGAAGCGTTCATAAGCAGGACTGTTCATAACCTGAGGTACCACTGTCCCACTTTAGGCTGAAAGTAGGAAACATAATTCTCCATGGAAATGCTTCATGAAAACAGAAAATTAAGAGATCAGGTAGAAAGATTCTAGATGTCTCCCTGCTGGGCTGGTTGTCTACTTGCAGGGAGCCTTTCACCTCAGGGAGCATTCGAAGTACCACAATCTGAAGGGGTACTGCCTATTCTACCATCTCAGCTTTCTGCCACCTGCTGCCTGCGTTATGGAGATCCAGCCTTAAACTAAGCTGTGCAGCAGCTTACATTTGTAGCACTCATGTCCTGTTTCCAGTTACTTTGCAGTCAAGGGAGACGAACTACGCTGCCAACAGAGTCCTGGCAGAATCTGGCAACCATTTCCACAACTGCATTCGTAGTCAGTGTTACTGAATTGCATCTCATGGAAACAATGTTGGGCATGTTGAGCAGTTTTGTATCAGAAGTACATCCTCATAAATCATTTCCATAAACCACATACAGTGGGTTTATAGCCACATGCCAGCTACTCATGAGAAACATAAATATAATCTGCCTCAACGGTTCTGGCAAACGTGTGGATTTCTCACATACAGAAAGACATATTAACCACCCCCATTTTTACAAGTTTGGATAAGGGAGTTCCTTGTGGGTACATTCTCTTCACTTAGAAGTGGAGGTCAAGGACTGAGACACAGAGTAGCAGAGCAAAGAACTGCAGGCTTCTGAAACGCAAAGCCTCTTTTGACCATGGTGCAGAAGTTATTCTGTTGTGGCTCCAGTAATTTTGCCATGTTGCCTAGATCAAGGTGGGCGTGGGGCCCTGAAATATGGGCCACACCAGTGCAGTCCCAGGCTTTCAAATGTTTTCAAGGCAGCTTTGGAACAATAGTCCCGGGGAAACATTTCCTTGAGCACACTGCGGTAATTTATTCAAAGATTAACGAAACAACCCAATGCATGTTTACCTGGAAGTAAATCCAACACGCACAGCATTTCACTGCGTGGCCTGCATTTGAATTTCAAAGTGGGAACCTAGGTATGATCCCTACCAACATAAAAGTTACACACAATTTTTTATTAGTGTATTGGCATTGATTAAAATGATAATGCTACTGTGGGAGCTTGCTTTCTGTGCTGGGCCATTTCTGTATCTCCTCATGCAGTCTTTATGGTAATATGGGCTGTCAATCCTACAGTAAATAAAAGACAGAAACAGCAAGCATCAGTGGTCCCAGACTATTGAAATAAATGGCTCCGAGGTGGCTTTACTATTGTCTGTAAAACAACACATGGATCTCAGGCCTTCAAGGAATTCCAGTTATTTAGCAGTTAAAATAAGAGATTAACTGCCTGATTTTTAATAGGTTATCACCTTTCCCATTTGGCTACCCCACTGTTTGTCTTGCTCCTTGTGCTCTGTTAAACAAGGGAAAGTGTTGTGACCCATAATTGCGGGCAGATTCACAGCAGGTTTTCGAGGAGTTTTCTGCACCACAGTGTCCATCTGCTGTAGTCTTGTGTGCTTCCCACAGGGGAACCTGGCTAATTTTTCAGTCAATTAGCAGAAGGGCTGCTTTTGTTCTCCAAGTGCCCCCCTCTGGGCTCCTCTTACACCCTAGTCTCCACGTTCAGATGTTGGCAGTTTTGAAATAGCATATCATGTTATTTTTCTCTGCTGACCTTTGTGACATTGTTGGCTGAATGCGATCACATGTAATTGTAGCCACTTGCGTTAAAACTGTGCAATGGGAAATGTATCGACTTAAAAAAAGAAAATCAGAGAATAAATGCTGCTAATGACATACGTGTGGATAGCTTCTTTAAAGGGGGATATTAATTTGTCTTATTCTGCAGCCTGAGAAAGGATTGAAATTATGCATTTTTAAAAAATAGGAAACAGAGCATTTTTGTTTTTAGCTACACAATGTATTTTGGCAGGAAACATAAACCTGTGTAGTGAAGTACACAAACAGAAATACAAAAACAAAAAATACAGTCAAGAGTAAAAGAATCAACGTTATGCTCATTTGTTCTGCGTGCTCATATTATGCATAGTGAAGCTATAATATAGTTATTTATTGTTCAGAATTTCAATTACATTAATTTATCAGGGCTTGGTCAAAACCACTTCCTTTAAAATAAAAAAATGAACATGCTTGGCACTGCCAAAAGAGATAGAGAGAGAGATATAAAATTTCAGTTATTTATTTTAATCTGCTTTAGGAAACCTTTGCTGTTCATTCTGACTTCTCCTTACTTTCCCTCACTGATGTCATCGTGTTGCCAGCTCTGACAAGCTACAAAGGACTGTGACATCATCTCTCTGGCTATGTGGGATCACTCACTTGGAAGAAAGAAGAACCTGAAGCAGCCTTGGAGAGCGAGTTATGAAAGCAGCAACAGCCAGCAGACATAATAATAGTAATAATGCCACCAGTCATTTTTGGGAGAGAAAATTACTAGTGTAGACCACTGCCCCAGGGGCAGATGTGTGTGTGGCATAAAATACACAGCTGGATAATATTTGGTGCAGCCCTGATTTGTATGAGTTTAGTTAGAGGTTAGTCATTAATGCCTGCCTTTTGGCACACAGCAAAACCTTTTTGATATAGTGATGCTGCAAAAGAACAGTAGGTGAGATCAACAATCATGCCAGTTCTTTTTCTCTGAAATTGAAGAGTGCCACAGTCTCAGTTCACATAAAGTCACCGACACCAAATGAGCACATCCTGGGTTTGCCAGGACATCACCTGAAGCTGTTGTGGTTTCTGTCAAATACATTGCATGTCTGAATGCGTATGGACTCTACTGCTGAATCCCACAGAGACTGCACTTTGCCTTAAGAGCAAATGGCCTCCCTCCTCCCATTCGGATTTCAATGTCACCTATTTATTATGAGTGATTTCTGCCTCAGATGCAAATATTCCCTGACACGTTGAAGAGATATTCTCCACACACACACACCCTCCATTGTCATTCTGTTCCTTCTGCCGTACAATATCAAGTGAGCTTGGCTCTCTGTAACCTTCCATCCACCCAGCCTCTTGGCTATACCTTTCTATAGTTAATAAATATCCCTTTTCCACAGTGTTCAGCAATAAAATATTCACTGGGTCTGAGCTGGGGTTAACAGATTTCTGAAAATTTTATTGCATGACAGCCTGTCCTGCATAATCCCCTCAGCTGTCTCATGTTCTGGGGCAGAAACGATCTTATATGTCACTCTAATAGTCTAGAATTACACTTGTATCTCTGTCACCAGCATATGGGGCTGTGTATACCCCTAGGCCCAGCTCCCTCTCTTTCACGGCCTTTAAAATGATAACATTTGGCAAAGCCAGTTTTGACAGAAAGTGAACTCTCCTTTCCGCATTTGTGACAAAGCCAGCCACCAGAGGCCTGACACAGAGCAGCCAATCATCATACTCTTTACCGGATAATGATAGCGTGTTTCGCTCATCTTAATAACCCGCCTCTGTGCAACGGGAGACTGGAGTGCAGGTCCTCACTTAATTATACAGTCTACATCTTAAGTGCTTTATTCATGGGAGGTTTTCGGCTGAGCGGGCTTTGCCAGAGTTTGCCATTCTCTCTCCTCCCTGTCCGCCTCCACCTCCCAGCCCACAACAAAGTGTATTGATCATTGAAAGTCAGGGAGGGCAAGAAAGCGTCGCAGAAAATAACACAACAGGGGGGGAAGTTTGCTCATGCCCTCTGAAAAGGGGGCGAGGGGGAGCGAGAGCCCTGGCCTATGGACCAACGCAATAATATCAATAGAGAATGGAATTCATTACATTCCTAGGGTACAGTTGTACAGGATGATGATGATGCATTGATTAAACAACGAGGCAAACTGCATTTATTTGGAGGGAGCCTGGCATAGTTCTAAAGAGCGATCCCTGTGTTGGATTCCACCCCACCCCCCATTTTAAGGCTCACATTTGGTTAAGAGATTGAGCCAAGGCCATATTGCGCCCAACAACCCCTTTGTCCAACTTCCTTGACTGAAATTTAACTGCCTGGTGAAGGCACAGGTGTTTATTAGGACGGCCATTAAATCTTAATGTTAAATCTGTTTCCTTGTTTATACTTTAATACAAGATTTGTTTCTAATCAAGCATTTCATTTCCTTCTTGGGCAAAGGAGGATTATGTGCCATTTTGTGTGTTTCATTTCATGGGGGGGCGGGGAACAAGCTGAATAATTTCAAAAGTAAATATGGAAATAAAATTGAGGAGCACAATCTCATGCAAGTTCAGTACTCTTCCATCCTGCTGAGTTCAATGAGAGAATTAAGCAATGTTCAAATCTCTACCGTAGAAATAATAATAATAATAACAACAACAGTTAAGTGTTTAACATTGGCTGAATTGTACCATAATTGTTGGTTTTAGCTTTTTAAATTGCAGGATTAAGGATTACCATTCCTGTAGCGGGAAAGAAATGGTCGTACTGAGTAACAGTCTAGGCCAAGAAGTTGTTGAAAACAGATGAGTTTCTCTGTTTAAAATTCATAACGACAGAATCTGACAAATGTTCCAACTATTGTTTTGATAAAAATAGGCTGGAGGAGACAAGTCCTACTTGTCGTATATGCAGAAATGTTCTTATTCATGGCCTTTACTTTAAAATGGATTTCCATTGTCTGAGTCACTCAGAGTGTCCACATTAACGCCAGAAATTGGGGTTCTGTTTTTGCGTGGAGTCCTGCCTGAAATGGAACCCAAATTGTGTAGGTTTAATATGATTTCTGATCAGTATTTTGATCAGTGATGGTATTAGGGCATGTCTCACTCAGCAGAATGAGCAGGAGCGTAGGGCTGACCACATTTTGAAGTAAGTGAAACATTACACATCACCATTAAAAGGCTGTTAAGCCTAGACTTTAAACAACTCACCTGCACCACTGACTTTGAGAACTCAACATATCAATGGCCTCACTCCACATGCTATGAAGCCTCTGGGATGTTGAGGGATCAATGGCATCATTGTCTTCTTGCTTCTTTTGTAAGTCTCACATAGTATGCTGCAAGGCTGAAGGGACCATGAGGGTGATCTAGTCCAACCCCCATAATGCAGGAATCCAAACTTTTTTTGTGCCAGAACTCAAACGTGCTACCTTTCCTAGTATAGACATACTGAAAGTGAAGCCTGACAATCTTCATAAATGATAATGGTAATGGAGAAGGGTAATGTTAATTGTGATCAAAGGTAAACTAATGGGCCTGTTACTCCCCTCTTTTACTTTATTGAAGGTGGATAGCATATTTGCCCTTCCTTAATATGATAGAAAACCACCTGACTTCAAGGTTTTCTCAAAGGGGATTGATAGATCAAACGCCTATGTCAAGGGGTGGTGCTTGAAAACAGATGAGTTTCTATGCTTTAGAATATAAAATGAGAGAATTTTACAAATGTTCCTGCTAATGCTTTGATGAGCGTGGGGTGGAGGGGAGCAACATGATGAATTCTGCTTGATACATATGGCAGAGTCGACTGAAGCCTTGCTGTGACTTTAAACTAAGCCCTGACTGGATTGCCTGTCATTTGAGTTGCTGGATTGTAAAAGTCTACCCCACTCTGGGAGAAAGCGAGGCAGGCAGGTGGAGAGGAGGAAGAGGAGAGAATGGATATTGCAGAAACCTCTTAAAACAGGAAGGCTTGGTGGCCCGAATATGTACCAAATGGTTAGATAGATAAAGGTAAAGGTAAAGGTACCCCTGCCCGTACGGGCCAGTCTTGACAGACTCTGGGGTTGTGCGCCCATCTCACTTAAGAGGCCAGGGGCCAGCGCTGTCCGGAGACACTTCCGGGTCACATGGCCAGCGTGACATCGCTGCTCTGGCGAGCCAGAGCCGCACACGGAAACGCCGTTTACCTTCCCGCTGGTAAGCGGTCCCTATTTATCTACTTGCACCCGGAGGTGCTTTCGAACTGCTAGGTTGGCAGGCGCTGGGACCGAGCAGCGGGAGCGCACCCCGCCGCAGGGATTCGAACCGCCGACCTTTCGATCGGCAAGCCCTAGGCGCTGAGGCTTTAACCCACAGCGCCACCTGCGTCCCTGATTAGATAGATAGTGTGACTATAACTACCACTTTTATCCCCATTTATTGCCTATATTGGTGTCAATAACCATCACATCACAATTTAGAATTTTTGAGAAAACCAAAGGAAACAAGCACTGTGCAATCCAGTTTCCTTTGTACCTTTCTGTTAATATTTTGTTGTCCCGACACTTAGTGATCAGAAGTTGTCTCATCTCAATCAGATTTCCAAAATGCTTTCGATGTTTCTAATTCCTCATTTGTTTTGTTCGTTTTGTGCCTCTGCTGTTCTTATTTTATTCTGGCATCCTTGTCCTCTTCTATTCCTTCCAGCAATTTTTCTCATGAAGGTTTCTTCTGTTTTCCTCTCTTTTGTTTTCCAACCCCTTTTGCTCCAGAACTTCCTGTTAGAATATAAAGTGCCAATGGATCTGATTCTCATGTAGAAATGAATCCTCTTTACCACAAGAAATAACTTCTAAAGCTTTACTTGCAGAACTTGGTTTTTAAACATTTCATTACATACATTAACAGTTGCGAAACAACAAAATGCCACATTGCATATTAGTAATGGGCATCAGTCTTCTTAAGTCCAGGAAATCTCTTCCTCTGATCCCAGAGTAAGTTCACACTTCTGGAGAGCAAAAACAGCTTGTGTGTCTCTCTGCTGTTGTAACACATACAGACAAACACCACCCAAAGAACCAACACAACACATAGCTTCCCTGTTGATAGTAGCAGAGAAGCTCAGGTTACATGAGTTAGGAAAAAATACCTCATGAGCCAGTCACAAGACTCAGCCTGCCCTATCCTAGAGTGAAAAAACACCAGGGCTCTGGAATAGACTCCCCAACATTTTACGTGCATTAAACATATAATTTAATGCTTCCACAGTCCAACTGTACCTCTCATAAGCCAGGAGCTTCTACTACAATGACTAAGTCTAAGTACCTACTGACATCAGTAGAATCTACTCTGGATACAAATGGGGAGAACTCTAGTCAATTCTGTGTCCAGGGTAGCTGTTTACCAGCTCCATCTGGTACGCAGGCTGAGACCCTACCTGCCTGCGGACTGTCTTGCCAGAGTGGTGCATGCTCTTGTTATCTCTCACTTGGACTACTGCACTGTGCTCTATGTGGAGCTACCTTTGAAGGTGACTCGGAAACTACAACTAATCCAGACTGGTGACTGTTATGTGGCCGCCGAGACCACATAACACCGGTCTTGAAAGACCTACATTGGCTCCCAGTATGTTTCCGAGCACAATTCAAAGTGTTGGTGCTGATCTTTAAAGTCCTAAATGGCCTTGGTCTAGTATACCTGAAGGAGCGTGTCCACCCCCATCATCCAGCCTGGACACTGAGGTCCATCACCGAGGGCCTTCTGGCGGTTCCGTCGCTGTGAGAAGCCAAGTTACAGGGAACCAGGCAGAGGGCCTTCTCAGTAGTGGCACCCGCCCTGTGGAACGCCTTCCCACCAGATGGCAAAAAGAACAACATCTTAGAAGACATCTGAAGGTAGCCCTGTCTAGGGAAGCTTTTAATGTTTGATGTTTGTATTTTAATATTTTGTTGAAAGCCGCCCAGAATGGTTGGGGAAGTCCAGCCAGATGGGCGGGGTATAAGTAAAAAAATATTATTCTTACTATTATTATTATCACCGTTTCTGAGCAAAATTCACTGTTTTGACATGGATATATAAAGACTAGAATGACTTGGTCTCAAATATTTGAAGAAGTATATTTTCTGATATCTCTTAGCACAGGCTTTAAGATTTTACCAATAGGCACAACCTTTTGTACACTGCTGAGGAAAAGGGCCTCCTTAGTGGTGGCACCACTCCTGTGGTTCCCTTCCTCTGTGGTTGTCCTCCTCAGTGTTGATATTTCAGCATCTTTTGAAGGCAGTTTCTTTACCCAGGCCTTTGGGACAGATAGGGGTGTTCAGTATCAATGTGATGTTTTTCAATGCTGTACCTCAGTGATGGATTGATAATATGCAATTTTAAATGGAATGGTTTTGTATTTTTAATGCTTCACTGAGTTTTTGCAGATCACCCTGAATTCTTATTTAAGAATATATTCAAAACAGAGTAAATAGATGTGTACATTCCTTTAAAATATTCGGTGATTATTTAATATTGTGTTCCTAACAGCATGTTCCCTGAAAATAATGTCACACCATTTTTTACTTAATGTGTTGGCAATAGAGAAGAAGTGAATCATCATTATCATAAATGTTATCCAACTAAGTAATACTCAGAGTGTGTTAAATATATTAGTTTAATATACATAAAATGTAATGCTTACGGTATATGGATTAAAGTCTGAAAAAACTAATGGAAAAGTTAGCATTTGCAAAGTAGAGAAGTTTGCATTTGGCAGGAGGTTTCACCCCAGCAAATGCAACAGAAAATGTTGGATGTTTCTGTTTAAGTCTTTAGGGTAGTTGCTGACTCATCACCGGAAAGCCAAGCAGAAATTTCTCATAGCAGGAAGATGAAACCTGAGAACTCATTGTCTTCCTCAGCAATGGATCCAGCAGAAGCAGTAGTGAATGTAGTGGCCAATCTCTGTGATCATGAACAAGCAAATTGCTTAAGATCTTTTGCTCTGGGACCAGAGAAATGAAAGTTTATTGAACTGTATTAAAGCCTAAAAAGAAGATGGGACTGCAATGCTAGTTTGTTTAAGAGCAATGTGTTACTTTGTATTTTTGCCACTGCTTATTTGTAGTTTAAGACTGTTTCCAGTACAGCTTTGAAACTCATTCTTGTGGTTGAGAGCAAATTCATTTCTATTCTGCACATGGTCCAGATCAGGGATTTTGCTTGCATTGGAACCATGGACTTAAGTTAGTCATGACTATCCTAAGCCCATGATTTCAGTGGTTCTCCTTTGAGTATGATGTAGTTCAATTACATATCATCATCATGATCATCATCATCAACAACAACATCCACTCAAGAAGACTAGTTGATTTGCAAATTGTTGACTGCTGTCGAACAGCGTGCTGCTTGCTGTGCAATAAAGGTGAAGGGTAAAGGGACCCCTGACCATTAGGTCCAGTCGTGACCGATTCTGGGGTTGTGGCGCTCATCTCGCTTTATTGGCCGAGGGAGCCGGCATACAGCTTCCAGGTCATGTGGCCAGCATGACTAAGCCGCTTCTGGCGAACCAGAGCAGCACACGGAAATGCCGTTTACCTTCCCGCCGGAGCGGTACCTATTTATCTACTTGCATTTTGATGTGCTTTCGAACTGCTAGGTTGGCAGGAGCAGGGACCGAGCAATGGGAGCTCACCCTGTCACGGGGATTCGAACCGCCAACCTTCTGATCAGCAAGTCCTGGGCTCTGTGGTTTAACTCACAGCGCCACCCGCGTATGTGGTAATTGCTGCGTGAACAGATAAACTGAAGGAATGCTGAGCCAACTTTTACTTCCAGTGTTTGAAACCACCTTGAAAACTGACAGTGAGTGACATAATTGTTGTTGTTTAGTCGTTTAGTCGTGTCCAACTCTTCGTGACCCCATGGACCAGAGAACGCCAGGCACTCCTGTCCTCTACTGCCCCCCGCAGTTTGGTCAGACTCATGCTGGTAACCTCGAAAACACTATCCAACCATCTCGTCCTCTGTTGCCCCCTTCTCCTTGTGCCCTCCATCTTTCCCAACATCAGGGTCTTCTCCAGGGAGTCTTCTCTTCTCATGAGGTGGCCAAAGTACTGGAGCCTCAGCTTCACAATCTGTCCTTCCAGTGAGCACTCAGGGCTGATTTCCTTCAGAATGGAGAGGTTTGATCTTCTTGCAGTCCATGGGACTCTCAAGAGTCTCCTCCAGCACCATAATTCAAAAGCATCAATTCTTCGGCGATCAGCCTTCTTGATGGTCCAGCTCTCACTTCCATACATCACTACTGGGAAAACCATAGCTTTAACTATATGGACCTTTGTTGGCAAGGTGATGTCTCTACTTCTCAAGATGCTGTCTAGGCCTGTCATTGCCCTTCTCCCAAGAAGCAGGCGTCTTTTAATTTCGTGGCTGCTGTCACCATCTGCAGTGATCATGGAGCCCAAGAAAGTAAAATCTCTCACTGCCTCCATTTCTTCCCCTTCTATTTGCCAGGAGGTGATGGGACCAGTAGCCATGATCTTCGTTTTTTTGATGTTGAGCTTCAGACCATATTTTGCACTCTCCTCTTTCACCCTCAATAAAAGGTTCTTTAATTCCTCCTCACTTTCTGCCATCAAGGTTGTGTCATCTGCATATCTGAGGTTGTTGATATTTCTTCCGGCAATCTTAATTCCGGCTAGGGATTCATCCAGCCCAGCCTTTCGCATGATGAATTCTGCATATAAGTTAAATAAGCAGGGAGACAGAATTCAGCCTTGTCGTACTCCTTTCCCAATTTTGAACCAGTCAGTTGTTCCATATCCAGTTCTAACTGTAGCTTCTTGTCCCACATAGAGATTTCTCAGGAGACAGATGAGGTGATCAGGCACTCCCATTTCTTTAAGAACTTGCCATAGTTTGCCATGGTCAACACAGTCAAAGGCTTTTGCATAGTCAATGAAGCAGAAGTAAATGTCTTTCTGGAACTCTCTAGCTTTCTCCATAATCCAGCGCATGTTTGCAATTTGGTGTCTGGTTCCTCTGCCTCTTCTAAATCCAGCTTGCACTTCTGGGAGTTCTCGGTCCACATACTGCATGAGCCTTCCTTGTAGAATTTTAAGCATAACCTTGATAGCGTGAGAAATTAGTGCAATTGTGCGATAGTTGGAGCATTCTTTGGCACTGCCCTTCTTTGGGATTGGGATGTAGACTGATCTTCTCCAATCTTCTGGCCACTGCTGAGTTTTCCAAACTTGCTGGCATATTGAGTGTAGCACCTTAACAGCATCATCTTTTAAAATTTTAAATAGTTCAGCTGGAATACCATCACTTCCACTGGCCTTGTTATTTGCAGTGCTTTCTAAGGCCCATTTGACTTCACTCTCCAGGATGTCTGGCTCAAGGTCAGCAACCACACTACCTGGGGTATATGAGACATCCGTTTCTTTCTGGTATAATTCCTCTGTGTATTCTTGCCACCTCTTCTTGATGTCTTCTGCTTCTGTTAGGTCCTTTCCACTTTTGTCCTTTATTATGGAAATCTTTGTACGAAATGTTCCTTTCATATCTCCAATTTTCTTGAACAGATCTCTGGTTCTTCCCATTCTATTGCTTTCCTCTATTTCTTTGCATTGCTTGTTTAAGAAGGTCTTCTTGTCTCTCCTTGCTATTCTTTGGAAATCTGCATTCAATTTCCTGTATGTTTCATGATCTCCCTTGCATTTTGCTTGCCTTCTTTCCCCCGCTATTTGTAAGGCCTCATTGGACAGCCACTTTGCTTTCTTGCATTTCCTTTTCATTGGGATGGTTTTCGTTGCTGCCTCCTGTATAATGTTACAAGCCTCCATCCATAGTTCTTCAGGCACTCTGTCCACCAAATCTAAATCCTTAAACCTGTTCCTCACTTCCACTGTGTATTCATAAGGGATTTGACTTAGATTGTATCTTACCTGCCCAGTGGTTTTTCCTACTTTCTTCAGTTTAAGCTTGAATTTTGCTATAAGAAGCTGATGATCTGAGCCACAGTCAGCTCCAGGTCTTGTTTTTGCTGACTGTATAGAGCTTCTCCATCTTTGGCTGCAGAGAATATAATCAATCTGATTTCGATGCTGCCCATCTGGTGATGTCCATGTGTAGAGTCGTCTCTTGTGTTGTTGGAAAAGCGTGTTTGTGATGACCAGCTTGTTCTCTTGACAGAACTCTATTAGCCTTTGCCCTGCTTCGTTTTGATTTCCAAGGCCAAACTTGCCAGTTGTTCCTTTTATCTCTTGACTCCCTACTTTAGCATTCCAATCCCCTATAATGAGAAGAACATCCTTCTTTGGTGTCACTTCTATAAGGTGTTGTAAGTCTTCATAGAATTGGTCAATTTCAGTTTCTTCAGCACCAGTAGTTGGTGCATAAACTTGGATTACTGTGATGTTAAAAGGTCTGCCTTGGATTCGTATCGAGATCATTCTATCATTTTTGAGATTGCATCCCAGTACAGCTTTTGCCACTCTTTTGTTGACTATGAGGGCCACTCCATTTCTTTTACGGGTTTCTTGCCCACAGTAGTAGATATGATGTTCATCCGAACTGAATTCACCCATTCCCGTCCATTTTAGTTCACTGATGCCCAGGATGTCAATATTTATTCTTGCCATCTCATTTTTGACCACCTCCAACTTACCCATGTTCATGGTTCTTACATTCCAGGTTCCTATGCAATATTTTTCTTTACAGCATTGGACTTTCCTTTCGCTTCCAGGCATATCCGCAACTGAGCGTCCTTTCGGCTTTGGCCCAGCCGCTTCATCAGCTCTGGATCTACTTGTACTTGCCCTCCGCTCTTCCCCAGTAGCATGTTGGACGCCTTCCGACCTGAGGGGCTCATCTTCCAGCGTCATAACTTTTATATGCCTGTTGTCTTTGTCCATGGAGTTTTCTTGGCAGGGATACTGGAGTGGCTTGCAGGTTCCTCCTCCAGGTGGATCACGTTTGGTCAAAACTCTCCACTATGACCTGTTCATCTTGGGTGCCCTGCTCGGCATAGTTCATAGCTTCTCTGAGTTCTTCAAGCCCCTTCACCATGGCAAGGCAGTGATCCATGAAGGGGGAGTGACATAATGGAAATGTTTAAACAAAACAAGCAAACAAACAAGTAAACGAACAAATTTCTGATGCCTTTGGCTCTTGTTCTGTTCAATACTATGTGCATCTATAGCAAGACAATTTGACTAGTTCAATGCGCATGTAGCCTGCCATTGACACATGTAGCCATACTACACAGACACTCTAATGCATTTGTTAAACTGATCAATAATAAGATTGATCAGCCTTCTACTTTACCAAGTTAATCATGCTATTGATTACCTTCGTAAACATAGTGCTTCACTTCAGTAGCATTGCTCTGTCATTACGTTCCCAGTACCAAGAAGTTAGCTCACAATAGATTTTGAAGAGTCAGTGTTCTGGAATAGAAGCTCAAAGCACACTAAAGTCTTAACAGAAGCTTTTCATAGCTTGGCATGGCGCTTTGGCAGAAAATACGTCTTACCTACGTTGCTATCCTGCTCAATTACTCTGTAGTTGAGCATGATTATGCCTACAGCTCTCAGATTGTCACCTGCAGTTTTTAAAGTTTGGTGGTTCTCATGAATCGGCCACAGTGGTTCATTTGAAAAAACAAGAAATAAGCATGTAACTGAGCAATCTAAAATATAAAAAGGTGGAGGAAGCTATGCCGACATATAACTCCTATTCCAAACTGTGTTCAAGATTGACTGCCATTGCACCAAATCTGGTGCAACATGAAGTGTCATTTGCAATGAACGAATCTCAACTAAAGCATCCATGGCAGAGGACCATCTAACCTCTGCGTAAAAACCTCTAAGGAAAGAGAAGCCACAATCTCCCAAGGGAGTGCGTTCCACTGTCAAACAGCTCTTACTGTCAGAAAGTTCTACGGGACTGCCTCTCCTGGTATGCCCCGCAGAGGACCTTAAGGTCCACAAATGACAACACTTTGGAGGTCCCAAGTCGCGAGGTGGTTAGATTGGTCTCAACTAGGGCCAGGGCCTTTTCAGTACTGGCCCCGACTTGGTGGAATGCTCTGTCACAAGAGACTAGGGCCCTGCGGGACTTGAAATCCTTCTGCAGGGCCTGCAAGACAGAGCTGTTCCGCCTGGCCTTTGGTTTGGACTCAGTCTGACCCTTCTGTTTCTCTCCCCTTATGGTTTTGATCTATGGGCTACTTTTAAAATGAGGCTGCATTTTAAATTGTATTTTAACCTGCATTTAAAATTGGGTTTGTTTATTTTTTCTATTATGTTTTTATTGTAATTTTACTGGCCCAGCTCTGGCCGGGGAGGGCGGGGTATAAATAAAATGTAATAATAATAATAATAGTTGGAATCTCCTTTCTTGCAATTTGAATCCATTGGTCTACTTCTAGAGCAGGAGTAAGCAACCTTGCTCCATCTTCCACGTGGCAGCCCTTGAGATATTTGAAGATGTCTATCATATTTCCTCTCAGTCTCCTCTCTTCCAGGCTAAACGTACGCAGCTCCTTCAACTGTTCCTCACAAGGCTTGGTTTGCGTACCCTTGATCATCTTGATGGCCCTTCCTCTGTACACATTCTAACTAACTAAGGCTGCGTACACACAATACCTTTAAAATACATTTAAAGCACATTCTTTCCCTCAAAGAATTCTGGGCACTGTAGTTTACCCCTCGTGGAGTTAAAATTCTCAGCAACCATTAACAAACTACAATTCCCAGAATTCTTAGAGAATGAAAATGCATTTTGAATGTGCTTTAAAGGTATAGGGAAGTTTTTACATTTTTATATTGTAAGCTGCCTTGGGAACTGATGGTGAAGGACAGGTAAGAAATTCAATAAATAACACTAGCAGCCACTACCACCACCAAGGCCCTCAGAGATTATTGTTCCCAACAAGGGAAAAAAAGTTTGCAAAGACGACCCTTTCCTCAGTACCAAACCAAGCATGAAGCAATGAAGTTTCTCCTCCTGGCAAAACAGTAGACATTGCATGCCTCCCTCCTTCTAAACATAATAAAATCTTAATGCTGTAATATATCCAGCTGGGCAGGTTCAGAGTGTTATATTCCAACTTCAATGTTCTATTTATATATGAGACCACCTTCAAATTTAGCTAAACTGATCTCTCTCTTTTTTATCTCCTCATAGACCACCTGCTTGTCAAGTGCTCACTACTAGTATCCTGTGGCTTATCCAGATTTTTATAATTATTATTATAATTATTAATTGTTATTAGAGCATTTTAAAAAGGTGGCGTTGCTATGCATTTAGTATTGGCATTGATAATAACTCTGGTTTAGAGAAAGGAGGTTTGTGGATCACGGTGCCTCAGGCCTCGACTACAAAATGGAGCTCTTGTTGCCTTGAAAGACCAGATAATTTCATTCTGCTTAAGTCAGCAGACGAGCAATATGTGTAATGATCTTCCCTTCAGCCTCCAGGGTCTGTACAACAATGGCTCCTCAAATGGATCAAGGTTGCTGGCTTCCATATAGGTTTCAAAGTGCAGCTTGGAAATCTGTGTGCAAGAATAGCATAGCAGCTCGAGCTCTAGGAATGACTGGCCTTTGACATGTTTCATTGCTATTCCAAGCAAGCAATACCAAGACTTCAGCTAAAGTCAGTCAAACTGTTTCTTACTTTCACGGAAACTCTGAAGAGATTTCAATGCCCTAAAAGCACAGAACTTAGCTGCTTATTTAAAACACCTCCTGCAAGCGTAGTTCCCCATGTCTTGTAGTTTTCCTTGAGTGACAGGCTGGTGCCTATATACTTTTTTATTTTTGCAAGTCAAGTGAGTCTTTATTTCTCCCTATTTAAGAACCTGTTCCTGCCTCTCTGGGACTCTCCCTGCACAACACCTGCAGCAGATCCAGAGATAAGGATTAATGTTTTCAATCCTGCTCGCTTATTGAGGAATACCAATATGTTATGCTGAATCTGGGAGATCTCTGAAAAATAAGGTGGCAGTGGCAGATGGGGAGAAGACAAATTTCCAGGACAAATGCTGAATTTGATCAACTGAATATTATTTTTTTTAGATCTTCCAGTTTTTTTAAAAAAAATATTTTTATTAGCAATTTCAACATAACAAATTATCAAACCATATAACCATACATTATTTTTCCCCTTTCCCCCCTCTTTCCATCCATCCCTCCCCTCGACCCCACCAGGGACTTCCCTCAGCTCCTCCCTGATTTCTCAGCACATATTATTCTCTGCATGTTATAAAATTTTACACTTCCTCACATTATCTATCTAACATGTTATCAACCAATAAATTTGTGTATGTTTATTCAATACCTGCCAAGGAGTCCAGTTCATTTTGTTGCCTTTTTAGATAATTTGTTAAAAAGCTATCATTCTTCCTTAAAGCCACAGTTGTCCTTGTCCCACAATTTGTATGTCAATTTAGCCAACTCTGCATAACTCATCAATTTTTCTTGCCACTGTTCTTTTGTTGGGATTTCCTCATTCTTCCATCCTTGTGCTATCAAGACTCTTGCCGCTGTTGTAGCATACATAAATTCTTTGTTTTTCTTGGCAGATCTTCTCCTACAATCCCTAACAAAAATGCTTCAGGTTTTTTTTTACAAATGTCATTTTAAACATTTTTTTCAATTCATTGTATATCATTTCCCAATTTTAAAAAATTTCTCTACATTCCCACCACATATGACAAAAAGTTCCTTCTTTTTCTTTACATTTCCAACATATATTTGACCCGGTTTTGTACATTTTTGCGATCTGTACTGGTGATCAACTGAATTTCACCTTAAGTATAAGAAATATTTATCGCGAATGAGAAGAGGTTTCCATTTTGCAATTACAGCTTATACAGAGGACCCAAACCATGGAAAAGAGCTGCAGTGGGAGCAGCAAACTTGCTTCACACAAAAGAATTCACAGAGGGAGAAATAATCAGAATTCATTGAGTGAGAACAGAACGTCATTAGCAACTAAAGTCTTTACTAAACATAGAAGGGCCCAAACAGGAAAGAAGCTAGAATGTGGCAGCAATAGTCCTATGGTGCCTGAAAAAGTATTATGATGTAAGGTTTCAATGCCTAGAGTCTCCATCAGATGTTGCAGAAGTGTTTATAAATGCCCGCACAGAGAGAAAAACTGTCAACTGTGAGATCTGATGGAACTGAACTGCCCAAAGTACGATGGTTAAACTAGGTTTAAGCTTAGATTTATGCAAATAAATAAATGACCATTCACAACAGCAAGAATTCATTATAAGAAGATGATTAAATTCCTAGCAGTGCTAGTGCCTGAGGCAGTCACCCATTCTGCCTAACGTTTGGGCTGGCCCTAGTTGTAATTTGACAATTTTACATTGGAGTTTCTTTTTTGAGCTGCTTTGATCAAGAATGGCTACCTCCAGGTCAGCAACAAAGAGGTTAAGGGATCACCTCTCCCCATATGAACCGACCTAGAGCCTGCGATCAGCAACTGAGTCCCTTCTTTGTGTGCGTCCTTCATGAGAGAACCAAAGGATTAGATGGGGCCTTTTCTGTAGTGGCCCCCGATTTGTGGAATGCTCTACTCAGGGAGACTTGTCTGGTGCTTTCATTACATATCTTTAGGCACCAAGGAAAAGTAGTCTCAGGCCTTTGGCTAATTAAACAACCTGTGGCCTTTTAAACTGTGGGGGGGGGTATTGTTTTTGTTTGTTTTTGCGTGTTGAGACTCTTAAACCTCCCCCATAAATAAATTCACACAAGACTCAAATTTTGGTTTGGTTTTTGGCAGAATTTAGGCCACAACTTTATTGATTACAGCAAGTGAGTGGTTGCATAGGCTCTGGTTCGAGTAGCTCCCTGCAGTGTTGCAGGTAGCGCTGACCCAGGGCACCAGCATAGGTGAGCCTAGGGTGAACACCTGGATAAGCAGAAAGCCAGGAGCAGGCTATCTCTGCCACCCAAATGCCCCCCCCCTGGACTCAGGCATGGGCACAGGGGTTGACCAAACCATCAAGTCCCTGAATCATCAAAGTAGATCGCTCTCTCTCTCGGCTCACAGCGGACACGTTGCTGGTGTTCCGATGCTCACACCGAAAGAGGAAGCTCTGGGTCATGTGCATAGGTATATATAGATCCCTTGATCCATTTAGCCTGTGTCCCATTGGCCTGATTGAACCCTGCATCAAGGAACCTACCAATCGGGTCTTGTGGTTATCCAAACGTACCCACCCACAACACAGGGTTAGGTTGCCAGGTCCCAACACAACACATGCCCTCTTTAAGGGAGGACCCGATTTATGAAATTCATTTTTGTGTTTTTGTATTGTAAACTACCCTGTGAAAACAAACAAACAAACACACACACACACACACACACACACAGACACACACACACACGAGAGCAAGAGAGAGAATTTAAACACTAGACTAGTAAAATGTTCATCATATTACATGGGATCCCTTGCTTTCTTAGCATGCAAGTAGGTTTGAGTTGAGAGTTGGGTTGGCATAATGGCTCCTGGTATCATAACAATTGTGATAGCACCTATCTTTCCTTGAGCTACTGCTGTTAACCTGCACTTTCAATGACTACAAGATGAGCAGGCCTTGACTCAAGTGAGCATGACTTATCTGTTGTTGTGTCATCTGCTTCCTGCTACCCTCCCCAGCCATATTTTCACTTTGGCTTC
The DNA here is from genome assembly GCF_951804945.1 of Podarcis cretensis. Classification (NCBI taxonomy): domain Eukaryota; kingdom Metazoa; phylum Chordata; class Lepidosauria; order Squamata; family Lacertidae; genus Podarcis; species Podarcis cretensis. The sequence continues at coordinate 11,595,221 of NC_137176.1, read as the reverse complement.
CCTCAATAAATAAGGGGCAATTCTATAGCAAGGAGTCCAGAGTACCCGAAAAACATGGAATCAGCCCTGGGAAGTTCCTCTGGTTGTTTAATAATTTGCAGAAACACTGTTTCTTACTTCCATCAAAATGTGTCAGGAGTTTTGCCACAAGGAACTGGGAAAAGGTTATTTAGGACACTTGAAGATAACAAGACATAAATGAATTAGACTTCCTGATTGAGAAAAGATGAATTCTGAGTGACTGTCTAGTAAATGACTTTTCCATATTTCTGTTGTACTTTGCTCTTGAAATTGTTTTTGTGGGTCTTTGGACCATGATAAAGAATGTTTTTGTGAATTCTGGGTGCCCGGGAAGAAAATCTGGGATTACCATCTAGCAAAATGGGGGAAAGCTGGATATTTTTGGAGTGTAAAGGTTAAATATTTTGAATAATTGATATACAAATAATTGGCAGATAGAAAAACGGAAACCTCTCTTTTCTTTTAATTTCCTTCCTCCTTTGCTTTCTTTATGACTGTTAATTTTTAATAGTACTCTATTAACTTATGCATATGTTTTGATTTATGAAGATAAATTTTGGATAAATGAAAATACATATAGAGAGATGATGGATAGAAGAGAGGAACTTGTGTGAGAGACAGGCCAGAGTGGGTTAACTCCCCTTGAGATATCATCTTGACATCACCACATTTGCTATGAGATCCTTGACTGGTTGGGATCAACTCCTCAGAAAGAAAAATATATAAATGCCACTAAATAGAAGTCTATTGGGCAAAGATGTTGCAGATCAGAAGGAAATCCAGACAGTGAACAAGATGAGCAAGGAGGGGAAACATTGGAAATACCCCCCAAATGTTTGTTCTGCTCCCCATAATGAAATGCACAAATATTCCCTGCACCCTTAGTTTGCATCGCAGCAAAACCTCTTAAACAGGCTATCCAACCATGTGATGTTTTGATTTCCCCCTCTTTTCCTGTTCCTGAAGACCAGCTTCAATGAGCTCAATTTGAGAGGAACGGGGAGTATATAAAGGCTTTTATTCACAATACTGTTTATCTGCTGGATAATCACACTGACACATGGCAAAATGAATCTTAACATTGACTAAGGCAAACTGATACATATTCAGTGCAAAATGTATTTTAAAAAGCAAGCATGTAATAAATAAGAGCTGCTTATATCTAAAGGGCTCTGAAAAAGAATGTTGGTAATTATGAACCCCTTTATAAATACAGAAGACAATGTGGTGGAGCCATTTCCAATTTGTGAAATTGCTAGGATTTACACAGAGACTCACAGGCAATAAATCTGAGGAAAATTGCATGATCGCAGAGTTCTCCGCTTCTGTTTCACTTGGAACACTCTTTTATGCCCTGTTTATAAAATATAATGGTAACAGAATTTGCATTAATTCAAACAGCTGAAAAAGCCTCAGTTATGGCAGACTTATGTGTTGCTTATAATACCCTTAAATAAAATGCTACAATTACAGAACACTATAAAATGTTCAGCGTCCTAGGTAAGAAATCTCTTCCCTCAGAAACAGCTGAAGAATCCATGGAGTTTAATGGAGTCAAATGACAAAGGTTAAAGTACTAAAATGGATACAATAAACCCAGAAGATAAAATGTAGATATATTTTCTGAATATGGAAAGTTGGGCAGCAATTCTGCTGAAGTATAATGTCAGCCCAATCTATTACAGTATTTTCAGTTCAGCACACCTGATGCCAAACCACTCATAGAAACAGCAGTAAATATTGTAGGAAGATTTTTATATGGGCAACAAAGGTTCGAAAGGGACATATCAGAAAAAGCCTTGGAGGCTACAAAAACCACATGGATTTAATTGAAAAATAAAGTTCTTTATTAAAACTGAAAATGGACTACAGCTGAAATCCTATGCAGACTTTATCTGGGAGTAAGCATCATGGAACACAAGGGGTAAACACACACATGTGTATGCTGTAATTATACCAAAGTACATTAGTCCTAATCCAGTAACACAATTGTGCAACTGCCAGGACTGCACATGAGGAGTACTTTTAGAAAGCATCAGTTATGCCAAATAGCTGTTTCGAAGGGAGGAGAGAGGGGGACAGAATTCAGCTCCCCTTCCCAAACAGCTGATCACACATAAATTTTCTTCTAGCCTGCCTATGCTTGGAGCTTCTGCAAGCTAGATTTGTGTCAAGTCCATGGCCTGTTGGCAGGGATTTTGTTCTTTCTCAGGTTTGCGAGACCAGGAGCATTTCCCACCTGTTTACATGAACATTTGTAAGAGATATGCTTGTGGGAAGCTGTTTCCATGCATTGCCAGCCCATACCTAGACAGGGACAATTATTCCTGCAGCATATTCAAAATATGGAAATTTTCAATGCAGTTTATAAAAAAACCAAACAAACAAACAAACCACTTTCCTTGTGGAATGCAAAGAATCCTGAATATTTTGGAAACGACAAACATCCAATAATAAGTAAGTAAGTAAATTTTTATTTATACCCCGCCCTCCCCAGCCAAGATCGGGCTCAGGGTGGCTAACATCAAATGTCAAATACATTAAAACGCAATCAAACAATTGATTAAAATACAGCTTAAAAATTAGAATCAGGATAAAATTAAATGACTGCCCATGAAATTAAAACCACAGGGGTCGGGAACCTCAAGTATTCATCAGGACCAGCTATCCATGTTGGTTCCATGTGAGCTGATAAAGGGGCCGAAGAGGTAACTTCCAGGGTCCCATAGAGGGGCGTCAAACTGGGCCCGGACCGAAGGCCAGGCAGAACAGCTCTGTCTTGCAGGCCCTGTGGAAGTATATCAAGTCCCACAGGACCCTGGTCTCCTGCGATAGAGCATTCCACCAGGCTAGGGCGAAAGGCGGAAATGCCTTGGCCCTGGTTGAGGCCAGTTTAACCTCCTTGAGGCCCGGGACCTCCAATATATTATTATTTGCGAACCGTAAGGTCCTCTGCGGGGCATACCAGGAGAGGAGCTCCTGTAGGTACAAGGATCCTAGGCCGTGAAGGGCTTTAAAGTTCAAAGCCAGCACCTTAAACCTGACCCTGTACTCCGCCAGGAGCCAGTGCAGCTGGTATAGCACTGGATGAATGTGGTCCCACAGCATGGACCTCGCAAGGAGCGTCACCGCAGCCTTCTACACCAGCTGGAGTTTCTGGGTTAGCTTCAAGGAGACAACATTTTACTAGAGTGGCTACTTTACCTCTTTATAGGTAGGTAGCCGTGTAGGTCTGCCATAGTAAAAAAACAACAACAACAATCCCTTCCAGTAGCACCTTAGAGACCAACTAAGTTTGTTATTGGTATGAGCTTTCGGGTGCATGCTATCTGAAGAAGTGTGCATGCACACGAAAGCTCATACCAATAACAAACGTAGTTGATCTCTAAGGTGCTACTGGAAGGGATTTTTTTTACTTTACCTATGAACATCAACAATGTACCTATCCATTCATTCATTTAAAATCTTTTCTGGAGCTTTAGATGGCAAAAACCCAGCAAGAACCCTTCCTAAAATCCCTACAAGCTTATGATACAAAACCAGAGCCATAACTATATGGAACTGGCTGAGATGACTGGCAGAATCTGAGACCAAGGAGAAGAGTTGGTGGAAGAAGAGTGGAAGAAATTTAAAGTTTATCTTCAGAAATATTGTAAAATTAAGGAATGTTAGAAAGATGTTGGGGAAAAAAATTATGTGGTTTTAGCAGAAAGGATATAAAGGATTAAGTAAAAACGAATTGGTGAAAGAGAGAAGGTAAAAATTACGTATAATATGTTAAGATAAATTATCAGCATAAAAACAAAGTTGGAAGGATTTGCTGGAATATTTAACTGAATTAGAATACAAAAATGGGAGGCGTGAGGAAGTCAAGGAAATAAGTGAATGTAAGTAAGCGAGTTAAAGGTTTGATATGTTTTTTATTTCTTTTTTCTGTTTTCTGTTTTTTGCGGATATGTATTGTTTTCTTCTTCTTTTTCTTTTTTTTCTTTCTCTGTAACCTTTAAAATCTTAATAAAAATTTATTTAAAAAACAAAGCAAAACGAGAGCCATAAAAATAACTTTGTAATAAAAAAAATGATAACAACAAAACAACCATCATATTATTTGGGTTCTCTGGTGACATCAGGAGTTTATATTTTTATTTCCCACCACATTTCAATCAAAAGTAGAACCCCAATAACCTCAGTGATGTTAATGAGGCTTCGCCATTAACCAGTTCAGCCTATAAGAAGATCTGTTTCTATGAGTGCATTAGGAACATGTGGGAAGCCTAATTTGGTGTCAGGTTTTAAAACTCTCCAAGACAAGACACAGCTAGGGGTCTGGATCTGGCACAGGCAGATCAAATCTCCAAGGGCAAGGGGCAAAATATATTCTTGAAACTGGGCTGGCAGCCAGGCAGGTTCCAGATCAAGCAGGTAATGAAGGCAAGGTTAAGCCATGCAGTCTGCATGACGCCAGAGCTGGACAAATGCTTCAGTGTGGTGTAGTGGTTAAGAGCAGTGGACTCGCAATCTGGTGAACCGGGTTCGATTCCCCGCTCCTCCACATGCAGCTGCTGGGTGACCTTGGGCTAGTCACACTTCTTTGAAGTCTCTCAGCCCCATTCACCTCACAGAGTGTTTGTTGTGGGGGAGGAAGGGAAAGGAGAATGTTAGCCACTTTGAGACTCCTTCGGGTAGTGATAAAGTGGGATATCAAATCCAAACTCTCCTTCTTCTTCTTCAGACTGAGGGCTCCACAATTGCACAGGCCAGAACTGGTTCCTCGTCTCACCTGTTTGGGCTAAAGGTGTGCCAGTTACACCGCTTTTGTGGGACCATTTGTGTGGGATATTCAGGGAATCACAGTCAGAGATGGGCAAAGTAGAGGGATTCTTTCTTTCTTTTGCATACAAAAAAGCCAAGCAGGGGTAAGTTTAAAAGGAAAGGAAAGGAAAAAGTAAAAGTAAAAGTAAGGAAAATATGCAGCTACCTCACAATTAGGGTTAAGACCCCCTCCCCGCAAATCAGTCTTTGATGGAATTTTTGTCCAACTGCACAAAAGCCTCCCAATAGTTGAGCTGAATATTTTGGCTCAGCCCTAGTTCTGGTTGGGCTAATGAGCTGCTGTACCTTCTTTTCTATTATATAGGTAGAGCTGCGTTGTGGGAAAGATGAAGCCAGTACCCCTCCAGTACATGGAAGCTGTTTTGGTGCTTTATGGCAGAAAGCACATGGGTTCTGCAGAATAAATCCCCATTTTGAATTCCTTGGCACCTTACAGTTGGTTCTTTGTCAGGAGGGTCCAGAATGTTCCATTTTGTCACACAGATGCACTCATCTCTCACCCCTTTTGATTCTAGTATGATTTGGATGATCCCTGCGGGGCCACTGTTCCACTTATCATTTCTTACCAATTAAACATACTGTGCTAATATATCATCCTGCATAGTGTGGCACACATTTTACTTGAAAAGGAGTAAAATTGATGTTTGTGTGCACGGAACTTGACAAGAAAAACCAGCTTACCTCATTGGTAGCCTTAAATGTTAACATCCAGGTTTCATAAACTGATGGTGGAGTTCTGCTTAAAGAAATGAATAGCAATTACAGTATATTCTCAAAGAGAGAAAAAACATATTATTTTGCTGCTTAAAATAAAATTTAAAAATTCAATCTCAACTTGAAAACCTAAGCTTCTATTTTGTATTCTACAGGCTTTCTAAAATGTGTTTGTAGTGTGGATATAAGTAATAATGTACACACAGAGACTGATGGACCTAGTAGGGGAACATTTCTAGGCAGTAATACTTCAACTCACGTCATATGGGAATGCCTCAAAGAGTAAATATTACTACAAAAATATACTAGTTCAGTTATAGCTTTTTCCAAAGGGGTTTGGGAACTGTAGTATAGCATGAGCACTGAGAGCTTTTGCTGGAGATCTGTTGCACAGATGACAGTTATCAAGGATTCCTGGGGAGTGTGAGCAAATATTGACCCTGGTTGAAGGTGTCTGAAGTGTAGATACACCTTTGGATTCAGACAGCCTAACTTCTGGTTCCATTTCACTTAATTCCACAGATTACAGTGGTACCTCGGGTTACATATGCTTCAGGTTACATAGAATCATAGAATCATAAAATCATAGAGTTGGAAGAGACCACAAGGGCCATCGAGTCCAACCCCCTACCAAACAGGAAACACCATCAGAGCACTCCTGACATATGGTTGTCAAGCCTCTGCTTAAAGACCTCCAAAGAAGGAGACTCCACCACACTCCTTGGCAGCAAATTCCACTGTCAAACAGCTCTTACTGTCAGGAAGTTCTTCCTAATGTTTAGGTGGAATCTTCTTTCTTGTAGTTTGGAACCATTGCTCCGTGTCCGCTTCTCTGGAGCAGCAGAAAACAACCTTTCTCCCTCCTCTATGTGACATCCTTTTATATATTTGAACATGGCTATCATATCACCCCTTAACCTCCTCTTCTCCAGGCTAAACATGCCCAGCTCCCTTAGCCGTTCCTCATAAGGCATCGTTTCCAGGCCTTTGACCATTTTGGTTGCCCTCCTCTGGACACGTTCCAGTTTGTCAGTGTCCTTCTTGAACTGTGGTGCCCAGAACTGGACACAGTACTCCAGGTGAGGTCTGACCAGAGCAGAATACAGTGGCACTATTACTTCCCTTGATCTAGATGCTATACTCCTATTGATGCAGCTCAGAATTGCATTGGCTTTTTTAGCTGCCGCATCACACTGTTGGCTCATGTCATGTACAGACTCCGCTAACCCAGAAATAGTACCTCAGGTTAAGAACTTTGCTTCAGGATGAGAACAGAAATCGTGCTCTGGCAGCGCGGCGGCAGCAGGAGGCCCCATTAGCTAAAGTGGTGCTTCAGGTTAAGAACAGTTTCAGGTTAAGAACGGACCTCCAGAACAAATTAAGTACTTAACCTGAGGTACCACTGTATCTACTGATGTCGATCTATAACCTGCTGCTCTTCCCCCAAAAGCAGGTAACAATGTTAAAATAATCAACGTGTGAGAAGACCCATGACTGCATAATTGGCCAGATCAAGATAACAAACATCAGGGTAGTCCTTTCATTGCAGTCGTATTTGTACTTAATCGGGGTGGGGGAGGAGAGTGAAGTTGCCCCATTACCATTCCCATGCTACAAGACAGGACAGATTTACAATATTTTGTTGACTCCACCGAGTAGATTATATGGAAAAAAAGAAAGGAGTCCAATTGTTGATAGCAACATAGAAGGGGGAAAGCTTAGATCCCCATAAATCTCCACCCAAACAACAGATTCTAATTCTTTTCTAAAAAATATTGTTATTCAATTTTTCCAAATTACAAAAATAGTTGGCGGGAACAGGAAAAATAAAACATGCAACAGAATCTAATTAACACATTCTGAGATTATTCTCCCATATTTTTACTGTTCTGAAGAACAGATGATATTATCATAGCCAAAACATATGTGCATCATTAAAAGTATATTCATTCAATCCTGCTGAATATCTGATAGAAGATATAATTTTTTTCCCCACTTTATATTTCCCAAGACCCAGCTCTGTAACATGGAATTCTACTCCCACAGTTACTACAACAGCCCCTGTTGTATCTTAAGGAATGTCACATGGAAGATGGAACAAGATTGTTTTCTCCTGTTCTGGAGGATAAGACCTAAACCAATGGATTCAGGTACGCCATCTGGGGGAGACTGGTCTCTGATATGGTAACCTGTATAAGTGAACAATGTTATTGTTTTTGTCAGTACAGAAATGGGAGTGTAAATGGGCAGGATTTTATCTTGTAACTTCTACAGACCAATCCTGCTTCTTCACCTGGGGGATGATGCCCTTTTCTCTCAGTAGAGCATAAAATAGCTATGAGCCATGTGAATTCAGAGAATCCATTACCTTCATGCAAAGAGACATGGCATGTATAATCTTCTTCATGATGAAGTTCCTCTGTCCAGACATGAGTTAGAATTTCGTGAGTTAGAATCCCAGCACAGCCATCGTAGTTAGCTCTTAATTCCAACATGTACATGCCCTTTCACAGTCACCGAGGATTAATAACATTACAATTTGGCTTTCACTGTCAGAAGAGATTATCATTTTGATGATTATCTCTTTTTTTAATAGTTTTTATTAAGTTTCTTACAAATATAACACATACTACAACAAAAAACAAACAAAAAACAAAATCACAAATATAAACAAAAAAGAAAACAGGAAAAGAAAAATACATGTCTACGAACACCCAGACAATACAAATTAATTGGTTATTTAAACTTCTAACGTCATAAACATGGTTTTGACTTCCTCTGAGCCCTCCCATCTGAATTTCCTTGTATTTAAGCCAGTGTGGTGTAGTGGTTAAGAGCGGCAGTCTCGTAATCTGGGGAACCAGGTTTGCTTCCCCGCTCCTCCACATGCAGATGACCTTGGGCCAGTCACACTTCTTTGAAGTCTCTCAGCCCCACTCACCTCACAGAGTATTTGTTGTGGGGGAGGAAGGGAAAGGAGAATGTTAGCTGCTTTGAGAGTCCTGAAGGGGAGTGAAAGGCGGGATATCAAATCCAAACTCTTCTTCTTCTTCTTCTTCTTCTTCTTCTTCTTCTTCTTCTTCTTCTTCTTCTTCTTCTTCAATGTAGCAGTTTTCTAATATCAATATTAAAACACAATATTCCAATTAAAATAAAATTTCTTAACTTTTCTTAAGGTTCTAAATCTCAATTATTTTACTAACTCTTAATTTCATCCTAGACCTATTTAGTACTTTCAAGTAATTTCTAATTTTTAATGTTACGGTATTTATTCAAATAGTCTTTAAATTTCTTCCACTCTTCTTGATATTCCTCTTCTCTTCTGGTCATTTTGATGATTACTGGTATCTGGCTTGGTTCCAACTGGTCAGAGTTGGTTGTGGTTGCAGAAACACAACCAGGGGTTCAGTTGTTTCTTAAAGAAGGTTTGTTAGATGAAGGCGTGTTCATCGTGATTTCTGGTTCTGTTTTTGATCTATTTCTCTTTTCCCACCTTCAGGGTTCTGCAGTATCTTTTTGCAATGATACACAAACACTCGAAGACGTACAAGCACATTACATTAGTAGCACAGGCTCATCAGATTAAAAATTAAGCAACCGCCACTGCTGCTACTGTCAGAAGCTGTGAAACACCTTTGAATTCCACCATAATTCCACTTGATGTCATCAGCACAGCAACGAGGTGAGTATGTGTATAGGAGACAAAACAAAAACTAATTTAGAACAAAACAAACCTGTTCTCGTGAGCTCAAATTTAATTCTCCATAGGCAGAATGACAGTGCAGTGCATTGCTGGCTCAGCTAATCAAAAGAAAAGTTGTCGCATCAATGGCTGAACTTCTGTGGTACTAAATCAAAGAATGAGAGACAGGAGCAATGAAGAAGGTTTGTCTATGAATGCTCCCCCTCTCCCACCATACATTTATTTTATACTTTTTCTTATTCTCTATTCTTCTATCATACTTTTAAAAAATTGCTAAAAGTATTGAATCCAACAGGACATGCTGGTTCACACGTGTAATTTTTTTTTTAAAAAAATGACGCCTATGGTTGGCATAATTTAATTTAAAGCACTTTGTGAGGTCCAGCCAGAAAGCAGTTTAAAAATACTAGGGTTGTACACCGGCTCTACTGAAATCCCTGATCCCAAACTGAATCAGACTGATTTGGGTAAACCTGGGATTAGGCTGAAGGAAGTTAAGGCAACCCCAGATTGGACTGAGAGACCACATCTTTGTTTGAAACTCTGTCCTGCTATGAAATGCCCAAAATCTTTCTGACACAGCACATGTTGAAGGTGTTGAAGCATTGCTCCTGACACTTGTAAGTTGCCATCAACTCACTTCCATAAAGCTATAAGTGCTACAAGGAGACATGAGCATGCTACGTTGAGATATGAAAGTACTTTATTGACCATGCATGTGGAAATAAGAGGTGGAACATGTGGCCCTCTATATGTTGTCCCATCAGCCCCAGCCAGCATTGGTAATGATACAGTACAGAGTGGTGGGACTTGTGGTTGCAGAACTTCTGGATGGCTACAGCTTCTCCACCCCTGTTGTGGAGGGAGACATGCAGACATGGGAAACGACTGGTGGTAGTTTAAAATCAGAGTATCGGGACAACATTCTTTCTCTCTCTTCAGGCGTATCCAGCCAAAAGCAAAAGATGTCAAGACCCTTATTGTTAAAGAACTGTAGACAATGACAAGTGTTACTGCCAGCTTCTGTTGTTGAGATACAGTGGTACCTCGCAAGACGAATGCCTTGTAAGACGAAAAACTCACAAGACGAAAGAGTTTTTCGTTTTTTGAGTTGCTTCGCAAGACAAATTTCCCTATGGGCTTGCTTCGCAAGACGGAGCAACTCATAGCATGTGGTGTGGTAGCCTTTTTTGATGTTTTTGAAGACTCTGGTGATTTTTGAAGCTTTTCCAAGTCCGTGCTTCGCAAGACGAAAAAACCGCAAGACGAAAAAACTCGCAGAACGAATTAATTTCGTCTTGCGAGGTACCACTGTATATTTTCAGCCAACAGGACAGTCCACCTGTCTCTAATGATAATACACAGGGTAAGGATAGGATCTTTCCTTGTTTGGATTCAGTGCCTGTGCTCAGCAGAACAGGGATTTGAACCCTGGTCTCCCAAGGCCTGCACTACACCGGCTAGATTTAAACTAGACCACTACATTGTCTAAGCCTGCTGTGATGTTTTCTTGTCTTCTGGTCACACAGATCCTCTAATGGTCCTCAGTGCTTAAAATGTCCCTCATCATTCCATGACACCACAGCAGCTCAGCTAACAGCTGGTGGCAAATTATGCAGATTGGCAGCAGTTGGTTAGCCTGTGACTATATAAAGACTTGCCATGATGAAAAAAGGTAAAGGTAAAGGACCCCTGACAGTTAAGTCCAGTCGAGAACGACTCTGGGGTTGTGGCGCTCATCTGGCTTTACAGGCCGAGGGAGCCGGCATTTGTCCGCAGACAGTTTTTCCGGGTCATGTGGCACAAAATGGTTGTTATGTGGAAGACTGGAATAAACAAGCATTGATTCTGTAGTGTAAGCATCTAGATATACAGTGGTACCTCTGGTTACGTACTTACAGTGGTACCTCAGGTTACATACGCTTTAGGTTACATACGCTTCAGGTTACAGACTTCGCTAACCCAGAAATAGTGCTTCAGGTTAAGAACTTTGTTTCAGGATAAGAACAGAAATTGTGCTCCTGTGGCGCAGCGGCAGCAGGAGGCCCCATTAGCTAAAGTGGTGCTTCAGGTTAAGAACAGTTTCAGGTTAAGAATGGACCTCCAGAACGAATTAAGTACTTAACCCCGAGGTACCACTGTAATTCGTTCCAGAGGTTTGTTCTTAACCTGAAACTGTTCTTAACCTGAAGCACCACTTTAGCTAATGGGGCCTCCCACTGCTGCCACGCAATTTCTGTTCTCATCCTGAAGTAAAGTTCTTAACCCGAGGTACTATTTCTGGGTTACGGACTCTGTAACCTGAAGCGTATGTAACCTGAAGTGCCTGTAACCCGAGGTACCACTGTACAAGTTCTTCCTTACTATAGTTTGCTCAGCTCAGAGGACTGATATGTCCTGCAAAGTGGTCTTATCTTGCTCTTCGGGACATGTTCAACAGCTTGGAGTATGTCAGTGGCTATCTTGCCCACAAAAGATGAGTTTAACGTTCAACTTCTTGACAAAGGAATTGGAGAGGGGCAGTTAGAAAGAACGGAGAGCAGGAAGAAAGGACAGAGAACACCGACAGATCATTCACAAATGAATTGCTTGGCCCCCACCAGGTTCAACCAGCAACATGGCTAGCTCAGTCTTGTTAGCTTTGCAGAGGGCTGCATAAGTTGAAGCTTTGTCCCTCTTTAGCTCATATAGTGAAACAGCTCAGCACTCCCTCTTTTAAAAATCAAGGAACAAAAGTCACAAACAAAAGTCATCAGCAAATTACTTCTCTAAATACAGAAATCAGGTTCTGGGTGTGGTAAGAAAAGAAGCATATGCTGTAAATGAACAAGACACAAATAAGCCTGTATTGAAGATGGCAAAAGCCTCTAAATACAGTCTTCTGCTTGTGTTGTAGAAATGAGCAGAAACCTAATTAAACTCTAATCTGCTGTCTAGACAGATATTTGCCCATCCAGTCACATATGCTGTAGAACCAAACAAGTTTAAGATAGCTTGAGAATTGTTTCCAACTCTTCCACTGCTCCTCTTTTGCTGCCCTCTTGCTGAGATCTCAAAAGCATCAATTCTTCAGCGATCAGCCTTCTTTATGGTCCAGCTCTCACTTCCATACATCACTATTGGGAAAACCATAGCTTTTACTATATGGACCTTTGTCGGCAAGGTGATGTCTCTGCTTTTTAAGATGCTGTCTAGGTTTGTCATTGCTTTTCTCCCAAGATGCCTTTCAATAGCTGACAGCAAAGATAATGTCATGGAATATCCATGTCTAGAGCCAGTGCAGTGCCCTGGTTAGAGTGCCAGACTAGGACCCGGGAGACCAGGGTTAAATCCCAATTTAGCCATGAAGCTTTGACCTTGGGTCACTCACTGCTCCTCTGCCTAACCTACCTCACAGTTGTTTGGGGGATTAAATGAGGAAGGGGAGAACAAATGTACACCACCTTGAGTTTTTTGGAGAAAAGGTAGGGTATCAATGCAACAAATAAGTGATAAATGATTGAGGCAGTGCGCTTCTGAATACCCTTGCTAAGCCGTGGCTGGTACACAGGGCATCTTTTGCCTTCATGCCCTGCTTGTAGACTTCCTGAAGGCATCAGACTGACCACTTCTGATGCTGGTAGAGGCAACACGTAGAGACAACAGAGCAAAGGGATATCCAATCTGTCATGAAGCTACACAGATTTGGGTACATATAACCATGTTGCTGAGGGCACTGCAAATGCTCAAATTAACATTTTCACAAAGGGCTGCCAAATATCGTTCCAAAGCGAAGGCATTCCTAAGCACTATCACAAAGAGATGTTTCAAATCAGTTGCAGAATAAATGTATTTGGGATTCCATCCTCAGACATACACACTAAAAGGAGTTGAACAGGTCAATTTCAAGGGCTGCTGTGCTCAGGCTATCCTATTGCACTCCCAACCATTTGCCACTCTGCTCACAGCATCAAAACAAAGGCAAAATTGGTGTCCCTGGACTAGGGTCTGACCGGCAGCTCCGCTGCCCACCCACGATCACCCGTCTTTGAATAGGCTCGTGCTGCCACTTCAGCGGCGCACTTCATTGCTGCAAAAGATGATCCATGGGATCAGGTTGCTAGACATATTAATGACAAATGTTGGACATGGCTAACTTAAAAGAAGAGAGTCTCCTCTCAGAGCTTAACCTTAACCAGTCTTGACATCAGTCAATTCTTTTTCTTCCCCCTATTTGAAAATAGCAAGATGTAGCTGACCTTGCAGGTCTGTATCAGTTCATCGCTGTTGGCATCTACATTTTACAGCTCTTGACAACTTGCAGGTCTCACAAGGCCACTTTTTAACATTTCGTCCACCTTCTAGAAGCTGACTAGTGCTCCCCGGTCACACAGGTACTGAAATACATTGCTAGGCATGCATGCCAGCCATGCCACGTGGTGCTCTTTGGCATCCAGCTTTCACATTTGCTCCAAATATGCGTTTGATTCTTTGCGCAGGCAGCTGGGAGGCCAAAAGACCATTCCAAAAGTGATAAAGGATTGGTAGGGCTTCGTAAGAGGCATTTTCATGCTGGCTGTGTTCTTTTTTTTTTTTAAGAAATATTTATTAAAGTTTTCAAAGATAAAACAATAAGAAAAAACAACAACAAAAATACAAAAATACAGAAATAAAAACAATTTAAAAACACATAAAGTTTCCGTTCACTTATTTTCTTTTAACTTATTTTCCCGACCTCCTCACACCTCCCTTTCTTATATTCCAATTCAAATTATTTGTTCAGCAAATCCTCCACTAATTCTTTTAATTATTTCAAAACCTTATATTCCATATCTCTTAAACATTACAGCTGAAAACCACTTAATTTCTCTCCAACATCATTCTAACATTCCTTAATCATGCTGGCTGTGTTCTGCCTCCACAGCTGGAGACAGCAATGGTTCCAAATACCAATCGCTGGAGACCATAGGATGGGAGAGGGCTCTTGTGTTCAGATCCTGCACAGGCATCTGGTTGGCCACTGTGAGAGCAGGATGCTGGACTACATGGGCCATGGGCCTGATCCAGCAGGTTCTTCTTATGCTCATATTTCCTATAGAATTGTAGAGTTGGAAGGGACCCTGTGGGTTGCCTAGTTCAACCATCTCAACTAAGGCAGATGGACATCCAACCTCTGCTTAAAAACCTGCAAGGAAAGAGAGTCCTCCACCTTCCAAGCAAGTCCATTCCACTGTCAAACAGCTCTTACCACCAGAATGTTCTTCCTGATGTTTAATAATAATAATAATAATAAATTGTATTTATACCCCGCCCTACCCAGCCAAGACCGGGCTCAGGGTGGCTAACACTAAATATAAAAACAATTGATTGAAATACAACTTAAAAAACAAGATGAAAATACAGCATTAAAATGCAGCCTCATTTCAGTGGAAACTTAAATCAAAAACTTTGGGGGGGGATGAAAATGTCAAGTCTTCACCAATGCTAACTATTCACACTGGTTCTACATGGACCAGGGAAGTCCTGAAATGGTCCCAGCGCCTGCCAACCTAGCAGTTCGAAAGCACCTCCAGGTGCAAGTAGATAAATAGGGACCGCTTACCAGCGGGAAGGTAAACGGCGTTTCCGTGTGCGGCTCTGGCTCGCCAGAGCAGCGATGTCACACTGGCCACGTGACCCGGAAGTGTCTCCGGACAGCGCTGGCCCCTGGCCTCTTAAGTGAGATGGGCGCACAACCCCAGAGTCTGTCAAGACTGGCCCGTACGGGCAGGGGTACCTTTACCTTTTACCTATGTTTAGTGGGAACCTCCTTTCTTATAACTTGAAGCCATTGCTTTGGGTCCTACTCTCTGGGGCGGGAGAATACAAGCTTGCTCCATCTTCCATGTGACAGCGCTTTGGATATTTGAAGGTGGCTGATGTATATCCTCTCAGTCTTTTCTGTTCTGGGCTAAACATACCCAATTCCCTCAACTATTCCTTATAAGTCTTGGTTCCCAGACCCTTACAAACACTCATCATTGTTTTTATTTATATTCATGCAACACCTGCAACACAAATTTCTCTGGGTAGCTTATAAAAAATAAGTGGAAGGTAACTGAATGAAAAGATAAACATAAAATAATTAAAAGGGGGGCACATAAGTACATCATCAGAACTTGCTGCACTCCCTTAATTTAAAAATTAATTATTAAACAACAGAAACCCGGGTTACTTCAGTTATTTAAACAGCCTGGGTGAACAGAAAAGTCTTTATGTAGCACTAGGAAGACCACAGAGAAGATGCTAGGTGAGTCTCCCTGAGAAGCCTTATCTGTAATCTGAAGGCCCTTTAAATGGAGTGAGGGAGGTGGGACACAGCGAGGTTTTGTGTTTTTCTCTTGCCTCTCTTTTGGCCAAACAGGTTTTACAGGTACTGAAGCACCATTAAAGTCTTCAAACGTCTGGGCACAAACCAAGACACTATTTCCGGTTTTGCGGAGTTTGTAAACCAAATCATCCTTAAACCGGACTCTTCTTAAACCGAATACCACTGTACTCAGTCAACAGGTCTATCCTAAGCCAGTGGTCATCACATCTCAAAGTGGTTAATTGGTTATGTTAAAATGCAGTTTGTGACACACTGGTTGGTCCTGGCTGCTGCCAATAAATTCCAGTGGGTGACCCTGAGTTCTAGTAAGTTTTCCTGTACACACTCACTGAAATCTTTGGGAGTTATACAACTAAACACAGCAGATAATTTTGGAAACAGGTATTCAGAGCATGAAAGAATTTATTATTTGAGGTGTGGCCCACTAATATTTTGCTTCACAGGCTTTGGAACATTTGTTTATACGCATGCACCTAGTTTGAAATACAAAGCAAATAATTAATGGGGAAAACCCTTTAATTATGTGTTGGGGAGTTGAAAATTTGGTATACAGAAGCTTTTGGTGTACGTTTGATGACTGAGAACAGATATGTTAAAACATGCTGCAATCATCTTTTTAAGAAAGCAAAATGCCTTGGAAACTAGAAAGGTAATCTGTCCTTTGTGTAGTTTTGTGTTCGGTTATTTTTAATTCCCCCAAGAATGAGTCTTATTCATAATTACAGTTCATCCATAATTCTTCACTTGTGTGGAAAAAGCCAAATGTTTAATCCTAAAAGAAGAAAAATGGCAGACAAGGCTTTAGCTACCTGTCTACCTTATTCTGCCTGTTCAAAGTTCACTGCATTATGATCCTACTCAGAGTAGTTTGATTTTTTTCCATCTCCTGCACACAATTCAAGATGCACATTTTCACCCATACTTAAGGCCAGGACCAGCCTTAGATATTTTGGTGCCTGAAGCAGAAAATCCCTGCTGGTTTGTGAGCCTGCCAGTGACCCAGGACATTCTCACAGATGATTGCATGGAGCCTTCTGACTGTCTGAACCGGGTCTAGTGCCAACTATAAATCTTATTGAAAACTCTTAGCCAGGTGTTGCTCTCACAGAGAAAGCCAAAATAAACCATTTTGCCTCTGTTGAGTGAAATATATTAGCTCTCCCTGGATTTATTAGCAGTCAAGTTCGGCCAGTTTTAAAAGTTTAAAATTTACACCTGTTGAACATACTTATGCTAATGCATCATATAATCCCATAAGTGGCCCCAAAGCCAGCAAACAGGCATTATGAATGTCAGGGCTACCAAAAGCACTGAAAGAATAGCCCTGCTGGATTAGACCAAAGGTCCACTGTTTCCACAGTGGCCAATTAGATGCCTATGACCCTGTTGAGGTCTGGGGAGTGCCTTTTTAGAATGATGTTAGCATGGGGTCCCTAAAGTTGTCTCTGATTCTCCAGGGTTCTGCTCCCTCCTCAAGATCTCTAGAAGTTACATCACCTCCCCTCTCCACCCCACCCTTCTCTCTCGGTATGTAACGTGGATGTAGTTTGTCTTTACCTGCATGCACATGACTAGTATAGAATCATAGAATCATAGAGTTGGAAGAGACCACAAGGGCCATCGAGTCCAACCCCCTGCCAAACAGGAAACACCATCAGAGCACTCCTGACATATGGTTGTCAAGCCTCTGCTTAAAGACCTCCAAAGAAGGAGACTCCACCACACTCCTTGGCAGCAAATTCCACTGTCAAACAGCTCTTACTGTCAGGAAGTTCTTCCTAATGTTTAGGTGGAATCTTCTTTCTTGTAGTTTGGAACCATTGCTCCGTGTCCGCTTCTCTGGAGCAGCAGAAAACAACCTTTCTCCCTCCTCTATGTGACATCCTTTTATATATTTGAACATGGCTATCATATCACCCCTTAACCTCCTCTTCTCCAGGCTAAACATGCCCAGCTCCCTTAGCCGTTCTTCATAATGCATCGTTTCCAGGCCTTTGACCATTTTGGTTGCCCTCCTCTGGACACGTTCCAGTTTGTCAGTGTCCTTCTTGAACTGTGGTGCCCAGTAATGCATGGCCAAGTATTTCACACACTGCAGGTGCCAAGGTATATATTGAACTCGCCCTATATTTTGGTTAAATTACTGTTCTTCTCAGTTGTGAGTCTTTGGAACTCCTTGTCCCTGGGATTCATCACCTGCTTCATTTAGATGGCTGCTAAATACATATATATTTTTTCTAGATTTTAATGTAGTTAATGCTGTTCTTTTCCTGCTGGATGGGGACTAAATATTAAGCCAGCCCATTTGTCCATCTCACTCAGTATTGCTCACTGTCATGGACTAGCTGGATGAGGCGAAGTGGTGGGAGGCACTAGTTGGAGAATTCCCAAGGAAACCTGCAGGAGAAGAAGGCTCAGGGCCAGGGGGTTGGTGGTGTGACGATGATGAGTGGCCAGAGGGAGAAGGAGCAGAGTGGGAGGAGGAGGTGTCAGAAGCTGAAGAGCTAACAGGGTTTAGTCAGCAAGAAGAAGCTGTCAGAGGGCAGTCCAGACTTGGAGGCAGGAGAGGAGGGGGACCAGGAGACAAAGATGAAGCAGGCTGCTGAAGAATCCAGGGAGTCTCCCCCTCCTGCTGCAAGCAGCTCCCCTCCCCACTGGTCTCCCAGAACATGCAGAGAAATGAAGAAGGTGGAGCAAAGAGAGACAAGACAACAGAGGCTTAGGCTGCTGGGGAATGACCATGGGGAGGAGTCTTAGAGAGTGGTGGAAAGATGAGGACCTTCAGGCTCCACAGTTGCCTCATTGGGGCAAGTTCTACTGGGAAGGACTGCTGTGACCACTAGGACTGAGCTGTTTTGGTGCTTTGAATAAACCGTCAAGTTCACTGACATCAGGTGCTGTATTGTTTTATTGCTGACCAACGCCTGATTCCAGCTCCAGCTCCAGCTCCTGAAGGAAACATATATTAGCAGCTTCTCTCCAGGGATCCAGACAGGAGCTTCTCTTAGTCCCATCTGGAGATGCCAGGGATTGAATTTAAGACATCCTGCATGCAATGCAGATGCACGATTACTCAGCTGTGATCCTTCCCCTTACCTGTAAGACAGCTTCAATATTTTATTATTTAGCTTCCTGTTTTGTGATGTTTTTGTGTTTACTGTTTTACAATGCTGTCAGCCACCTTCAAAGTCTTAGGCTGACTTGCGGGATGCATTGTATACAACTGGTGTCTGTCCACTGCTGGAAGGCTTTCTGATCATGTGGATCCTTCCACTGGCAGAGTAGGGATCAGGGTGATGCTTGATGATGCCTCCTCCTTGCAGCCCCCGTCCCAGTACTTATCACACAGTTCCAAAGGCTTCCTCTTCCCTCCAAAGGAGATTGGGGAAGCAGGGGCTTACAGGGGAAGGAGGAATTGTGGAAGACTGCCTCAATCTCCTTTCTGTTTATGAAGTCTCTGCTGAGTCAGTCTTCTGTCAATGGAGGGACACCATTTGGATATGACCCAATAAATATAAAATAATTATAATAGTATACCTTTAACTCAAGGAGCAGGGACGCGGATGGCACTGTGGGTTAAACCACAGAGCCTAGGACATGCCGATCAGAAGGTCAGCAGTTCGAATCCCCGCAATGGGGTGAGCTCCCGTTGCTCGGTCCCTGCTCCTGCCAACCTAGCAGTTTGAAAGCACGCCAAAGTGCAAGTAGATAAATAAGTACCACTCCGGTGGGAAGGTAAATGGTGTTTCAATGCACTGCTCTGGTTCGCCAGAAGCAGCTTAGTCATGCTGGCCACATGACCTGGAAGCTGCACGCCACCTTCCTTGGCCAATAAAGTGAGATGAGCACTGCGATCCCAGAGTCAGCCACGACTGGACCTAATGGTCAGGGGTCCCTTTACCTTTAACTCAAGGAGTAGACATATTCAGGATTGCCCCATTTATAGGCTTGCACTATTTACATGTATAGGATTGCTGCATTTTTTTGTAAACCACTTAGAGGCATTTTTTTTTCAATCAAGCGGTATATAAATTTTGTTAAAGAAATAAAAATGAATAAAATTTCAGCATCATACCAGGAAAAATTGATGTGGAATCCCCTTTATTTCCACTTCTTATTTTGTTGGGTGCTTCTTTATGGATTTGTGAAAATTATGATTTGTTCTTCAGACATACGAAAAAATTCTTCAGACATGGGAAAAATTCTTCCTGCAGCTAAATATCAGAATCACATAAAGAACCTTGACTTACCCTACTCAGACTTTTCTCTCATAAGAAAAGCTGCCCTTTTATCACTTACCCTTCCGATTAGTGAAAGTTGCAAATGCTTCGACTGGGTCTCACAGGCTGGAGAAATATAAGCATTGATTTAGCTTGCCATCCCTTGAGGGGAAGAAATAAACTGTAGGGCTAGAAATGAAACAGAAGATGCAGAGATGCTCAGCTTTCAATTTGCCCATGATCTTGCTGTGAGGGGGTACACAATTTTCTGAATCATAAAAACACACCCATGATAAAGGAATCTGACAACAACAACATTCTGTCAACATTTTCGAATGCTAACTAGTTGTTCACTTGCTATCACTGAGCCAAACTGCTCTACGTGCTTCTGATTTACTTTGCTGAATTATCTGTGCAATTGCTTATCTGTTTGTTTTAATTAAGGTAACTGAAAATATTTAACTAAGCTAGAGACTTACTTGAAATGGAGTAATAGAAAATTAGTTTTAGAAACCACCTGCCGCAACAAAGCAAGAAACAGGAGCAGAAAGAATTAAGGATACCCAATCATCTTCCAAATTAATCTAGCTAGCTCTTCAGATGAATTGATTTCTGTTCCGTTATTTACTCCCAATTTTGATCTTTCACATTGATTGACCTCAGTGATCATGGAGTAGAATGGGCAGTTTTAAGGAATCTAGTTCTTTAAGGTTTGTGCTCTTAATGAAAAAAGGAAAATGAATCTTTGAAATAGATCCTTGTTACTTATTATTTTAAGATGTTAACAATCTCATATTGGAATTAAGTCATTCCTGGGTTTGGAAGAGGGAAGTCAGGTATTTGCCCCTGGAAAATGAGTCATGGATTGGGAAATGATACAGCTTTAATGTTTTTCAGCATATTTTGAATAGGAGTCAAGAAGGACACTCTAAGGGAGTATTCATGTGAATTTGCCCACCTTGTAAGGCTTGGTCGTGCTACGAAGCAAGTACCATTTGCATGGACAGGTGGAGCCCCCCCAACCCCAGGCGACCCCTGAGAGAATAATGACTCAAGACAACGTGCTATGGGATTAAAATTGGCCACAACTTTATTAAATTTCAGATGTAGGGAGACCTTGGCTCAGGCATTGGGTGTTTATCCTTCCTAGTCCCCAGCTGGGGATCTGGGAGACACCAGGGTTATCCAGAATGTGTGGGGATTGGACTGGCTCTGGAGAACATATGTTCAAGCAGAGAGCCCGCCCCCCATTTTGCCGCTGTTGGTGGGGAAAGCAATGACAACCTCTTGGCGTATGGCCAATGCCTCCTCTCAAGACCCCTTTAATGGGGAACCCTGAGATCACCACCACAAAGGGGGCATGGGTCACCCCCTTTAGGCAGATAGACTAAAGGATTCTGCCCAAGGCCTGAAACTGCCAACGTTGTGACGTTTTGCTATGGGGAAGGCAAAACCTGCCAATGCAGGAAAATTCCTTTTCGGCCCTTCAACAGTGACCCTTACGTAGCAGCACCTGCGTACCTGTGGAAATGAAGTTAACCTGCAAAAGACGACTTAACTGAGGGAGGGCAGGGTGGGAGAAGCTCTGGAGCCAACTGACGCTTCCCTGGTAAGATTCACCTTCTGTTGTGTGGGCAGGGTGGTCCCTCCCCTTACCTGGCCGATCCCCTGGCAACGCCTCCCCAGGCGGGATTGGGCGATTGGCTGAGGTAGGCAGAGACCTCCTGGTATCCAGCCTGGGGAGGATGAAGCCAGCCCGAACTAGTAGGATCCGGGGGACTGCGCGAGACCACACAAAAGGCGCCCCCCATTGGATGTGAGGAGCAGTCATTTCTGCAGATGTTCTCCAGCACAGAATGAGGTTCTGCACATGTGGAGACAGCCCTTAGCAGACCAGCTGCTCAAAGCTAGCTGCCTTTTGGGTTCATGCATGTGCAGACATTCTTTCATGTCCTGGAAAATGCACTAACACTTGTTTTTGCATTTCTTTCTCTTTCTCCATGCTGTCCCCATTCCTCAGATCTTGCAACTAAGCAAAAGCATGCACACTCAATATAAGTTTAAATGGCAGATGTTATTCAGTGACAGAATTATGTTTTACCTACTAATCTTTATTTTTTACTCCTATGTGAGGCCAAAGTTTGACACCCTCTTTCCAAAGCCAGATAAGAGGTGCTGGGCTTTGGGAAGAAATTGTGAGGGCTCTGGCAGGGTCCTAGAGCCCTCCAACTTCCTTCCCAAACCCTGGCAAGTGATTGCCCAACTTTTTTTTTGGGGGGGGGGGAGGGACTTTAGCACCCAGTCAGACCCCTCACCCCTCCTTCCTGAAGTTGGTTTCGGTTTCTCTTAATTTCGCTTTTTTGCTAAAGTTCAGTTCTCCAGATTTATTTATCATTTTACTTATTTTTTTTATAAAATAAATTATTATGAAGATTTGCTAGCAATTTAATGCCCAATATTTGCATTTTTGTATGCAATTTTGACAAATATACATATTTTTTGCAAGCATTTCCCCTTGTTTTGGATGTTCATGAGTGCATTTATGCACTTTCCACATGTTGTGCACACTTGAGACATAAAATTCGACTGGAGAGCTGCAAAATTTAGAGAAGTATGGATTTTGAAGGATGGCTGTGTTTTAGTCCATGTATTGCTTTGGAAATTTCTCCTCCAACCCCTTCTGGAGCAACACTTTGGGGGGAGTATGGCAGAAAATTAAAATGATCTCTCTAAAGTGCTCAAGGATGCCACATGCTGGCTTTCTGAATTGGATAATCTTGATTCTGTCATGAACTCAGGATCTGAGTTGGGCCAGTATCTCCTGGACTCAGTGCTCCTCTTTGCCCATAATATGGTTAGTAACGGTGGCCTACCTTACAGAACTGTTGCACAGATGTGTAAGAACATTTATGTGAAGCACTTTGAACATTCTAAAGCTCAACAGTTGCTATGACTATATATCTATATATCTGCCAATCTATATCTTGCCTATCTATCTAGAGGAAATTGGCTGGAATGAGGAGGCGACGGAGACTTTGCACCACCAAGTGACCACCTAGCTTTGCGGGCGTCTGGTGCTTAACTGTACGAGTATTATATAGATATAAGCCCTGTGACTGGTTTTGTGCGTGCGTGGCATGGAAGAGGGTGGATAGTAGTTACAAATTACCATTACGGCGCCCCGATGCAGCGGCTTAACTCAATTTAGCAACCAAGTCAATGTTTTGCCAACAAGCTGCCATCAGGACACTGTGCCTTATTAAAATCCCAGCCGCGCTCGGGTACTGACTTTGAGAGGTTGGGAGGGGGGGGCTGCAGCGGAGAGAGAGGATTGGGGAGGGGGAGAAAGGTTAAACTGCATATCAAGTACTGAAGGGAGCTGAAAGGATGTGGAGCCCAATTAAACCTTCAGCGCAGCTCTCGCTCATAAACACTTGCTCCTTTTATTCCCCCCGGATCACATTTCCGAGGCATTTCGAGAGGGAACCCAGCAAGAACCTTTTCATGAAAGCTCTGTTATTGAGCCTCAGGTCCAGCCCAGTTCTTCTGGGTGAGTGCCTTCTTACTCCCTCTCTATTAATCATCCTCTGGCCTTGCAACACCTGGGACTGACTTCCACCCCCACTGTTGCTATATCGACGCTATTCCCTGTTGATTTCCTCATTTTCTCAGCCCAGGCTAGAATGACCTCTTTAAAATTCTTTATAAACGTCAGTAATTGCTGCATCAAACTTCAATTCATTACTTTCCCGGGCCTCATGTATTTTGATGATATGAAAGTTGACCACATTTACATGCAAATTGAAGTTTTTTTATATTAATAAGGGCCAGTAAAAGGAGAAGGCTGCATGGGTAATACTCCATTATGACTTTTAAATACATTTGCCCGTGTTTCGCTGCTCGGCATTAGCGTGGTCCGGCCACGAGGAAATCATGTCGGCCTGATTGCAATTTTGTTTTCCAATTGAAAGTACAATTTCATCAGGTTCCCCTGTCATTTCTAATAACGGCTTAAGTTTGTTTGCTAAATTGAAGAATTTCTCCCAGTCGCTGGTTGGGCAAGAAAACAGGTGAGCACCGGCAGCTGTTCTCCTATGAAGTGCATCATTATGAACTACCACCAGAGCCAATCCCACAAGGGTTTGCAGGATAAAAGGAGCAAAATGACTGATGGCCCAGCACAACGGAGATTCGTTCTTTTTAAACATGTTAACTTTTAATAGAAAACTTTCGCCAGCCCAACAGGGTTTTTATTTATTTATTAATGCAGTGTTTATAACTCTTTCTGTCGGAGCAAAAGACCAACAAAACCATACAGAACCGTATGAAGAGGAAGGCAAAATCCGCAATGGTGCAGAAAAGCTGGAATGGATATGTACGCACTTATATGAACACTTAGGGACACGGGTGGTGCCGTGGGTTAAACCACAGAGCCTAGGACTTGCTGATCAGAAGGTCGGCGGTTCAAATCTCCGTGATGGGGTGAACTCCTGTTGTTCGGTCCCTGCTCCTGCCAACTTAGCAGTTCGAAAGCACGTCAAAGTGCAAGTAGATAAATAGGTACCACTCCAGCGGGAAGGTAAATGGCATTTCCGTGCACTGCTCTGGTTTGCCAGAAGTGGCTTAGTCATGCTGGCCACATGGCCCGGAAGCTGTACACTGACTCCCTTGGCCAGTAAAGCGAGATGAGTGCCGCAACCCCAGAGTCGGCCACGACTGGACCTAATGGTCAGGGGTCCCTTTACCTTATATGAACACTTGCTCATGAGGTGGATGGGCTCCCACTTTCATTTTCTCTGGCCGCAGCCCACACAGCCACCACATTATATACAATTCCAGGCCATCTCCCCAGCCTCCTGAAGCAGCTTTTTAGGGGATATAATGGAAGCTAGTAATAGGATAGTGACGCGGGTGTTGTTGTGGTCTAAACCACAGAGCCTAGGGCTTGCTGATCAGAAGGCTGGCGCTGCTCTGGTTCGCCAGAAGCAGCTTAGTTATGCTGGCCACATGACCTGGAAGCTGTATGCTGGCTCCCTCAGCCAGTAAAGCGAGATGAGCGCCGCAACCCCAGAGCTGTCCACGACTCGACCTAACGGTCAGGGGTCCCTTTGCCTCTACCTTTAGTGATAGGATGCCCTGTTCACACAGAAACACAGGCCATCTTAATGATCGTTCTGTACTGTTTTGAACCGTGTTTCACAGTTGCACACTGCCCCTGATAACAGTGCCGGATTACATATACAGTAGGCTAAACAAACTTTAGCTTAGGGCCCCACTCTCTTGGGGGCCCCCAAAAAATGTAAAGGAAAAAAACTGGATGTACATTTCCAAAACTGGATGTACATTTCCAAACGCAGGTGGCGCTGTGGGTTAAAGCCTCAGCGCCTAGGACTTGCCGATCAAAAGGTCGGCGGTTCGAATCCCTGCGGCGGGGTGCGCTCCCGCTGCTCGGTCCCAGCGCCTGCCAACCTAGCAGTTCGAAAGCACCTCCGGGTGCAAGTAGATAAATAGGGACCGCTTACCAGCGGGAAGGTAAACGGCGTTTCCGTGTGCGGCTCTGGCTCGCCAGAGCAGCGATGTCACGCTGGCCACGTGACCCGGAAGTGTCTCCGGACAGCGCTGGCCCCTGGCCTCTTAAGTGAGATGGGCGCACAACCCCAGAGTCTGTCAAGACTGGCCCGTATGGGCAGGGGTACCTTTACCTTTACATTTCCAAAATATAAGATAAAAAAACAAATAAAATAAAGCCTACATCCAGCAACAGTGTTTTGTGTTGTGTATGGACCTATTAGGTCCATAAATTACCATATAGCATATATTCAACACAAAAACAGTGACAATTTGTTGTTGACGAAGGACAGCCGGACATATAAAGGGCCCCATTACCTCCAGTAGCTAAGGGCCTCATCATACCTAAATCTGGCACTGCCTGATACATAGAAATGGCGGAATAGAAATATTTTGCAACCGACTAACTAAATGAGCTCCTTTATACTTATGGTTCATCCAGCTCAGTATTGTCTATACTATGGATGGAAGAATTTGTTGGCTCCAGTTCTCTCAGTTTATTTTCATTTTTTCAATCTTAAATCTTTCCAGTCTCCACATTTCTGCAACAATTTGTGAATATTCTCAGAAGCACGTTCATTTTCAATGCACACTTTCTCCCAAGGCATGCCTTCTTGTGAATACTGTATTGCAAAAATTGGACAATTGTGAATTTCAAAGGATGAACGAACTCTCTCTCTCTCTCTCTCTCACACACACACCCTGCATTAATATAGCCCCTCAAATAAAAAGTACATTACAGATAGAGACAGTGAATAAAACACAACCCGCCCCCCTCAATCTACCCACACAATTTAATGAATAAATGAAATAGTCTTGGCCTGTAGTGTGGATAACATATATATTTCAAATTGCAGTTTCCTTATGGGACAATGCGAATAGTGGGCAACTTGGATCTTCATTCTCTCAGTGATTTATTAAGTAAATCGTTTTCAATCTGCGATGTGTCAGTGCTAAAAAACAACTGCTGGGGTGGGCCTTCCCTCTGCCTGAGCCACTCAAAATGGCAAGCTTGTTGCTAAAATGTAATGATAAGTGGGACCTGCGAAAAAACGTTCTAGCCCATCCTCTTTCCTAAAATGAGTAATTCTAGTGCTTTTTTTTTTTAATGTTTAGGGGTACAGTAGTACCTCGGGTTACAGACGCTTCAGGTTACAGACTCTGCTAACCCAAAAATAGTACCTTGGGTTAAGAACTTTGCTTCAGGATAAGAACAGAAATCACGTGGCGGCGGCAGCAGCAGCAGCAGGAGGCCCCATTAGCTAAAGTGGTACCTCAGGTTAAGAACAGTTTCAGGTTAAGAACGGACCTCCGGAACGAATTAAGTTCTTAACCCAAGGTACCACTGTACTCTCATTTTCCTACTCATATTGAAATACTGCCCCTCAGTGAGGCCAAATTTAGATTCACAAAATGTTTAGGGGTATGCATATCCCTGCATACCCCCAGAAAAAAGCACTGAGTAATTCTATTCAGGGTTCCTGCCAGCTATCACTCTAAGAAGAACACTCCATTACAATTCCCCCTTTATTTTTTTCTTTTCCTGCCTACTGTCGCTCTATATTCCACGCCTCCTCTACATTGCTTAGTTGCAGTGGACTAGAATCATTATTGCTTTTTTTGGAAGGTGTGTCCATTGCGGTGATGACTGGTTTTTTTAACACACTTTTTGCAAATCTTGGTGTTAATACTGATACTTTCATCTTATTTCCAGTGGTGCCATTCTGACAACAATCATGGCATCAATACCTGAGTTCTCTTTTTTTCTCTCAATAGATTTTTATTGAGATTTTAAAGGTTACAAAAAAGAAAAAATGAAGAACATATTTAAACAGGAAAAAAACAGAAAAAAGATGCAGATAATTAAAAAAAAATATCAATCCTTTACATAACTTTCTTTCCTTTGCTTATTTCCTTGACCTCCTCACACCTCCCTTTTTTGTATTCTAATTCAATTAGATATTTCAGCAAATCCTTTCCATCTTTATTTCTATCCTAATGATTTATCTTAATATACTATAATTTTACGTTCTGTTCTTTCACCAATTAACAATCCATTTTTACTTAATCTTTTATATCATTTCTGCTAAAACCACATTACTTCATTCCAACATCCTTCTAACATTCCTTAATTTTACAATGTTTCTGTAGATAAACTTTAAATTTCTTCCAATCTTCTTCCACCAACTCTTCTCCTTGGTCTCGGATTCTGCCAGTCATTTCTGCCAGTACAATATAGTCCATCACCTTCATCTGCCATTCTTCCCGGGTGGGTAAATCTTGTGTCTTCCAGCAATACCTGAGTTCTCTATTAGATTGAGTGATATATAGAGAGGCTGATAGATGATAGATAGATAGATAGATAGATAGATAGATAGATAGATAGAGATAGAGATGATAGAGACAGAGATAGATGATAGATGATAGATGATAGATGATAGATGATAGATGATAGATGATAGATGATAGATGATAGATGATAGATAGATAGATAGATGATAGACCAGGGGTCAGCAACCTTTTTCAGCCATGGGCTGGTCCACCGTTCCTCAGACCATGTGGTGGACCGGACTATTTTTTGGGGGAAAAGAGAACGAATTCCTATGCTGCACAAATAACCCAGAGATGCATTTTAAATAAAAGCACACATTCTACTCATATAAAAACACCAGACAGGCCCCACAAATAACCCAGAGATGCGTTTTAAATAAAAGGATACATTCTACTCAGGTAAAAACACACTGATTCCCGAACCGTCCACGGGCCGGATTGAGAAGGTGATTTGGCCGCAATCTAGGTTGCCTACCCCTGTGATAGACAGATGGAGACATAGATATTTTTTCTTTAAGAAGAGCAAGTTCTGCAGATAATCTTTGCTTTCCCAAACTATGTGATGAGTCACAACTCTTATATGATCATTTTCTCCCTGTGTGTGTTTGTGTGTATGTGCGTGCACACACACAAACACACTGATTGCCTTCCAGTGTGTAAAACCTGAAATTTCCTTCCTATTGTGGTTCATTTTCTTTTTAAAGCCAGTCATTCACTCCTACTTTTTCACTCACTTGAAGATTAGCTTTATCTCTGAGTAGTAAACAATGTAAGTCGTTCACATAACTCTCTGAGCCACTGCATTGTAACATCAATGGCCTGGAGCGTGTGGCTTTTCCTTACGACGTTTCAATTTAAACACTACCGCACTGCAGCATTGTCACATCTCATTTACACTGTGGGACTCAGTAGGAGACAGGGATCATTACGTGGAGAACATTGAGGAAAAAATGCATTACACTCCGATCATAACCATAAAAGTAACTAAAGAGAAGGAGACACATACAGACGCACTGGCGGTCGATGTAATAAAACAGAATAAGCAGTGCATCGGAAAAAATGTAGGAAGGTGGAAGTTTAGAGAGAAAACTGGCCACTTCACTAAAATTGTCAAGCTTGAGTCAAATGATATTACTGCTGACACCTCTGGCTATATAGTACATTGCTTTGAGATTCTGTTTCTTCACTTTTCTTTGGTTATCACAGCCAAGGCAATTCTCTTGTGCTTTGAATGCTGAAATTATCATCCTTTATGCTGGGTTTCCCCTTCTCCCCATTCTTATTTTTTCTGCTTGCTCACCAGTGGTATGGGTATGGGCATATATTATGCAGACACCAGTTGTAGGAGTTGTATTGTGTTCTTGTTTGGTTCAGACACAGGGACTGGTAAAGCCCAGTCAAACTTGAGAATATTGCTAGGGCACTGCTCTGCTTTGTTAGAGCTACGCAACTATTTCTTCACCCCATAATTCAAAACAACAACAACAACACACTTCTAGGCATGTTAGAATTGGATTCAACGCTCTACCCCAAATATTATTTTCATAGTTAATTCACTATGACCTGGTTCGTACCACAGAAAAGGTTCTTCATATCTGTGGGGTGGGCGTATGTTTCAACACTCCCCTCAGGCCTATGACACAATGCATGACATGGTCTGCCTTTGTGTGTACATCTTTTCCTGCCCTCCCTGTTTATTTTTGTTTATTTTTGTAAATAAAATTTTATTAATTTTCCACAGTTACGTTTTCACAATTAAAAACAAAAGTTAACTCACAATTCTACCAGATCTAGATTTTCACAAACCTTCTCTTTGAGATTCTTTGAATCTCTGGACTTTCCTCCATACCCTCTTCTGGTTCCTTATATAAACAAAGTTCTGCTGCATTTCCATACTTATACATTTCCAATTATTATTTCCCTTCATTTTATCTAATTTTCTGCTAGTTGCAAGCATTTACTTAAAATCCTGCCAATGTATCAACTTGTTTACAAGTATTTTTGCATATAAACAATAAACGATTCCCACTCTTTTTTAAGTTTCTCGTTGTCATAGTCTCTGAGCTTTGCTGTTGATTTTGCCATCTCTGCAAAGTCCATTAGCTTGATTTGCCATTCTTCTTCCTCAGTGTCTTTTCTCCCTTCCATCTTTGGGCTAACAATTTTCAAATGGCTGCTGTAGCATAAATAAATATTTTCTTCTGTTCTTTGGGGAATTCAGTCCCTATCAATCCTAGTAAGAAAGCTTCTGGGTTTTTTAACGTAAGTTATTTTAAACATTTTCTTCAGTTCATTATAAATCATTTCCCAGAAGCCTTTTAACAACCTTACATTCCCACCACATATGATACAACGTACTCTTCACAGAGTTACCAATGGGATTTTCCCCCATCCCCTTGATTTCTTCATGGCATATATCCCTGACACAATTCATCCATTTTGCTAAGCTGTTTATCTGTACTGTCCTGCTAGATTGTCAGATTCTGTCTAGAGCAACCCAGGATCAAATCTCCACCAATGCATTTGAGCTCATCTTGGGCCAGTCACTACTTACTCCCAGCTTAAACTACCTCACAGGGTTTATGTGATGAGAAAAACTGGAGTCAGGAGGAGAGAACTATGTATGGCACCATAAGACCCTTGGGAGGAATGATGGGACAATAGTAGAATAATACAACAACACAACAACACAACACAACAGAATAAGTGACACAGAGAAGGTTGGCTCTGATCAGGCATTCAAGGCAGCAGGACACGACAGCCCAGATGTATTATTTTATGTATTATTTATTTCATAAAAGTTATACACCACTTGATTGCAAAAAACAAACAAACTGCAAAGCAGTTTACAAAGGATAAAAATCAAGAAAAAATTACAACCCTACTTTAAAACGTAAAAGTTAACATACTAAAATAGATTAAAATCACCTCAACTTTCTAAGGATCTTGGTAGGCTTATTTAAACAGGAATGTTTTTGGCTGATGCCAAAAACCATACAGATGACCAAAATACCCTAGAATGAATTCTCTGGAATAGCTTGGTTGTTTGTATCGATCAGCCAAGGAGTAAGGAGAACGTCCCCATACTGAAGTGTGGTAAAATGGTTATCTGTATCCATGGTTCCCCAGGTATTTCCATACACTGCATGCATTATTCTTCTTGGTCAAATGTCATATGGTGAAACCATGCTTTCTGTAATTCACCCCATGCAAGACCACTCAAATTATGATGGTACACATCACACAAGCACTTCTCCCCCGACTCTACCTCAGCAGCATGAAAACAAGAGTAAATTAAACAACCAATAATTTTCTGCCCTTTCACAATACCCAGTATTGGCTGCTTGAGGCCATAGCCTGCGCTTAATGCAAGGGCAAAATCTGACCCTACCACCATTTTTTGCTAAGTTCTAACATGCACTCAGGTGAGCATATGGGGCTGTTATAGCTTTTGATAATCCTTTGGTTCGTAAGATTATTATTATTACTTAGTGTAATTGCCAAGTAATGTGCTGAAATTAGGGTTGTATAATTTCCCATGCTTCAGAAAGATGACAGTTTGTATAAGGGTGTTTTTTTTCCTCCCTTTTAAAATGCACCGTATGGCTAGCAAGTGACAGAATTAACTAAACAATGAACTAGTCATAAAGCTTTATGATGTTTGGGGGTGTTAATTTGTCAGGGAGAACTAATTTGTCCAGCAATGGAATACATGCATGATAACACCATATGCAGAAAGGACAGGCTTTTTTGTGTTCACATTTATTTAGAGCCTTTTGCTTGAGCAGTGCTCAGGGGAACCGGAGGCAATCTTAACCAAGTACAGTGAAGGAAGCAACCTTACAGGAGATGTCTAAATTCCACAGAGGGATACAAAAAATAAAGGGGTAGGGAAGAAAAGCAAACAGGAGGAAAAGAGAATCAGACCAGGGCTCATTTCCTTAGAGAGCTTAGTCTTTATAGAACAATGGTGCATGATGCAAAAGGTCCCAGAATCAATGTGCAGGATCTGTGCTAAAAAGATTCAGGTAGCAAGTGACGTGAAAGAGCACACAGAGTTGACAGAGTACTGACTAGATGAATGGCGCTGTGGTCTAAACCACTCTTGGGCTTGCCAATCAGAAGGTCGGCGGTTCGAATCCCTGCAACGGAGTGAGCTCCCATTGCTCTGTCCCAGCTCCTGCCAACCTAGCAGTTCAGAAGTACGCCAGCATGAGTAAATAAAATAAATAGGTGGTGGGAAGGTAAATGGCGTTTCCATGTGCTCTGATTTCCGTCATGGTGTTCCGTTGTACCAGAAGCGATTTAGTCATGCTGACCACATGACCCGGAAAGCTGTCTGTGGACGAACGCTGGCTCCCTCGGCCTGAAAGCGAGATGAGCTCTGCAACCCCATAGTTGCCTTTGACTAGACTTAACTGTCCAGGTGTCCTTTACCTTTAAAGGTAAAGGTAAAGGTACCCCTGCCCGTACGGGCCAGTCTTGACAGACTCTGGGGTTGTGCGCCCATCTCATTTAAGAGGCCAGGGGCCAGCGCTGTCCGGAGACACTTCCGGGTCACGTGGCCAGCGTGACATCGCTGCTCTGGCCAGAGCCAGAGCCAGAGCCAGAGCCAGAGCCAGAGCCAGAGCCGCACACGGAAACGCCGTTTACCTTCCCGCTGGTAAGCGGTCCCTATTTATCTACTTGCACCCGGAGGTGCTTTCGAACTGCTAGGTTGGCAGGCGCTGGGACCGAGCAGCGGGAGCGCACCCCGCCGCAGGGATTCGAACCGCCGACCTTTTGATCGGCAAGCCCTAGGCGCTGAGGCTTTAACCCACAGTGCCACCTGCGTCCCTCTCGTCCTTTACCTTTACCAACGGTGAATAAGGTACTTAGGAATATAGGAAGCTTCTTTCCAAAGAGACAGACTCTTGTTCTATCTAGCTCAGCACTGTGTATGGCAGCGGCCAGGGTCGGATTTCGGTTTGATGAGGACCTTTGTTGGCAAGGTGATGTCTCTGCTTTTTAAGATGCTGCCAGCCCTCCAATAGTGAACACCTTCAAGCAGAGAACTGTTCTCTATAAAGTAGGACACGTGGCCACCTTAGAGAAGTCTCCATCACTTCACATTACAGAGGAGGCGGAACCTGAGTTTCTCTTCCACACAGCAACTTTGCGTTTTTTATCATTTGCTTCCACCCACTTGGCGCTCAGGCTTAAACACAGACACTTCTGCCTTTCGATTCCCCTAGTTAGATCCCTTCTCTTTGAGATACGTTTAATTAATCCAGCCTAGGGTGAGATTAGCAACGGCAAATGGACAGAGCATAAAACTTTTTAGGCAGTCAGTCAGCCATTCCTTGACAGGTTTGCAGTTCCTGAAGGGTGGTTTCTTTTTTTCCTGGAGAAACTTAAAAGGACACTGTCAAGGATTCCCTCCTCCCTTGCTGCTAATATTTGATATATACCTAACACGCTTAAGTAATACTGGAATGACATACCTAAGCATAGCCCAAGCAAACATCAGGGAAAGCTCTTCCAGCCCCCTCTGCCTTATCCCCCACTCTATGTCTTTGCCATCATGTTTCAATCCTGCCCTGAAGGGTACACCTGGATTCAAAGAGCAGCTCTGTTTTCTTTCCCTCTCCTTCTGTGATGGGTTCCAGTCAGGATAGTAATGAGAGCTCATTACGGCGAAGGATTGTCTTTGTCATAATTATTGGTGTTTGCAGTGTAGCCTTCAGAGACTCAAATGCCTACAGCCCAAACACATTTCTCAGAAACGAGTCCCATCAACATAAATGGGGACTTTCTTCCGTTTTAGGTACGTTTGGGATTCCAGCCATAATCTGTCCCCGCTCTTTGTGAAGTGTTCCTCCACAAGGTGTATTCAAAGTGATGATGCCCTTGTGCGGGCAAAGAACGGCCTCCCCACAGAGGTACGTCTGGAAACCTCATTATACAGTTTTTGGAGAATGCTGAAGAGCATACCCTCTAATATTTCTCTGATGACAATAAGGATGTCCTATTCCATAATAATAATGATTTTATTATTTATTCCCTGCCCATCTGACTGGGTTGCCCAGCAACTGTGGACGGCTTCCAA
This sequence comes from Podarcis cretensis, assembly GCF_951804945.1. Taxonomy (NCBI): domain Eukaryota; kingdom Metazoa; phylum Chordata; class Lepidosauria; order Squamata; family Lacertidae; genus Podarcis; species Podarcis cretensis. The sequence goes on along the minus strand of NC_137176.1, from coordinate 11,561,394 downwards.
CATACAGTGGTACCTCGGGTTAAGTACTTAATTCATTCCGGAGGTCCGTTCTTAACCTGAAACTGTTCTTAACCTGAAGCACCACTTTAGCTAATGGGGCCTCCCGCTGCTGCCGCGCCGCTGGAGCACAATTTCTGTTCTCATCCTGAAGCAAAGTTCTTAATCTGAAGCACTATTTCTGGGTCTGTAACCTGAAGCGTATGTAACCTGAAGCGTATGTAACCTGAGGTACCACTGTATATAAAAACATAATAAAACATTTAAAACTTCCCTATACATGGCTTCCTTCAGATGTCTTCCAAAGGTTGTATAGTTACTTATCTCCTTGGCTTGGGGAGGTCACATAACTCCATACCCTCCAACATTTCTCTGATGAAAATAGGGACATCCTGAGGAAAAGCAGGACATATCAGAAACCTGAATAGCTTCTGTAAGAGGACTGTCTCTGGGAAACAGGGAGACAGGGAGATGTTCTGCAGTCAGTTTCTAGGCCCAACTCAAAGTGCTAATTTTGACCTATAAAGCCTTGAATGGCTCAGGGCTGCAATATCTCAAGGACCGCCCCTTCCCAAATGAACCTACTCAGACCTGAGATCATCACCTGAAGCCCTTCCTTGGGTGCCTCCTCCACCAGAGGGTGGCAACATGAGAACAGACCTCTTCTGTGGTGGCTCCTCATCTGTGGAACGTTGTCCCCAGGAAGCTTCATTTGGTGCCTTCATTATACATATTTAGGCAGCAGGTAAAACCAGGCCATTGGCTGATTATCAATTCATGTCCTTTTAAATGTGTGGGAGGGGAAGGGTTATTGTTTTGTTTTGTTTTGTTCTTGTTTTTATTATGTAGTTTGTGGTTATATTCTGTATTTTATGCTGTGAACCATCCTGAGATCTTCAGATGAAGGGCAGTATGCAAATTTCATTCATTCATTCATTCAAATTAAAGAAGTCATAGGTTAAGGTAAAGGGACCACTGACCATTAGGTCCAGTCATGACCGACGCTGGGGTTGCGGCGCTCATCTCGCTTTATTGGCTGAGGGAGCCGGCATACAGCTTCCGGGTCATGTGGCCAGCAGGACTAAGCTGCTTCTGGCGAACCAGAGCAACACACGGAAACGCCATTTACCTTCCCGCCGGAGCGGTACCTATTTATCTACTTGCACTTTGACGTGCTTTCGAACTGCTAGGTTGGCAGGAGCAGGGACCGAGGAACAGGAGCTCACCCCGTCGCGGGGATTCAAACCGCCGACCTTCTGATCGGCAAGTCCTAGGCACTGTGGTTTAACCCACAGCGCCACCCGTGACCCCAAAGAAGTCATACCCAGTGATAAAAGGACATGCTTTGCCTCAGCGGTTCCCAAATCTTTTTGGGCTGCCCCCTGCTTGGTTCCAAAAACATTGCCCCCTATCCTTGAAAAAGAACTGTTCAGAGCAGCAGTTTTCACAACCCACAGAGGAACATGATAAGCACACAAAAAAATCAAAATTTACAAAAATTATAAAGGTAAAGGTACCCCTGACCGTTAGGTCCAGTCACGGACGACTCTGGGGTTGCGGCACTCATCTTGCTTTATTGGCCGAGGGAGCTGGCGTACAGCTTCCGGGTCATGTGGCCAGCATGACTAAGCCGCTTCTGGTGAACCAGAGCAGCACACGGAAACGCCGTTTACCTTCCCACTGGAGCAATACCTATTTATCTACTTGCACTTTGACATGCTTTCGAACTGCTAGGTTGGCAGGAGCAGGGACAGAGCAACGGGAGCTCACCCCGTCACGGGGATTCGAACCGCCGACCTTCTGATCGGCAAGTCCTAGGCTCTGTGGTTTAACCCACAGCGCCACCTGCGTCTCTCTAATAAGAATAATAGTTACATATAAACAAAATCCAGTTAAAACTATTTAGTTCAATTAATTCAACAAAACCTACGGACTTGAACAAGCATGGCCAGCTTTTCAAAGTCTGGCAGTCATTTACACCTGCAGCAGCTCCCTGCTGCCCCCTTGCCCCATAGCACCCCCCTAGGCAATACCATCGCTCTCCAGGGGGTGGTAGCGCCCCCTCTGGGATCCTCTGCTTACCTGAAGGCAACCTCAATTTCAGTCCCTGGTGTCTCCAATCTCAGGTAATGGTTTCTGGGAAAGATTCCTCCCTGATACCTTGGAAAGCCACCACTGATCATAGGAGTAGATAATATTGGAGCAGAATCTGATCTAGTATAAGGCTGAATATGTTCCTATGTATTCCGCCACACACAGACTAAAACAAGTAGTTTAGGGGAGCAAACTGCTGTAAATATATGTTCGTTATTCTCACCGCATTGTATTGGTTTTGAATAGTTTGGCTGTACGGCATAGATAAATGGTCACGATTACTGCCTATTGAAATGTTATACGGTCTGTTAAGAGTTTGGGTGTAATCTTCAACACCTCCCTTTCCATGGAGGCGCAGATTGCAGCTATAACAAAGGCGGCATTTTTTCATCTCCGCCAAGCTAAGCAGTTGGCTCCTTACCTCTCTCGCCCTGACCTAGCCACTGTGATCCACGCAATGGTCACCTCCAGACTTGATTATTGTAACTCACTCTACGTGGGGCTGCCCTTGAGACTGACCCAGAAACTCCAGCGGGTGCAGAATGCCGCAGCGAGACTCCTTACGGGGTCCTCGCTGTGAGATCACATTCACCCAGTGCTATAGCAGCTGCACTGGCACCTGGTGGGGTACAGGATCAGGTTTAAGGTGCTGGTTTTAACCTTTAAAGCCCTATACAGCCTAGGACCCTCGTCCCTATGAGACCGCCTCTCCTGGTATGTCCCACGGAGGACCTTACGGTCTTCAAACAAAAACACCTTGGAGGTCCCGGGCCACAGAGAGGTTAGGATGGCCTCAACTATAGCCAGGGCTTTTTCGGCTGTGGCCCCAATCCAGTGGAACGCTCTGTCACAAGAGACTAGGGCCCTGAGGGACTTGACATCTTTCCGCAGGGCCTGCAAGACAGAGCTGTTCCACCAGGCCTTTGGCCAGGGCACAGCCTGACTCCCTCCTTTGGCAATCTTCACTGAACTCTAGCCCAATGGTTGCCATCAATTTGATTTGAAGTAATTTTATAATGAAATGATTTTAGAATGTTGTATTATTTTATAGTTGTTAGCCACCCTGAGCCCGGCTTCAGCTGGGGAGGGCGGGATATAAATAAAAATTTATTATTTATTTATTTATTTATTATTATTATTATTATACGTATTGCAATTAATTAATATTGAAGCCATTTTTTTGGGTTTTGGTTTTTAATGCTGCCTAAAGGCCGAACACGGACGTACTTGCTCCACACACCTTTTTATAGGTTATAATTATGAATGGAGGGATAGAACCGGGAAGGATTTCCCTGCCACTCATACACTGATTTGGAAATAAAAAATTCCTATGGGATGCTTTCTTCCCCCCACGGGGCTGGCAGCGCCTTGTGTTTGCTCTCACCTATCCAATTGGCTCCTTTCACATTCTTTCCATGCTTTTCATTTTGGGCTCGTTAATCAATATGCTAATGTCCGGACGCTGCTTCTCTACTGAGCTGTATCCCCAGCGTTTCCCAAACACCAACAAATATTAGCTGATCGCTTGCCACCTAAGTCGAGGCTTCAAAAGTACTGGATTTCCCAAACAATGGGGCTTACCAAAGCTGTGGTAAGTTAAGTAGGGAAGTGATTCCTTGGTGTAATCAAGCAATACTGGAGATTAGGGCTTGATTTTTGAAACTGATCTCCCTAGCCTGGAGGACAAAGCCTGAATAGCATTGTGGAAACAATAGATGAAATTTATATTCTCTCTTACTCAGTAGCCAAATGACCATTGACATCACAGCCTTCTTTTAAGTAGATCTCTTGAAGTAAAGTTAAATACTTACTTGGAAGTAAACCCCACTGAATACAGTTGACCTCACTTTTCACTTCCATGAGCCCTATTTTTTTTCATTTTTTGGCAGCAGACTGGAGGATCCTCAATGCAAATCTTTAATTAGCTGTAAAGCTCAGTGGGTACATTCTGGCAAGTCACATGCTTTCAGGGGGTAGCCATAGTTGCTTATTCTGATGATGACTGAGGAATTTGTTCTTTGGCAATTCTGATACAAGCTCACCTCACCACCACCTGGACCAATGTGTGGATTAGAAAAGTCATCCTTTGGCGCTTACATTTTCTCAAGTGCTGCAATGTGGTTCTTAGATTAAAAACAAGTATAAAAATACATATTTTTAATAGATGAAATGCCTTTTAAAATAGGAGTTTTGAGAGAAAATGCATTCACAAATTCATATTCAAAGGCAAGTTTCGTATGGGTTTTTAAATAAAAAAGATACATGTATGGCATGGATCTACAGATGAACTTATGCAAAAGTGGTATGGTCTGAAATTGACTGAAGCACCCACATCTATCTGCCTAATTTATAAAGTGGGTGGCGGATTGGACTGCTCTCTAAACAAAAGCCTGTGTGGGTAAGGGGAACTGAACGCTCCCCAAATTTCTAGCCTTGTATTCTCTTTTCTTGACTGAGGACATCCTAGCACTAGGAACTGGCTCCAGAGCAGTTATGCCAGCGAAAGGAAAATTATGTTCAATTAGTGGTGGAGCAGCTATATCCTTCACAACCCCAAATGCTTAAATATTTTGTACTCCTGGCAGTACCTTCCTCACCCTAAATAGGCTCTAACCCTGAAACAACAACTGACAAGCTCCACAACCAGAAGAAGAAGAAGAGGAGGAGGAGGAGGAGGAGTTTGGATTTGATATCCCTCTTTATCACTACCCTGAGGAGTCTCAAGGCGGCTAACAATCTCCTTTCCCTTCCTGCCCCACAACAAACACTCTGTGAGGTAAGTGGGGCTGAGAGACTTCAGAGAAGTGTGACTGGCCCAGGGTCACCCAGCAGCTGCATGTGGAGGAGCGGGGAATCAAATCCGGTTCACCAGATTATGAGTCCACTGCTCTTAACCACTACACCAGGATGGACAATGATGCCAATTTCATCTTCTCTCAGTTTCTCATTTTAGACCACGCTGTGCTTGTCTTGGGGTGATGCAATAACAGCATCATGCTATTAAAACCACCGGAACCCCGGAATGTTGCACAATACATGCTAGAATGCTCATGTATCTCATAACCTGTCGCAGAACTCCCTTGGCAGGGAACAGTCTGAAGTGACCCAGTTATGTTGCTGAACCTTCACAGATTGCACTCCTAAGTAGAATTCAGAGCAGTAGCAGATAGCGTGGCAGCAGTGCTGCTTAGTGGTTGTAGTAGAGTGTCAGGAGTGCCTACTCACCTTTTATAAATGGACATTCAGAATAAGATAAACGGGAGTGATCTATATAGGAACTGACCAGTGATATGGGTTTTCAGGGTGGGGGATCATGGGGGCGGGAATACAAGAAAACACACTTACTGGTGTTTGCATTAGGACATTTGTACTGGGCAATTTGCATTGGGAAATTTTCAATTTGTGCCCTTGGAAACTTTTCTGATGCTTTAGAGAGTGATCTAATTTAGGGTGGCTAATTTGTTTGTATTTAGCACACAAAGCTAAACACTCTGAACTTGCCAAGTTTCCCTAATATTGAATGTGCTATTGGGATCTATTGATGGTTACTAATTGACTTAAAAAACCCAAAAAAGCCAGAAAATTTTCCGTGGAAAGACAACCATGTTTCTTAAGAAAGAGAGAGAAAATCATGCATCATGTTGTATCTTTCCTTTTATGGCAAAAGTTAAACAGATTCAAGAGTGTAAATTGCTTTTTAGCATTAAACTGTCAGCTTTGAACATTATCCTTTACATGAAAAGTCATCACCGTGCTTTATTGTTAAAGCTGGAGCCATAACATCCACTAAGCATTTAATTCTACAATCTCAGGCATTACCCCTCCCCACCACAAAACGACCCACAAGCCCAAATTAAAGCTGAAATTCATTTGCTCCCCAAATTTATTCTTAAAACTCTCTCTAAAATTCTGGTGATTAATATTACTTTAATATACACTGAATATTTGATATATGCGCTTGACATCTCACCAAATTTTATTTCAATATATGACATGTTTAATTGATAATTGACATGTAACAGTATTTCACAGAATTTAACAGCTAACAAGCAAAGGTTTTAGAGGGTGGCAGCACTGTATAGCTGACATGCAATGACACATAGTATCTGACAGGATGTTTGATATCCTATCATCTTTTATTCCAATATTTGAGATATGACAAGGGATACTTGGCAATATTTGATAACTGGCATTTATGTCATATTTGATTATTGGTGTGCAACTGTATTCAGTACCCGGCCGTATTGGAGTGATGATATTCAATAGAAGTTAGTATATAATACTGTTTGACAGCTGACAGCTTACAAGCTCATATTTGATGTCTGCCAAAATAATCAAGAAATGCCAACAAACCAAACATCCCAATTCTATGTATGTTTACCCAGAGAAAGAATTCAGGACATATAATGGATCAGCTCTAATGGATCAGGGCAAGGAAAGTCAACAAGAACGGTGGGAAATGTGGCAGTATATAAAAGTTGTAGTATATCCCCAAGTCCCTAAACAGGAATGGTCCAGACAGCCACACCTTCTTCAAAAATACTACCAGCTCTTTGGGGGTCATGCAAGCCAATTCGTCCTATCCCTTCCATTTTCCTTTTCCAGTTAACACTCAGCAGTCCATGGCTTCTGTGGGCAATGAGGACGCTCAGTCCTCATTGGGGTGATACCATCATCTCCCTCTTGTTTTCCACCAGCCCCTATTTTTGGTACCATTTGGGTACCGAATTTGGGGACGTGGGTGGCGCTGTGGGTTAAACCACAGAGCCTAGGGCTTGCCGATCAGAAGGTCAGTGGTTCGAATCCCTGCAACGGGGAGAGCTCCCGTTGCTCGGTCCCTGTTCCTGCCAGCCTAGCAGTTCAAAAGCACGTCAAAGTGCAAGTAGATAAATAGGTACCGCTCCGGTGGGAAGGTAAACGGTGTTTCTGTGCACTGCTCTGGTTTGCCAGAAGTGGCTTAGTCATGCTGACCACATGACCCGAAAACTGTATGCCGGCTCCCTCGGCCAATAAAGCAAGATGAGCACCGCAACGCCAGAGTCGGCCACGACTGGACCTAACGGTCATGGGTCCCTTTACTCTTAACCTTTACCATTAGAAGGAGTGATACTGAAACCAGAGATCCCATTTAGGTACCCAGAAAGGCTTCCTCTGAAGCAAATGTGCACAGGGCAACAGCCAAAACAACTCAACTTGTTGAATTTCACATGCAGATTTAATGGGAAAGAAAAACAGAGCAACATTTCACATTCAAAATCTGAAGACTCCATAAATGAAACGTATTTGGAATTGCTCCAGCCCGAAATCATTGACATCTCAAACCGTTTGCTCATTGACAGTCCATAAAGATCTACATAAGGTGCCTTGTCAAGTATTTTTTACCCCCTAGACTCCCCCCCCCCCCCCGGTGATCTCTTTTAATTAAAAGAATCAATATTCACACAGATCAAGGACTGCTTATGGGAGCAGTTTTGCCTAATGGCACTTCAATACCCATTAGTATTAGTCTGCTTCTGCATAGGAATTTCTCTTTTGCGCTCTCTCTTTATCTTCTAAACAACTCCATTGAACAAATGAACTAAATCATACATTAAAACAAATTTGGACAGAATAGTTCATAAAAATGTCAGTGTGATGATAGCAGGACAAATAATTGCAGCAGCTGTCAAAATGTGAACAAGATTATTCCCTGAAATTACCTTATCTCTCCTTTAAACAAGTTTTAGTTGCTCCGTTGAGTAATGTATGTTCTATTTCTCACATGAAGAAAAGAAGGGGGGGGGGGACCAGTGGAAGATACTCTAATATCTCTTGTAGAACCAGGGTTTTATTGGAAATATTAATCTTTAACTTGGCAGCTGCTAAATTCTAATATCCATTTAAGCAATTTACAAATAATAATGGTGTTAAGAAAGATTTACTGTGCATTTGTACAACTCTCAAACTTTGCTATTTCTTCCCTGGTATAACTAATATTGATCTATTAACATAATGTCAGTCCTGCTCACTCTGTTTTGTTAATTTATGTGCAAATAACATTTAAGTCAAGGCAATGTTAGTACATAAAAGACATGAAGATGTGCATGTGTATATGTAGATATACACACACATACCCCATATGCATTCACAGTAATCCTCATCCCTTATCCCCAATTCTCTGTATTTAGGTCACAGAATACTATAGGTCAATTATTAACCTTCAAACTACTTATCTTTTAGGATAGTCCTGTTCATTTCAGTACCACACAGCTCCATCAAAAGATCCAGCAGGGTTGAATTTTTGGCAAAATGATTTCATCCTGCTGAATCCTTTATGATCCCAAAATTGGAATAATGTTTGTTGAAGGAACGATGGAAAGAGTCCACACTTTAGAGAATCCACTTCCACAAGGATCATGTCATAGTGTCCAGATAACAACTGGGAAGAGCTTGATGGGAGACAACAGATCACTTGCAATGTATAGTTACTACAGTACTTTTGTTTACCTTTCGTGGTGCACTGAGAGATGTGAATTCAAGTTTCCCTTCTGATGGGAGAGGAAGAGAGAAGGAAGTCTAGATGCAGTCCTACATATTTCATTTTGGCCCATCCCTGTGCCATGAACAGTACATGTAGCCCTGCACCTCTGGATACAGACATCCCATATCAGAAATAGATGATGTGGCACCCTTTTATACACACAGGGTTGTATCTTACTAAATTATATTCAGAGTAGATCCATTGAGATCAATGGACTTAAGACTAACTTCACTAATTTCAGTGAGTATCCTCGGAGCATGATGTACTCAGTTACAACTCACAGTTTCCAATTTAGGAGGTTATAACTATGCAGATGTCTGCTGAATTTGGGCACCAGATTATCTGCACTACAGGTGGATATTGCTATTTGTTTTGGCTTTCTTCTTTTTTTACATTGTTTGCTTATGCTTTAGTGCACACTTGTTCTAAATCCTGTAGGAAGTGATGTGCACTAGACAACATTCCACTTTGCCTCAATCAATGATTTGGAGATTTGTCCCCCGCCCCCCACCTATCTGAGAATATCTTATTATTTTAAAACAAAGCACACCCATTTCTTAAAGGGTGTCGGCTGAGGATGGTTTGTTTGCTTTCGTTTTATCAGTACTTATTAATTCATTTAAGCAGCTTGGCTTTTATAGAAGAAAAATAGATTTCTGCTTTGCCATTATATGTATTCTAGGGGAAACCCACTAAACAAATGCCAGTTTACGATAAGAATTAAAACAGACTTTGCTCTGATGAGATTGCTTTGTTGATTATAATCAATCAATGTAAAAATACAAATGAAAATCTTTATATTCATCTTATCTCTTCGTTTTCTTTCTTTCCCTTCCCTACGCTAGCTTGCTTGACTAGCTTACGCCACCTTACTTTGAAGCATATCCAAAGATCTTTCTTTTTTTGTTTCTCTAGGACCAAACGGTTAATTTTTAAATCCATTGCTTATTTTGCAAAGTAGTCCAAAAATGAATGTTGTTTGCTCCTTGATAGCATCAATCAGTGACATGGGGGTGGCATCAGCGTGTCTTCAATGTACATGGGGTTTTTTTAGAGGAACATAAGCGGACGCAGGTGGCGCTGTGGGTTAAAGCCTCAGCGCCTAGGACTTGCCGATTGAAAGGTCGGCGGTTCGAATCCCTGCGGCGGGGTGCGCTCCCGCTGCTCGGTCCCAGCGCCTGCCAACCTAGCAGTTCGAAAGCACCTCCGGGTGCAAGTAGATAAATAGGGACCGCTTACCAGCGGGAAGGTAAACGGCGTTTCCGTGTGCGGCTCTGGCTCGCCAGATGCAGCTTTGTCACGCTGGCCACGTGACCCGGAAGTGTCTCCGGACAGCGCTGGCCCCTGGCCTCTTAAGTGAGATGGGCGCACAACCCAGAGTCTGTCAAGACTGGCCCGTACGGGCAGGGGTACCTTTACCTTTACCTTAAGCGGAATAAAATGTAAGTTTCTGTCCCAAAGAGCTCAGAATCTCAGTGGAGAATCTACTGAGAGAAGGGGAGGCCAGCGAGAGCAAGAGTTACACAAGGGATGAATTATAACACAAATGCAGGCTTCAAATGTGGCTCCCTTGCCTCATAGTAGGCACAGGGGCCAACACAAAGCCACAGCCAATGGGAAGGAATGGGAGGGCTTCTTGGGAAGTAGGCAAGCAAGAAGATGTTGCCTTCTGCTACACCGATGCACATAGCACAATTCCTTAGACTGGCGTACTCAGCCTCTTGGCAAGACACTCCGTGCAGAAATTGGTCCTTGGAGATCAGTTAGATATGAATTGGTATTATGATGGGTTTTTAATTTTAAAAGCTTTAGAAATGACTGGATTAGGTTACTGAAAAGCGGTGACATTTGATCGCGCACGCTCTCGCTCTCTCACACAGCCCTACCTTTATAATGTGATAACGAAACATTTCATACTGCATTGGGGAACAATCAGGTTCTGGAAATAATTAAGTAATGACTTGTAATGTCAGTATCACAAAGATTGATGTGATAGTTAGGCAGAGGTACATCTGCCCAACCAGCAACAGAAATAGATCAAATATTCACATATGAGTATGCAGATTATAAGAAATCTGGCAAAGCATCATAGCTAGGTTTATATTATATTAAGGGCACATAATTGTGCACCAGTTCTATCCTTTTTCCTATAACAGGAGTCCAGTTGAAGCATTGTACAGTGGTACCTCAGGTTACAAACACTTTGGGTTACAGACTCTGCTAACCAGGAGGTAGTACCTTGGGTTAAGAACTTTGTCCCAGGATGAGAACGGAAATCATGCAGCGGCAGCGGGAGGCCCCATTAGCTTAAGTGGTACCTCACGTTAAGAACGGTTTCAGGTTAAGGACGGACCTCCAGAGCGAATTAAGCTCGTAACCAGGGGTACCACTGTATTTTATAGGCGGTTTTGATGCCAGTTCACCCAGTCACTCCCCATGGCAGATTTCCACCTATTAATTACATTGCTCACCCAAACACTCGGTATTAAATACTAAAATAAAACTTTATTGGGTAGGCAAGTATCCTTGGATGGCAAATAACAATACTAAATATCTGGTAAATATTTTGTGAAAACTCAAAGAATATTTGGTGAGTAAAAAGATCAGGTTTATAAGGAAACTGCTTATTTGGTATGGTTTATGTTACATTCAGTATGGAGTGCTATCACTTATACTGGTCGCATGTTCGGTCCTGGGGATTTCTGGGCACTGATGGTTTAGTGCCTGGAACTGTGAAAGCTGGACTTTGGTAAGTTGTCCCAGGTTGACCAGAATTGTGCACAAATAACCTCTCAGCATGTTCATGCTGGCCACATGACCTGGAAGCTGTACGCCGGCTCCCTCAGCCAATAAAGCGAGATGAGTGCCACAACCCCAGAGTCGGTCACGACTGGACCTAATGGTCAGGGGTCCCTTTACCTTTACCTATGTTCTGGGCAGTGACAGGGCAGGGGGGTTAAAAAAACAACACAGGGACTGTGCACCTTTTCCCAGTGTTTCATTGAAGATCAGGACTTTTTTTTGTTAGGGGCCAGTGTAGTGCAGTGGATCCACTAAGAATATCTGGGTCCTAATCTTTCCTTACCCATGAAGTTTATCAGGTGGCTGTAGTGGCAAGAGTATTAATAGCTATGAATTAAAGGAGAGAAAACACCGACAAAGCTGGAGTGGCAAAATAAAATGTTGGAATACACAGAGATGGCAAAATTAACAGAAAAACTGAGAGGTCACACCAATCAAAGGTTTATTAAGAAATGGGATATGTATCAAAAATATTTAAAGGATTATTGTAATAACATGACGTCTGTGGCAGCCTTTGAATGACTTTTGCGGTATGCTGGATTATTAGGAGATTTCATAATTTTGATGAAATTTAACAAAAGAAAACAGAAATATACAGTGCGTTAGACAGAACAAGTGGTAGATAGGGAAGTTGATGGGGCGATGGGAAGTCTATAGAAACTTAACAGGAAGAATGTATTGTGATGTAATGTAATGTTTTCTTTTTTTCTTTTTTGCCCTTATGGATAATTCTTCTGTATGTTTCTTTGTTTAAATATTAATAAAGCATTAAAGAAAAAGTTTATCAGGTGGCCACGGCTGGCCATTTACTCTGAACCTAAGGTAGCTCACAATATGAGTAAGAAAGCAGGGGTGCAAACAGGCATAATAATAACAAGAACAATACAAGTTGTTAGTAGTGGTAGTGTAATCTGTGCACAGTTCCAAGTCCAGCGCTACGGACAAATGCAATTTCATCCTAAATTGCACAAAGATTTGGGTGTTTTTTTGCCGCAAGTCACTCTTTTTGTCAACGGCAGAAACTGGTGAATTTGCGTAGTGTTTGGTGAGCTTCAGAGACACTTTGCTGTGTGCAATTATTCATGCCACAACATGGGGCCGCAGAGTCCAAGCGGGCTGTTTGTTCTAAGGCTGAAGCCGAGGCGTTTGAAAACTGCAAGAGACAACCAGAGGCCCAGAGATCATGGCTAATGTGACACCCCCAGGCCTAATCTTCTTAGAGCACTGGGATAAAATAAGGATCCATTACAAAATTGGCCTTCATCCTGCCCCCTTCTGTGCTCTGCCTCTCTGATAGCCAAAGCTGAGACAATTGCCTGATTCGGGGGACTTAATCAGGTATTAGGAGCTAATGCAGTACGCGAAGAGGCTAATCTCCATATTTACTCCATCTGTAGTGGTGGACCTTGCTTGCTTGCCTCTGGGAGATCAAAAGGATCTGGCAAAAATCAGATTAGAGCTGAAGAAAAGGAAGGGAGGTCCAAGGAGTATAAGAGGTAGGTTTCTCTTTGTTTTTCTTGGTTGTGTATACAGTGTCTTAAGATCACTCTCTGTAATCCCCCAGAAAGCCTTCTCATTGTCTTTCACTTTTATCTTGCTCTTTTCACTTTGAAAATGGAAGTGGCTAATTCTGTATTTATTATCAACTAACAAATGCTAACACTAACAAATTGTACCAAGTATTTCCTACTTTAGTGTTTTTTTGGTGTGTTTTTTAGATCAAAACTAGATATATGATGGTGAGATGGACGGGTCTCCCTAAAACATGTCCAGTGAATATTCACCTTTTAGCACTATTTTTTCCTCTGGCTGTTGCTACTTACTTCTCCCCCAGATTAGCCACCTGAATCATTCCACCAATCGCTGATGTAATAATGCCTCATAGCCAGTCAGGTATGGCTCTGTGACAACATCACAGACAGCAAATGATAGTCATTGAAACAAATATGGCTGCAATCAAATATGCCCATGATTTACCTGGGAAAAAGCCCTGCTGAACATAGTGAGACTTATTTCTTAGTAAACGTGCATAGGAGTATACTGCATGTGAACATTTTTCAAAGAGTGCTGATAAATTATTGAAAAGGAGAGGCCATTTTTTGGCACAGCCAAGAATGTTTATATTTTTAAAAAATGAGTAGTTTCAGCACAACCCTACTAAGTAGGGTTACCAGGCATGATCCACTGGGAAGACACATTGAAATAAATATTTCTTTCTTTCCAATGAGTGCTGCACAGATCTGAATAAAGCTTTAAAGGATGGATTTTCCAGGGCTTGCCTGTGTAGCTTTATCCAGGCCAGCCTTCAACAACCTGGACCTCTCCATGATGGCTGGAGTTGTAGTATCAAAATATATGGAGAGCACTAGGTTTGAGAGTGCTTATCTAGATGGGACAGAGGTGGCGCTGTGGTCTAAACCACAGCGCCTAGGGCTTGCCGATCAAAAGGTTAGCGGTTTGAATCCCTGCGACGGGGTGAGCTCCTGTTCCTTGTTCCCAACTCCTGCCAACCTAGCAGTTTGAAAGCACACCAAAAAGTGCAAGTAGATAAATAGGTACCTCTCCAGTGGGAAGGTAAACGGCATTTCCGTGCGCTGCTCTGGTTCGCCAGAAGTGGCTTAGTCTTGCTGGCCACATGACCCGGAAGTTGTATGCCGGCTCCCTCGGCCACTAAAGCGAGATGAGCACTGCAACCCCAGAGTTGTCCATGACTGGACCTAACAGTCAGGGGTTCCGTTACCTTTACCTTTACCTTTACCTTTACCTAGACTATATATAGCACAGGTGCTTTGTGTCCATAATAGAGTTGCCAATGGGATGAGGGTGGCACTGTTGTCTAAACCACTGAGCCTCTTGGGCTTGCCAAGCAGAAGCTTGGTGGTTCAAATCCCCACGACGGGGTGAGCTCCCATTGCTCTGTCCCAGCTCCTGCCAACCTAGCAGTTCGAAAGCACACCAGCTCAAGTAGATAAAAGGTACCACTGTGGTGGGAAGGTAAACAGTGTTTCTGTGTGCTCTGGTTTCTGTCATGGTGTCCCATTGTGCCAGAAGCGGCTTAGTGCAACTAGCTCTGATGCAAGTTTTATTCTCTGCCTGCTCCCTGACCCTTTCAACTGGAGATGCCAGGGATTAAACTTGCAACCCTCTGCACACAAAGCACATATTCCGCCACTACGCTGCAGCCCTTCCGTTCATGGACGTACCTTTGCCATAAGATCTAAATCATTGCTCTGCAAAAGCCCACTGTGTGGTGCTTCCACTTATGGTGGGTTGCCCTAGAAGTTTAGGGAAAAGGCAGAAAGAGAGAGGGGGGGGGAATATAGGGAAAGTGCAGAAGAGGAGAAAAACATAAATGATGCAAATAAACAAGCCAGAGGGTCAAATAGCAATCATGTTTCAGGCCAGAGTGAAAGCAGGTCCTGGCTCTGAAAAGGTTGCCAACTATTGATTAAGTACAGCTTGCATGTGCCCATCGCACCATTTGTTGTCTTTTAACGTGCAATCTTTAACCCTCAAAATTGCAGTGGTGGGTGAGTACGCAAACTTGCAATCTGTGCACAGACCTGCCTCGAAATATATTGACAAACTAATGATAGTGGAATATGGATATAAAATTTACAGCATGTTATGGTCTAAGAGAAAATTATATGAAAATGATATATCGATGGTATCTAACACCGAGAAAATCGTGGGGGGGATGTATAAATCTAAATCAAATAAGTGTTGGAAATGTAAATATATAAAAAAGGTTATTTTTATCATCTGTGGTGGTCTTGTAGTAAGGTTAAAGCTTACTGGGAAATGATATATAATGAATTGAAAAGGATGTTTAAAATAAAGTTTGTTAAAAAATCCAGAAGCTTTTCTTTTGTGGACCCTCCAGATATGAATTAAATTTGTTCCAGGGGTCCGTACTTAACCTGAAAAGTCCATAACCGGAGGCGCTGCTTCTGTGCACACACGCAGAATGATACAGCGCTTCTGTGCATGCACGCAGCGCGATAGAGTGCTTATGTGCGTGCTTGTGCGGTGCAGCCCAGAAGTATACACTTCTGGGTTTGCCGCATTTGCAACCCGAAGGTTACGTATCCAGAGCAGTATGTAACTCGAGGGTCCACTGTATAGGGACAGAACTACCTGATCTCATTTTTTGACAGAATTACAAGCCTGGTAGATGAAGGGAACGCAGTGGATGTAGCCCACCTTGATTTCAGCAAGGCATTTGACAAGGTACCCCATGATATTCTTGAAAAAGAAGCTGGTAAAATGCGGACTTGACTATGCTACCACTCAGTGGATTTGTAACTGGCTGACTGACCGAACCCAAAGGGTGCTCATCAATGGTTCCTCTTCATCCTGGAGAAGAGTGACTAGTGGGGTGCCACAGGGTTCTGTCTTGGGCCCGGTCTTATTCAACATCTTTATCAACGACTTGGATGATGGACTCAAGGGCATCCTGATCAAATTTGCAGATGACACCAAACTGGGTGGGGTGGCTAACACCCCAGAGGACAGGATCACACTTCAAAACGACCTTGACAGATTAGAGAACTGGGCCAAAACAAACAAGATGAATTTTAACAGGGAGAAATGTAAAGTATTGCACTTGGACAAAAAAATGAGAGGCACAAATACAAGATGGGTGACACCTGGCTTGAGAGCAGTACATGTGAAAAGGATCTAGGAGTCTTGGTTGACCACAAACTTGACATGAGCCAACAGTGTGACGCAGCAGCTAAAAAAGCCAATGCAATTCTGGGCTGCATCAATAGGAGTATAGCATCTAGATCAAGGGAAGTAATAGTGCCACTGTATTCTGCTCTGGTCAGACCTCACCTGGAGTACTGTGTCCATTTCTGGGCACCACAGTTCAAGAAGGACACTGACAAACTGGAACGTGTCCAGAGAAGGGCAACCAAAATGGTCAAAGGCCTGGAAACGATGCCTTATGAGGAACGGCTAAGGGAGCTGGGCATGTTTAGCCTGGAGAAGAGGAGGTTAAGGGGTGATATGATAGCCATGTTCAAATATATAAAAGGATGTCACATAGAGGAGGGAGAAAGGTTGTTTTCTGCTGCTCCAGAGAAGCGGACATGGAGCAATGGTTCCAAACTACAAGAAAGAAGATTCCACCTAAACATTAGGAAGAACTTCCTGACAGTAAGAGCTGTTTGACAGTGGAATTTGCTGCCAAGGAGTGTGGTGGAGTCTCCTTCTTTGGAGGTCTTTAAGCAGAGGCTTGACAACCATATGTCAGGAGTGTCAAGAATGCTACTCGCTGCAAAATGAAAAGGAGCAGAAGTCCCAGCAAAGGAAGACTGGATACAAAAACTTATGGAATATGCAGAAATGGCAGAACTTACCGGAAGAATAAGAAATCAAGATAACAAACTTTTTATAAAAGAATGGAAATGGTTTATTGAATATTTACAGATAAATTGTAAACAGATAAGAACATTGGCAGGATTATTGTAATAACCTGCAGTTTTATAAGAGTATATATTTAAAGTAGCTGAATAAATGAGCAAATTAAGTTAATTTGGATATACAAAAGATATTAAAAATAAATATAAGGAACCGCAGAAAGAGGGGGAAAGAAGTCAAGTTTTGAAATGTTAAAATCACTGTAAAATTAGTGAAATGTATAAACCTGAAAAGCATTAGTAACTTTAAACAACAACAACAACAATGAAATATAATTACAAAAGCACTGCAGTGAAGTGGACTCTCTTTGCCATGCTATACTCTGTCATACATGTGAATAGACTGAGGTTCTATATTGACTGAGAGGGACTGCCAAAAGGTTGGGTGGGGGAACCCTCAATAAAGCAAAAATAAATAAATTTAAAATACCAATCACTCCCCATTTTCGATTGTTTATTTGAAAGCATTCAACTTTATGCAATACTTTCTCTGTGTGTTTGTGTGTGAAATCGTGCCATTTGGCTACCTTTAAGCAGTCTACTGGGACCAGAGAAACCTGGGTGGGGGGAGTAAATGAAATTCACACAGTTCCTGATATCGGCTGTTGCCTACTGTTCATAAAGAGTGACATGTGGCTGGCAGTAATGGCCTTCAAGCCAGGTGAAGCCTGCGCAACAATAAAGTCAATACCTTGACCACCTTGGCTTGATGTAGCCTTAATGATGGCTGCATCTTAGCAAGCCTGAAAGTATTCCTGGGCAGGGATGGAGGGAGGAAAAAAATAGCAGCCCACAGTTGAAAAGGCTGCGCAGTAACTTTTCAAAGCCTACATTGTCCTCCTTCCTGGAAGACTTACAAAGTCACTTCTTTTATTTTGACTTCCTTGCAAACCCCGTGGTGCCAGGATAGAGAGCTATGGTAGCTGCTGTCTTTTTGGCAATAAAGCTCACCTCATTAGAGTGGATTAAGTCACGATGCTGAGAAGGATAAAAGGTGAAGAGGGAGAACAGAGGATGGTGAGTGAGGGAAGCTAAGTGTCATTTGTATGCTGACGCCATTATTGACTGGAGCCCATGTGGGTCGCACTTTTCAATTACCATCTGCTAGAAAGGTGGCCCATAATTGCAAAGGCTGATGCCAGGGCTCCAAATGTCAGGGGAGCCTCCCTAACCTTCATCACCTTTTCTTGATGGTTGACTTGAGGATGTTCAAAGGCAAAAACCACTGCCTCTAGATCTCCCTGAGGAAGAAAAGAATGCCATTTATTTTGTTTTTGTTTTTAGAAAAAGCCTCATTTAGCAGCCTCCCATTAAATTCACAGTCTGGTGGCCTGATCCTGCGCAGCCCAGCTATGCCCCAGGGGCTCCCTGACAGCAGCATAAATGTGAGGTGTGCAGGTCTGATGGCTCAGTTTATTCACTGCTAAGGGAATAAATATCAGGGATTAGCAAAAAGCCGTCCCTTTATTATTTCCACAGATATATTTTTGCCTTCCTGAATGCTGGCATTGTGTTTTTAAGGCACTCACCCGCAAAAGAGGAGATGCTGTTTTGCAGTACAGATCTGAATCACTGTTGCACACGACACACCTGTTGTCTGCAACAATAGACCTCATCGCACATCTTGTTCCCCATTCAAAAGCACAGATATCTCTAGGCGGGCCTGCTCATCGTATGTGCGGTTATCATTGCGACATATCAAACCTGTTACCCTTATCCGTTACAACAAAGATCTGATTTTTGGACAAGGTGGGAAACCACAGATTCACAATATCCTTAGTGAGCAGGGTGTCTCACCTTCTGGACAGTTTGGCTGCAATAAGCATACCCCTATCGGGTGGCACTGTGGGTTAAACTACAGAGCTTAGGACTTGCCGATCAGAAGGTTGGCAGTTTGAATCCCTGCGACGGTGTGAGCTCCCGTTGCTCGGTCCCTGCTCCTATCAACCTGGCAGTTTGAAAGCACGTCAAAGTGCAAGTAGATAAATAGGTACCGCTCCGGCGGGAAGATAAACGGCGTTTCCATGTGCTGCTCTGGTTCGCCAGAAGCGGCTTAGTCATGCTGGCCACATGACCTGGAAGCTGTACGCCAGCTCCCTTGGCCAATAAAGCGAGATGAGCGCCGCAACCCCAGAGTTGTCTATGACTGGACCTAACAGTCAGGGGTTCCTTTACCTTTAACTTTACCTAGGCTATATATAGCTCAGGTGCTTTGTGTCCATAATGGGGTTGCCAGTGGGATGCAGGTGGCACTGTTGTCTAAACCACTGAGCCTCTTGGGCTTGCCAAGCAGAAGCTTGGTGGTTCAAAATCTACGCAACGGGGTGAGCTCCCATTGCTCTGTCCCAGCTCCTGCCAACCTACCAGTTCGAAAGCACACCAGCGCAAGTAGATAAATAGGTACCACTGTGGTGGGAAGGTAAACAGTGTTTCTGTGTGCTCTGGTTTCTGTCATGGTGTCCCATTGTGCCAGAAGCGGCTTAGTCATGCTGGCCACATGACCTGGAAGCTGTACGCTGGCTCCCTCGGCCAATAAAGCGAGATGAGCGCCGCAGCCCCAGAGTCGGCCACGACTGGACCTAATGGTCAGGGGTCCCTTTACCTTTACCTATGTCTCTTACAGTCAAATCTATGCAGTCATACCTTGGGTTGCAAACGTGATCCATGCGAGAGGCACGTTCACAACCCGCAGCGTTCTCAGCCTGAAGCGTGCGTCTGCGCACACGTGTGATGCAATTCGGCGCTTCTGCACATGCGCGTGACATCACTTTGTGCTTTTGCACATGCGCGAGCTCCGAAACCCGGAAGTAACCCATTCTGGTACTTCCGTATTTGGCATGGTCCGCAACCCGAAAACATGCAATCCGCAGCGTTCGTAACCCAAGGTATGACTACCTTTTAAATTACAATGACCCAGATATTCCTATAGGCAAGGAATGGCTTGCTAAATAGACTGGTACTCCAGGTCTCAGAGACGGTCTGTTCCTGCGTGCACTTTCTCATTCAAATCTTCAAATAAGGCTATGCTCAACATCCCATCCATCAAAGGTTCTGGAATGGTTGCTCAGATGAGCATGGCCTTCTTGGTGATAGTCCCAAGATCTTGATTGATTTCCTTGAAGAAGTGGATTAATGGTCCTATTTTTAGAGCATATGAAAGAAATCCAAGGCCTTTTTATTCTGACACATTTGATGGTTGGAATAGGGTAGCAGAAACTGATGCAGGGTCTTACCGCAGAGATAAGAATGAGTGAATGCCTCACGCATCACAGGTAATGGCAATGATAAACCCCATGGAATTCAGGTGTTCATCTGAAGGGACTGAAAGTATGGCAGACCATGGTGGTAGCTGGGTCTCTTTGCATGTGTGGCTCCTCATCCAACTAGAGATGCAGACAGTGAAATTCTCCTTCTGTACAAATCTGGACACTGGCTGCACCAGGGTGTGTATGAATCACTCTCATTGCTGTTCTGCACCCAATTTCTTTTAAAGATGCCATGGTTTTTTTGGTCTGTGCACTGATGAACTGGATAGGCAACTGTGTCTAGATATTTGCAGGACATTAGAGCTTTCTCATCAGATTTATAGCCTAAAACCCCCCAGACTAGAGTAAACACCAATTTCCTTTCTGGGCTCAAGCAAAGAGCTGCTTTTATTCTGACACATCCTCTTCGCACACCTGTAGGCACATTAGCAAGTCCTACATTAACACAAGTGAGCCACTGGACATGGTGTTACTCGGAAACTCAGGAGTTGTTCCTAGAGTCCCTTTCCTCTCTGTTGATTTTCACAATTTCAGAATTCCTCATTGAGCTGCTGCCACTCACATTTCTCCAGCATTAACTGCAAGTGTTTCCTTTTAAGAGGAACGACTAGGCCATATAAAAAGGTTTGTAAGAAACCAGCCACCACTAATGGACTCCTTCCTTCCCAGGTTATAAGAAATATCTATGATGGTTCAGACCAAATATTTTGTTTCTTTTTTATTATTATTTTACTATTACACTTGGATTCCACCTTTCCTTCAAAGAGCTCAAGATGGCATGCATGATCTTCCTTCTCTCTGCTTTATTCTCACTGCTTGCCTACATTGGACCATGTCTTGTATCTCTTGTTTAAGTCACATATGCATGGCCAGTTGTTGTTGTTTTTAAATAAAGCCCAACTTACTGCAGTATATACAAAATTATACACAATATTATATGAAGGAATATTCTTCTTCTTTGGCGATCACTCATAGTCAAGTACAATTGTCTTCCATAAACACGGTTTTAACAATGAGTCCGTAAGTGACTGAGGAGGCCAATTCTGGATCCACACATCCTTTCACAGTAGGAACACTGGTTTCTGGACAGGAGTTGGTCACAGTGTGGATTTGCCAAGTGTGCCTTCCTCTTAGCACATTTCTCCCTTGCGTCCTGAGTTCGAGTGTCTTCAAAGCCCATGACACCTTTGGTAAAGGCTGTTCTCCAATTGGAGCACTTGCAGGCAAGTGTTTCCCAATTGCTGGTGTTTACACTACATTTTTAAAAGATTTGCCTTGAGAGAATCTTTAAACCTCTTTTGTTGACCACCAGAATTACACTTTCCATTTTAAAGTTCAGAATAGAGTTGTTGCTTTGAAAGATGACAATCAGGCATCTGCACAACATGACCAGTCCAACGAAGTTGATGTTGAAGAATCATTGCTTCAACACTGGTGATTTTACTTCTTTACTTCTTCCAGTATATTGGTAATAGTTCACCGGTCTTCCCAAGTGATGTGTAAAATTTTTTGGAGACACTGTTGATGGATCTTTCAAGGAGTTGGAGATGGCATTTATAAGTGGAGATGGCATTTATAAGTGTTTCACAAGCATACAGTAAAGTTGGTAGTAGTTGAATGTGTATGGAATAGTCACACCCTACACAGTACTATACTTCTGCAATACAGTTTTATAACTATTAGTACATACACATTTTTATTCAGTTGTACAGATTGTTGCTGTTTATTTTAGGAAACCTGGAGAGCATATGCATATAATAGACATACAATCCAGGCTTTTGGCGTGTGACAGTACCTACGGGTATAATGCATAAGCACCTCTTTTTAGGTGCCCATGGCACTTTTATCAAGATATGAGCACTGGCACCGAATTTTTTACCAAAACAAAAGAGCACTGTATAAAATAACATACATATAACAATGAATATAATGTGTGGAAATTGTTAATATTTTTAGTGTTTGTGGTAAAACAACAGCAAGCTTCTTGTTGAAATCAAGGAGAAATCTTGTCAAAATCAACATCAACATCAAGATTTCCAGAAATCCCAGCTGTAGACAAGAATTCTGCATCTGCATCCAGAAGTACAATTCTTATACTTAGTGAAGCGTTTAGACAAGGTAACCTCCAAGGTCCTTCCCACTGTAAGTGTCTATGACTCTTCAAACCTGCATCAAGGCAACCCAACACCACCTTCTCAGATAGGTTGCTAGTACAAGACTGGCTAGTGACTGTCCCTAGATTATCCTCTAAAGGAGAGGCACTTGGAGCCATTTTTAATCTGTCTCTTAAGACAAATCTGAATAAATGTAAAAGCTCCAGACCTCAAAATTCCGATATACTTAGCTGCCTATGGCCTGTCTGAGCTATGGCACAACACTGCCTTTTCCGCTGATGCCCGTGGCTGGAAAAAGGAAGCCCTGTGTGGCTGATGGTGATTGTCTTAAAATGGATGGATTTTAAAGTGCAGAAACAGCTGGTAGCTAAGCAGGTTTACCAAAAGGTTACAGCCAGTCTAGATGCTATATTTGACAAGATTATTAGCATCCCTATGATGAATTTCTCACCCTCCAGCTAGAGCAATCACCAGAGGGAAAGTCACTAAATGAACCCTGTACATCTTGCGACCCACCAAACCAAACACATCTTGCCATCTCTGTGTGGTGGCCTACCAGGCGCTGGATCTCCTGCTTGAGACTGACAAAGGGGGAGGGATAGTATAAAACACAATACATGGCCCGTGGGCTACATCTGACATTGAGCAGCTCCACTTCAGAAGCACTGCAAGCCTGATGCATTGCTCTGAAAAATGCAGCAGGATTGTACAGAGGAAGATGCAGGAAATCCAGCACATCTCAACAATTGATATATAGTTTGAAGCTCAACATCAAAAAAATGAAGATCATGGCCACTGGTTCCATCACCTCCTGGCAAATAGAAGGGGAAGAATTGGAGGCAGTGAGAGATTTTACTTTCTTGGACTCCATGATCACTGCAGATGGTGACAGCAGCCACGAAATTAAAAGACGACTGCTCCTTGGGAGAAAGGTGATGGCAAACCTAGACAGCATCTTAAAAAGCAGAGACATCACCTTGCCAGCAAAGGTCCGTATAGTAAAAGCTATGGTTTTCCCAGTAGTGATGTATGGAAGTGAGAGCTGGACCATAAAGAAGGCTGATCGCTGAAGAATTGATGCTTTTGAATTATGGTGCTGGAGGAGAGTCTTGAGAGTCCCATGGACTGCAAGAAGATCAAACCTATCCATTCTGAAGGAAAACAACCCTGAGTGCTCACTGGAAGGACAGATCCTGAAGCTGAGACTCCAATACTTTGGCCACCTCATGAGAAGAGAAGACTCCTGGAAAATACCCTGATGTTGGGAAAGATGGAGGAGAAGGGGAGAAGGGGACAACAGAGGACGAGATGGTTGGACAGTGTTCTCGAAGCTACCAGCATGAGTTTGACCAAACTGCAGGAGGCAGTGGAAGACAGGAGTGCCTGGCGTGCTCTGGTCCATGGGGTCACGAAGAGTCGGACACGACTAAACGACTAAACAACAACAACAAAGAGCAGAGCCAATGGCAGTGTAAGGGCTTAGCCACACTGACCTTTTGCCCTGCTCTTTCCAGGCACTGGTCAATGCTCAAAAGCTCAGTGTCCAAGCATCGTTCTTGCCCTGAGCGTTCCCTGCAAAAACCCACTCTTTAAAGCTCAACTGCAGCAAACATCAATTCAGTTTTTCCGCGGATTGATGTTTGTTACAACTGAACTTTAAAGAGCGGGTTTTTGCACGCAGGGGGTGGAATTGCTTGGGCACTGAGCTTTTAAGTATGGACCATGCCTGGAAAGAGTGGAGGAAATGTAACTGTGGCCAAGGTCCAACGTTCTTTAGGTGACTCAGCCAATTCAAGTCCTCATGCCCCTCTGTATATATGCATGTGCTGATGGAGGGTCTGATAAGATTAGGCTTTAAATGCAACATCATGTCCTTCAAGAGACCTTTCCCAGTATTTCTGCATACGAGCATCTCTCTGTTTTTTGTGCTTCCTGGCTGAGCTATCAATGAATTTACAAAGAAGGTACAGCTTTCACAGGAAGGTCACGGGCATTTTAGCGCTGGAGAGACTGGTTATGTCTTATATTTCTTCCTAATATTGTTCCTTTTAGTTAACAGGGGCAGCTGCATATTAGATGACTTCCCTCTTTCGATTGCTAAGTGGTGCTAGTTCAGGGTGTGTGTGTGTTTTATGTATTACTGGTGAGTCGCCAGTGCACTCAGGGGAGAGGTGTTATCTCCCTTGGCCCTGAAAATTGATATTGAACATGGAAGGGTGGGGGGGGATGTGGGGGGTGGAATCTCACAAGCTGATAGCAATTAGCTAAAAAGGATTTGCGACTCCATGATTCATCACACCAGGGGGAATCAAAGTCATTTACAGTCCCTCTTTCCACAGGCTCTGCCTTCTACTCCAAAGATATACCTCTGTTTATCTTCACACCATGGTGTGACATTTCCTTTTTCAAGAGCCCATTTTCTTCGAAACAGAGCAGCGGGCGGGCTGCAACACAAGCAGCCTTTGATTATCCCTTGACTGCTTCGGTGACATGATGGCTCTAATAGCAGCCCGTTAAGAGTGTGCTCAACTTGGGATGGGAAATTTGGGTGACTATTTGCGTAGCTATATGGACAGGTCAAGTCTAGGTCTTGCCGGCAGAAGAGGCATAACATTCTCTCTCTTGCCGGAAAAGTTAAATGAAGTGAGATCCTTTTCTGCATTTTCCTTAAGGCTGAGCTGAAACCCCTTCCCTCGTTTGGCATTCTTTTTTGCAAGTGTCAAAGCAACACCTCTCATTTTCAGCTGCAAATTCTTCGCCAGTGTGGCAAGGTGATGACAATCCTCTAGGAGTCAGGGTCACACATATGCATGACCCAGTTCAGGAGCTGGGTACCACTTTCCTAGCCTGCAGTTGTCTCCCAAGAGGTTGCCCAGTTATGGCACAAGGCCAGACTGATGCTCCTACTGGCCACATGTAATAATTGCAGGCACTTGGTTCTGAAGGAAACAGGAAACGAACATACAAAAGCTGTCACCACAGAGACACAAGTGTTACAGAATCCAAGGTATTCGCTTGTTGAGAGGAGGCACCTCCATGTATTCTGGTGGCATGTTCTGTGGCATGGGTAGGCAAACTAAGGCCCGGGGCCCGGATCTGGCTCAATCGTCTTCTAAATCCAGCCCCCGGATGGTCCGGGAATCAGCGTGTTTTTACATGAGTAGAATGTGTGCTTTTATTTAAAATGCATCTTTGGGTTATTTGTGGAGCATAGGAATTCATTCATTTCTCCCCCCAAAAATATAGTCCAGCTCCCAAAAGGTCTGAGGGACAGTGGACCGGCCCCTGCTGTAAAAGTTTGCTGACCCCGTTCTGTGGGATTATTATTATTATTTAGTACCGTAAATTTGTTTTTTTAAAAAAATATTTTTATTGGTTTTTTAACATACAAAATTATAAAACATATCACACAATTTATCACAAATACATTCTTATTGGACCTCCATCAGCACCTCTGATAATCCTCCGTCTTAATCACTTCTTACGCATTTCCTAACTTAATATTGCCTTTACATTCTTAACATATCACGTCTCCTTCTCCATTTTTGCAATATTTCTAATATTATTCCTCACAGAACTTATTGCAAACCTACAAACGTCGTCTGGTTGTCACAAATACTTTTCAAATAATCCGTAAATTTACTCCAGTCCTCGGTAAACTTCTGGTCCCGCCGGTTTCGGATCCTTCCCATTAGTTTGTCAAGTTCCGCATAGTCCATTAATTTCATCCTCCATTCTTCCATCGTCGGTAATTCTTCTTGCTTCCATTTTTGGGCCAATAGTATTCTTGCTGCTGTTACTGCATATAGAAAAAGCTTACAATCTTTTCTATTTATATCATATTTGTATACCACCTTTCACTTGCAGATCTCAGGGCAGTTCACAACATTAAATTAGGATGATAGCCTAGAGTCTTCCAGAGATTGATACTTTTTGTAATCAGCATAAGTTTCTTTATTCTTATTCATCATTCTAACTAACCAGTGCTATAACTTGATGTGCCAGAGCTCTTAAAGCAGAAGCTGGGGTGCTATTGCTCTAGATTTCCTTCATCGAGTCAGAATAGTTGGCCTACAAGGTCCCTTTCAATTCTGTAAATCTCACCTGTGCAAGTAACAAAATACCTCAGGGGAGGCAGCCACCTCTCTCTCTGACTCCATTCCTCAAAGAAGCAATATCTTCTTAGTCTGAGATGCTCTCTTGGCTTACAGCAAAGAGAGGACAAAGGAACTACAGTGGTACCTCAGGTTACATACGCTTCAGGTTACATACGCTTCAGGTTACAGACTCTGCTAACCCAGAAATAGTACCTCGGGTTAAGAACTTTGCTTCAGGATGAGAACAGAAATCACACGGCAGCAGTGGGAGGCCCCATTAGCTAAAGTGGTGCTTCAGGTTAAGAACAGTTTCAGGTTAAGAACGGACCTCCGGAATGAATTAAGTACGTAATCAGAGGTACCACTGTATCTCCTTATGGGATAGATTCCAGGTGTATATATTTTGTAACCTAAGTCTGCCTTCTGGGATCCATCTGTGAACAGAATGTGTGTGAGTAAACTATTTTATACTTTTATACAAGACTGTGTTGTGTCTAATCTTTTATGAGGGAATAAAAGGGAATTACCAGGAAACTTATTTTTGAGGCTTAAACAAGCCTGGCAAAGACGTTATCCGCTGTACAAGTTTAAAAAGGGGAACGTCACTCTGCTAAATTATAGAACTTGTTAACACCAGTTGGGAAGGATATAATTAAACAATATATCCTCTCCTGCCTCCCTGAACATTCCCACAGTAAAATGAACTCAGTAGATCTCTGTGTGGTCTATCATACTTTGAGAATGGTGGTTGAGTGGATAAATGTTTTGTTGCTTAAGCATGCACTTTACTCATTACATTTCTATACAAGCCTACGCAAAGTACATCCCACTGGTGTTCATGTATTTAATTTGTAATTCATCCAAAGATCACAGGGCACTTCACAGCATAAACATACAAAATGAGAAAATAAAATGCATAATAAAAACAAAAACAAACCAATAACCCCCACAAACACATATAGAAGGACATAGAATGTTAATCAGCCAAAGCCAAAGGCCTGATTAAAGAGAAATGTTTTTGCCTGGTGCCTAAAGATATGTGATGAAGGTGCCAGGTAAGTCTCCCTGGGGAGAGCATTCTGTAAGTGGAAGACCACCAAAGAAAAAGCCCTTTCATGTGTTGCCTATCTCCAGACCTCTAAGTGGAGGAGGCACCCAAAGAAGGGACTCAGATAAATTCAATGGGGATTACTCCTAAGTAAGAAGGTATTGTTGTCGTTTAGTCGTTTAGTCGTGTCCGACTCTTCATGACTCCATGGACCAGAGCACGCCTGGCACTCCTGTCTTCCACTGCCTCCCACTGTTTGATCAAACTCATGTTTGCAGCTTCGAGAACACTGTCCAACCATCTCGTCCTCTGTCGTCCCCTTCTCCTTTTGCCCTCCATCTTTCCCAACATCAGGGTCTTTTCCAGGGAGTCTTCTCTTCTCATGAGGTGGCCAAAGTATTGGAGCCTCAGCTTCAGGATCTGTCCTTCCAGTGAGCACTCAGGGCTGATTTCCTTCAGAATGGATAGGTTTGATCTTCTTGCAGTCTATGGATCAAGCTATTCCAGAGCAATCTTAAGTGGAGAGGGAGTCAACTGGCAAATGATTCCCGCACTGTTACTAAAAAATTTCAGAAAGATCAGTGACCATGGAATAATTTCAGGTTACTGTGGAGAGAGAGAAAGAAGACATTTTGCCAATGGAGCTTAATTCAGCAAAATCAAATTCCAAGAACAATGGCAAGAAAAAACTGATGTAATATGCTGAAATGGTGAAGTTAACTGAAAGACAATAGAGATTTTAAAGAAGACTGGTAACCATATATGTAGTATTTACGGAAACAATGTAAAGAAATGGACTCACTAGCAGGTTTTGTGTAAACACTTACAATTAACAAAATAATACAGAAATTACAAAGGTGATGTTAAAATGATAAAATCATAATAACATTTGATTTAAAGAATATAATATAAAAGCATAATATAGCAGGAGAAGTCAATATGCAAAAAACCAGAAGGGGAAGTTGAGGAAAGTCAGGGTGGTGGTGGGAGCTGGGAATTTAATTTGTTTTTAATTTGTTGTGATTGTGACAAAAATGTAAAAACCAATAAAAATTATTTGGGGGAGATTCCAATAGCAGTACCTGTTGCATGACTCAAGTGAAGGAAAGTGGTGCTATATATAAAAATTTATATATATATATATATATATATATATATATATAATTATGTACATATAAATATAATATTTTACATACCAATTTTTTTATTTTGCTCATTAGTCATTTGCCACATAAACATTCTCTAACAAATTTTATGAGCATAAAGCTAACCATAACATCAGAAAAAGGAACAATACATTACAATAAAGAAACCATACAATAAAACAATCAACTTGCAGAAGTGTGGGATATTATTGTATAATAGCATGTGCCACACTGTTGATGAAGACAAACATGTTATATGAATTTTCATCTGCCCCTGATTGTGGTAAACCCATATTCATTTAATTCTATGTAAAGATGGAAATATTTTATGAAATTTATTATGTATCAAAGGCAGCAAGTATTGAGCAAATAAATGACTGTCTATTGTGGTTTGTTCAGAGTTTTACAGACAGCCATTGTACTATGTTTAGCGCTGGTAATTTGCGTATCTGGCCTAATTTTTACAATCGAGTCCAACAATAATAAAAGGATTTCAGTATTGCCAACACAGCTGAATTTCTTCTGTGTTTTGGTTGTTTGGAAAGCAGCGTTACTATATTACAAGGCAAATATGAGTACTAATTTCAGTTCTTTGTTGAGAATGAAAACAAGACTGCTTCTGCCCTGAAATGCATTCATTACCCCGTGTGTTTTTGTTGGGAGATCTATTGCATAAAACCTTCTTGGTGACTTCAAATGGAATGTACAATGTTCATCCATGAAGACACTTAGAAACACAGAGAGAGACAATCCATTGCAGAGCAGTATCACACCCAAGAGGGACGTGGGTGGCGCTGTGGGTTAAACCACAGAGCCTAGGACTTGCCGATCAGAAGGTTGGCGGTTCGAATCCCCGCAACGGGGTGAGTTCCCGTTGCTCGGTCCCTGCTCCTGCCAACCTAGCAGATCGAAAGCACGTCAAAGTGCAAGTAAATAGGTACCACTCCGGAGGGAAGGTAAACGGCGTTTCCGTGCGCTGCTCTGGTTCGCCAGAAGTGGCTTAGTCATGCTGGCCACATGACCTGGAAGCTGTATGCCGGCTCCCTCGGCCAATAAAGCGAGATGAGCACTGCAACCCCAGAGTCGGTCACGACTGGACCTAATGGTCAGGGGTCCCTTTACTATCACACCCATGAGCCTAGTGTTGCCAAGGTCCCAGGGTTTTAGACTCCTTCTCAAGTTCTCCAAGGGATGAAGTTAAAATTGCAGAGGAACTAGAATCACCACCAACCTCCTTGCCCATTCTAGATGGTAAAACTTGTCCTCTTACCCACTTTGCCAGTGTCTTTATATCTCTTTTCATGGGAGAGAGGTACCAGAACAGGGCATAATTTATTTTGTGAACCCCTGGCAACAAGATAGGAATAAATGAATCCGTCAATTTTGGCTTCTTTCAGTTTCTCATCTTTCCATTCTGAAAACAAAATAAAAAAATTCCTTCCAGTAGCACCTTAAAGACCAACTAAGTCAGTTCTTGGTATGAGCTTTCGTGTGCATGCACACTTCTTCAGATACACTGAAACAGAAGTCACCAGACCCTTCTATATAGTGAGAAGGTGGGGAGGGGTATTACTCAGAAGGGTGGTGGGATTGGGTGATAGGCAGATAGCTGTGATGAGCCTGTTGACGACTCTTAACGACTGCAATAGGTCTTACAGGAAAAAGCAAGGGGTGAGAAGGTGAAAAATGGCTTTGTCATGTATAATGAGATAAGAATCCAATGTCTTTGTTCAGACCAGGTCTCTCCATGGTTTTAAGTTTGGTAATAAGTTGTAATTCAGCAGCTTCTCTTTCCAGTCTATTTCTGAAATTCCTTTGTAATAGAACAGCTACTTTGAGATCTTGTATAGAATGTCCTGGGAGATTGAAGTGTTCTCCTACTGGTTTCTCTTCAGAATGATTCCATTGTGAAGTTCAGTTCACCAGATTTCTGCATCAGTTTGTGATGTGTGTGTGTGTGCGTGTGTGTGTGTCCTCAGGAAAATTCACCAGCACTTTAGTGTGCATTTCTCATGATATACATACACTTGACTAATACCGGTAATAATAATAATAATAATAATAATTTATTCTTTATACCCCACTTCTGGCTGGGATTCCCCAGCCATTGTGGGCAGCTCCCAACAGAATACCAAAAACACGCTAAAACATCAAATATTAAAAACTTCCCTAAACAGGCCTGCCTTCAGATGTCTTCTAAAAGTCATATAGTTGTTTATTTCCTTGACATCTGATGGGAGGGCATTCCACAGGGTGGGCGCCACTACTGAGAAGGCTCTCTGCCTGGTTCTGCCTAATCTTTGCAAATCAATTTTCCTTAATAGAATGCATTTTTGGATATTATTTCCACTAACATGGAGCATTTTTGTGCACAGTTTGTATTATTGTTCCAGGAAGTTCACATTAAAATGCAAACATGACAGAATTTTATGCCCATTCCTAGAAAGCGGGCTATAAGATGGAGATACCTTTGGAAAGCCCCCACAAAGTTACATCAGATTCTGCTTTCCGCCACCCAACAAATACCCATGTTGCGCTCTTAGGCAACACTACCTGAGTCTAGAACCTGAGTCTAGAACCTCAGGAGACTTTGCAACCTTACTTACCTAGGGATCAGGGTGCTTTGTGTGTGCTTGGGTGCCATGCTCGCAGGTGAAAGCATTACTTACAAAACCTCATGCTTCCACCTAAGGATTGGGTATATGATTTCAGCAACTTGGTAACCCATCTTCTTTTGGGGAAGTACTGCATTTCCACAAAGTACACTGACTCCAGGTAGATCTTTCAGTTCTGTCCTAATAGATTAGTCTGAGCACCACTCAGATATGAGTCTACAAGCTCCAGATGCACTTACTTGCTGTTAGTGTGAACTGACCCATGGAGGAACTTGAGGCTCACATCTGGTTTTGATCTCTGATGCATGGCCCCGTGACTTGTATTGTTTATTTAAGTTCCAAACACATTTAGTTATCCCGCAGTTCAGATTGGTCAAACAGAAGCCCTATCTTCCCCTGGAAGTGTATTTAGTTATTAGATTTATTTTTCAGAATAACAAGCAAACAAGCAGATTACTTAAATAGAAATGGACCACTTACTGTAAGTCCACTGATAGCAATGGGTCTGCTCTGAACACGACCAAATTGGATATCTATCACCCATCATACTTTGAGCAGGGATGAGGAAAACCTCCTTGTTTCACTCTAGAAAGTTTTACTGGAACTATGCGTGGATGTATTCTGCTTCAACCAAACTCTGCAGTGGGTTGTGGAACCTGGAATGGGCTTCACAGTCCATTTCAGGTATTTGCAGAGAGACTTTGCACAGACACACTTCTCTGTGCATGCATTTTGGGATTCCCTAAATAGAATGTTTCCCAAACTAGCCTTCTATAGGTGTGAGTATGGTGCAAGTTGTTTTTGTCCATGGAGTTTTCTTGGCAGGGATACTGGAGTGGCTTGCCGGTTCCAGCTCCAGGTGGATCATGTTTAGTCAAAACTCTCCACTATGACCTGTCCGTCTTGGGTGGCCCTGCACGACATAGCTCATAGCTTCTCTGAGTTATTCAAGCCCCTTCGCCACGACAAGGCAGTGATCCATGAAGGAGATCCCAGTAGTGATGTATGGAAGTGAGAGTTGGACCATAAAGTGGGCTGATCGCTGAAGAATGGATGCTTTTTGTTTATAGTGCTGGAGGAGACTCTTGAGAGTCCCATGGACTGCAAGAAGATCAAACCTCTCCATTCTGAAGGAAATCAGCCCTGAGTGCTCACTGGAAGGACAGATCCTGAAGCTGAGGCTCCAATACTTTGGCCACCTCATGAGAATAAAAGACCCTGATGCTGGGGAAGATTGAGGGCACAAGGAGAAGGGGATGACAGAGGACAAGATGGTTGGACAGTGTTCTTGAAGCTACCAACATGAGTTTGACCAAACTGCAGGAGGCAGTGGAAGGCAGGAGTGCCTGGCGTGCTCTGGTCCATGGGGTCACGAAGAGTTGGACACAACTAAATGACTAAACAGCAACAACAACATGGTGCAAGTGTAGATGCAAGGATGTGCTCGAGCCACATTGCACCTCTGTTTCATGCTATTTACTTGGATATCTCCATGCATAGAAAACTGTGTCCTACATGGCACATGGCAGTTGAGCCTACCACAAATGGATATGGCAGAAAGCTGATGAAGAAGAGCCCTTGTCTGTGTGGAATGGTGGGTTGGATGTGCAGTGATCCTTTGAGAGAGAATAGGAGTGTCGGGACAGGGTGAGATTTAGGGCTGTGTGAGCATTGCGCATGCACTGAGCCAAGAGGCGAAGGAGGCACAAGCGCTCCTAAAGTCCTCCCTCTTCCCAAAGCCTAGTTGCTACTTTCCCAGCTTTGAAAGGTGATGTGAGGGCTCAATGACCCTGCCTGAACCTCGTGCTTCCATCCCAAAGCCCTGCCCCTCTTTTACCCAGTTTAGGGAAGAGCTGAGGTACACGTGTGTCAAATTCTGGCCTCACACAGGGCACCATATTACCCAAGTGTGCCACTGGGAGTTTCACACCCAGAGCATCTGAATTTGCAGCTTAAAAATGTTGGCAAAAATCCTGTGTTGACTAGGCCAGTTATGCTTTAACCAACTTCCATTAAATAGGTGTGTGCAGTACAGGCAAAGGGCATGATCTTCAGGGCACGATCTGCAAGCGGCTCTCTTGGAAGTGAGCCAAGAGGGGTGTTTGCATACCCTTTCTGTGCCCTACATTTAAGTAACCCGAGTGGCCGTCTAACATGGCAAATGTCCAGTGACTGTTCCAAAAGGCTTTCCCCCAAACACTTGGTAAGCCTGCTAACATGCGTGTTAGTTTTGGCCTGCTGCTATTGTACATCAGGGAAATTGCAGAGCAGCAATAAATCTTAATGCGAACAGCAGGGCAGCATTAGCTGTGTCAGAAGCCAATCTGTGTGATTGTATTACAAGTTGTCTAAAGGATATGGGAAACCAACCTGGGCCACTGCTGCAGCTGGATTCTCTGGGGGTGCCATGCCAACTGGGTCCTAGTGCTGGCCACGGGGCATGTTAAAGGGATTTTCATTTTAACAGCAAGTCAATGGAAACTGGCAAATTCTGCAGTCGATCTCAGATTCCTTGAACATTCCTGTTACGTACTGCAGAAATTCAGCATTCACGAACATCAGTCTTCCAGTATTCCACACACTTTATTTAATAAAGAAAACCTGAAGCTCTGACTCATTGCAATCACTTTTTGTTTTTGCCACCCTAAACAACTTGGTGTCGTCAGCAGGTTTGGCCAACAGCACATGATGGACTGGGGTGTGGATTGGTACCTTTGAGCACACTAAAGGGCCACTCTGTTCTATCCCTGTTTGTACTATATGTGTTCTGTTGTGTTTCTTTTAAATAAGCCTTTTTATGTGAAAACAAAACACTGGTTTCCAGTTGGTTTGGAAGTTACCATACCATTTGATGCTCAGATGCCAATATCAACATCAGCTGAATTTTTATGCTGTTGCCATTCATTCTTCTGGTTCTGTCAAACAGATCTCGATCCCCTGTCTCTTCCTTCTCCTTGCTTTGTGCATCTGGACTTTTGGTTGCAATCCTATGGCCACTTAACCTGGACGTAAGTGCCATCGGTAGATGATCCATCACTCCCAATGCAACCGCCTCACCACCTCATTCCTCTCCCTCGGTTACTGGCAGTGACCTCTGTGTTCGAAAGTCAGGTAAGCAATGCTGTTCCATCCTCCCCTGCTGGCGGCAACTGATCGCCACTGAACTCAATTGGACTTAAATCTCAGTAGGTATGTATAGGACACGCACCATTAGAACTGTAAACCTGAATAAAGGTCCTCTGTCTTTATTTTGATTTGTGTGCAGCACCCAGTTGATTCAGGTGACCTCAAAATATTATTCTTAGCCGAAAAATGTGGCTTTTATTATTTCCAATATTTGACCTTGGAGAGCACTGCGGTCCACGTAGAATTCATTGTTTGCAGAAGAAACTTTGAGCAACCCTGCCTGCAATGTTTGTCCTCAAGCTTCCAAATCTAAACACCAAATTTGCAAGGGCTCTGATTGAATTGGTTATTAGCAATTTTCACAGCACACGGGAATGAGAGGAGAGGGGCAAAGCTCTCTTATAGGCGGCGAGCAGCAATCTCAACATGAATTTTGATGTTTGCTATTGACACGTCCTCCTAGAGTTATAGACAAAATGCCACAAGGGTTAGTAATTTCATGATCACAGCAGTGGCTTTGTTTGGCAGAAAGCTAATCTCCTTCCTCTGCTTATTTTGAGTTTTTGCCATGCACTTCTGCATTATGTAGTCATGGTAAGTAGGCAGTAATTTGGAGTAATCACCGTATTTAGCACAACTGGGGGATTTTAAAATCATACAGTACAGTTCTTCAATAAAGTTTCATGTGTGGTTGATTCATGTGTGTTGTACATGGAACACTTAAAAAAAAAGAACTTGCTGAAAGGATTTGTTCTCAGAAAAAATGTTAGGATTATTGTTTAATTTTCAGTACAAAAGTTGTATTCACATCAGGGCTGAACTGAATGGGTTTCAATTTCTGATCTTCAATATTTACCCAGTAAACCCTGACTATAAAGACTTCTCTGGGACGCACTGCATTATTGGCTATCTCACTGAGTTATTGTATGAAATATGTCCAAATTTCCTGCATTATAGACAAGTATCTTAGCTTCTCTATCTCTCTGTGGCTTATAACTGCCTTTCTTGGAACATTGTTCAGGAAATATATTTATTTCCTTTTCAGGAGGAGGAGGAGGAGGAGGAGGAGGAGGAGGAAAGTAAATTGGATCAATATAGAATTCAATAAGTGACAGAACAGTCTTAAGGGTCCTTCTTGCTGGTAACTATTCTCAATGGAAAGGTTCTGATGGTGAGCGTCTGTATTATGGAACTAGGTAGACATGGCCAATTTTGTTGACCATCTCGAATGAACATCCTCTTCCTTTGTTGGGTGAAGCTTGGGCAGAAACGACCTCTCCAGTTGGCCATGCTACCTGATTCCAGTATATAGCTAGCTAGCTACTGTGGCAAAATAGGATCTTCACTACAGGGTAAGCAGTTCTTCCACTACTAAAGCAATGTGATAAAAAGGCTGTTCTCACCTTCACCATGAAGAGAGCGACTCAGAGCAGGTGAAAGTGAAAAGCCTTCAGCCAAGAAGGTGAGTTGCCTTATAGTGAGGTAGACCAGTCCATCTAGCTGAGCTGTTATCCAGGGTTGGAGACAAGGTTCTCTCCCATGCCAAACTTGGAGATGTTGGATAATGAACCTGGGACCTTCTGCATGGCGAAACAGATGTACTTCCAAGCTATGTACATGGCCCATTCCCTATTTTTCCTTCTTGTTTGCTACAATTTGTACCATGCAATAGACTTTGGGGCAAGGGGAAAGAGGTGGAAAAAAGGACAAGTGTGTTAAAAACAAAACAAAGATGGCAGCCTATTAATTACTGGTTTCGGCAACCCACCCCTTTTGGATGGAAGGGTTGCCAGGAATTCCGTGCTCCTGATCAGCTTTGAAGACTGCCTTCCCTTTCACCAAATAACTTATGTCCCTCTCTCACTCTTTATCCATTGATACATATATTGCCGTGTACAACTTTCAACATCTATTTTATGAATTTACCTTTGACGAAACAAGCTATAAGTAACCAGTCACAAAAGAAATTTTCAAGTAAATAGATCCAAATCATTTTGATATTTTAATTTTTCACGATACTGGAGCAAATAATGTCTGGGAAGCCCTGCTTTGTGTATGTTTGCTAGTGTGGTTTATGCAGCAAATACTGCAAGAATGAGGGTTTCCCCCATGTGATTCGATCCAAATGCAACCCTGATGGCCAGAACCAATTCTAGTCTTGGCGGCTCTCAGGCAATTTGGCCTAGTGGTGCAGATAGCCCCTGCCCTAACTCACAGCCACAAACGGGCCAGCATTTGTGAGAAGAATGTGCAAATGATCAGAGGGGGGATTCTAAATTGATTCATACTGTTGGACTAGAATCTGGGAGACCAGGGTTCAAACCCAAACTGAGCCACACTGGGATGGTCCTTTTAGAAGACATGTGAAGGCAGTCGTGTTTAGGGAAGCTTTTAATGTTTAACAGACTATTGCATTTTAATATTCTGTTGGAAGCAGCCAAGAGTGGCTGAGGAAACCCAGTCAGCTGGGTGGGGTATATATAAATAAATAAATAAATAAATAAATAAATAAATAAATAAATAATAATAATAATTATTATTATTATTATTTTCCAACTCTACAATTCTATGATTCCATGAGAATGGAGGAAATGTCTCCTGGACCTCAGTATCTGGGGCTTCCACTAGAAGCTCATATTGAAAACTGGATCAGACCCATCGTCTTTATCAATTGATTTACAATTTGATTCAAAACATTTGTGCATATCTGCTACAACGTAACTGTTAATATATCTTGCAATCACATGTGGGCAACAGAAGTGTGGATTTATGAATCGATTATTAAAGCCATTTCCAGACTCTTTAACAATTTTGCTGATGTTTGGGTCGGGGGAGACACACAATTAATAAAACTTCCACAGTCAGTTATACACAGAGCATCTAAGATGCAACAGTGACAAATGAATGTTGCTTACAACCGAAAATACCCCACTGCCACTGTAACATTGTTTTCTAGGAGAAGTGCTTTATGATAGTATGCTGCAAACATGGGCACTTTTCTAGACTTGCTAAGTGAGTCATAGGTCATGCTTTATAAAGGACTCAGGGTGAAAGTGAAGCCTGCTGAATTCACATTGATATAAATGGAGGAGTTAAGTGTGAGCTTAAATCTCTCCTCCTGAAATCAACCAATGAGACTTAAAGTTTGTTGGATATACAGGCTTATGGTTTTAGTATCTCTGATTTCTAAACTGCCACATTTCAAGGGACAGGGCTGGGGAACAATAGGAAGGATACAATCCACCAGAGGTTTTTCTGTGCAACCCTGCTGAAATGAGGTACTCTCAGGATTGCTCTCATCCATTTCAGGGCGGGGGGGGGGGGGAGAGAGAGGTTGTCTTGGCTAATTTCCCCACTTTTAATTAGACTTGTTTTACAAACTTCTATCCTGATCTTATGGAGAGATGGACATGCCAAACTCTGGAAAGGATTGGACCATTTCCAGTATAAGCTCCCAAAAGAAGATATGTCTCCTGAGAATTGATGATTTCTTTGGATTCCTGATCTTGGACCACCTTGGCCATTTTAAACAATCTTCACTCCCTCTTACTCTTTCGGGGCAGGAGGCAGTACAACAAAATAAGCAGAGTACCTACAATTTTACTCATTGTCAAGCCCTTCACAGTAGCCAGTTAACAGCTTAACATCCTAGTTATGGCAATAGATAGATCAGCAGTATCAAACCTCTGGCCAGTGGACCATTTCAAGTGTGGTGGTGGTATCACAACTTCAATGCACCAAGGCATTTTTATTTTTATTTATTTTTGGCCAGGGCACTGAATGTATGTTGCAACCATTTTAACCATATTTAAAATGTTGCAGCTTCATTTTTCTTTGCTGTCTTGGCGGTGGGGTGGGGGGAGTTACTACCATGAACTGCCTAAGTTTTCTGTGCTCTCTATGCCTTCTGGTAAAGACAACAGGAAAGAAAAACATCTAGACACATGGACTCCTATTTGCAGAACTGTGTAAATCTACATGAGCTTGGGCCTCTATCAGACTGATTAAACTGGACGCGGGTGGCGCTGTGGGTTAAACCACAGAGCCTAGGACTTGCCGATCAGAAGGTCGGCGGTTTGAATCCCCGCGGCGGGGTGAGCTCCCGTTGCTCGGTCCCTGCTCCTGCCAACCTAGCAGTTTGAAAGCACATCACAGTGCAAGTAGATAAATAGGTACCACTCTGGAGGGAAGGTAAACGGCGTTTCCATGTGCTGTTCTGGTTCGCCAGAAGCGGCTTAGTCATGCTGGCCACATGACCTGGAAGCTGTACGCCGGCTCCCTCGGCCAATAAAGCGAGATGAGCGCCGCAACCCCAGAGTCGGTCACGACTGGACCTAGTGGTCAGGGGTCCCTTTACCTTTACCTTTAGGAAGCTCATCCCCCCACATCCCCCCTCATCTTTCATCATTGCCATTTCCCCAGGTTTTACCAAGGAATTTTGTTTGAGGGGGGGACCCAATAAACATTATTAAAATAGATTTTAAAAATTGGGGAGGGGGGAATGTCTATATCTCTTGCAGCTTGACATCCACTCCTGGCATAATGAGTGAAATTTGAACTTTTCATCAACCAAAATCAGGTAGTGCTCCACAAGCCAAGTAAATGTCCTTTGGGTGCAATATCTGTAGGCCAGAAGCTGACCACCCATATATTGGATATTATAATGATAAAGCACCCACAAAAATGCCACAAAACTCCAAAAGATACCCTGAATTCTCCCAGATTTCATTCCATTGAGCTACTTAAGGCTACTGAAACATGCCCTAGCAAAACCTTTGTAGTTTTCTCCTATAAACTAAACACCAATTCAGTGGGAGATGACAGATTACTTCATATAGCATGCAAGCAAGCCCAGACAATAGCCGTAGCCATGACTGATTGCCTCGCTGTAACCCACTTTATGTTAAATGCATTCTTGCTGTTCAATTCCACAACTGTAATTTTGTTCTTCTGCATCG
Organism: Podarcis cretensis; assembly: GCF_951804945.1. Classification (NCBI taxonomy): domain Eukaryota; kingdom Metazoa; phylum Chordata; class Lepidosauria; order Squamata; family Lacertidae; genus Podarcis; species Podarcis cretensis. The sequence continues at coordinate 11,522,189 of NC_137176.1, read as the reverse complement.
CTCAGCCCTCTGTGGACTAACCAGGTTCCTTCAGTAATGATTTCTTTTCTATTGTATTGTTTTCTGCATAATCAAGTTGGTAGGTAGGGGTTTAGGTGACACAGCCATCTGTCAAGTTCATTTGCTCTGAAAATGCATGGTATAATGGCCTCTACAACTTGGGGCTATCTGTTATAAAGGGAGAATATCAGCTTTTACCCTGCCTCACCTTATCATCGTCATCAAATTATTATTTCCACCCCCCGTCCCCTTTCTCTGTGTGAAATGCATACGATTCCCTCAATGTGGCTGATTGGAATTTATTTATTTATTTGTTTGCCAAAAAGTAGCCAGCGCATGATCGCCTTGTATTGCAATTTATGCAAGCAATCCAATTAAGGGGAAGGATGCTAACATCCAGGCTAATGTGCCTGTCTCGAAATTAAAGAGGCTGCCGCAAACTGCGGCGCTCCGGAGTTATCACGGCGGTTTCCCTGACATGCTCACAGCCTCTTTCTTGAAGTTTGCATAATGTGCAAACGTAAGGTAGCCTGGATGCCACAGAGAAAAGAGGGAGAAAGCAGTGATTCATTTCCCTTCGCTCAAATGAAAGAGCTCATAACACTTTCCATAAAACCTTTATCGAATGGGGACTGTTTACTGAACTGACACATTTTCATGGGGAGGAATAACATAAAAAAACAGCTTGTGGTGGTGCTCAGCTTTCCCCAGATATAGCTGAACTACGCTAGAATAGTTTGTGAAAGGTGATATTACTTTTGTTTCTTTTTAAAGAAGGGGAATTATCTTGGCTGATTTAGGCCAAGTAACAATTAGCGTAAGAGAAGAATATCTCCTGCGTTTGTTATTTCTGATTAATTCTGGAAAAAAATCACTAACAGGGCAGTTATGGCACTGCTGCTGGAATTACTTTACAATGGATTATGGCCACTAAATACGGCTTTGTTCTGAGGTAGCAAACTTCAGCATGCAAGTGGAGGCAACACGGTTGAAATAGCTGAGCCAATATTTTCAGTTGAGCCAATTTCAATCGTTCATGGGGGGAGAGGATGAAAATAAAATCCCAATTTGGAATGGAGCAGGAGAAATTTCAGGAAATTTCACAGTGGTGATAGTGGGCCTAAATTCTTTTACAGACAAATGAGAGTAGTCACCTCCACACTGCCCAATTATTTTGCAATTTAAAATAATCCTTGCAAGCCATGGCCGATGAGTGCCAAGCTAATTATTTTTATTATTATTATTATTATTATTATTATTATTATTATTACCCCACCCATCTGGCTGGGTCCCCCAGCCACTCTGGGTGGCTTCCAACAAAACACTAAAATACAATAATCTATTAAACATTAAAAGCTTCCCTAAACAGGGATCGCTTCTAAAAGTTTGGTAGTTATTTTTCTCTTTGACATCTGGTGGGAGGGCATTCCACAGGGCGGGCGCCACTACTGAGAAGGCCCTCTGCCTGGTTCCCTGTAACTTGGCTTCTTGTAGTGAGGGAACCACCAGAAGGTGCATTTCCAAATTGTAAGCAGAAGAAATGCAGAATCCCTAATTATGGTTTTCGATGCCTGTTAGAGAAGTATTTTGTTATATATACACACATACATACATATCCTGACTGTGACCTTACAGAAAGAGTGGGGTGGTGGCAATATTTCAATAATAATAATTTATTATTTATACACCGCCCATCTGGTGTATACAATAATCCTTCAGTACAATAGTCCTTCAGATATTAAAAACTTCCCTAAACAGGGCTACCTTCAGATGTCTTCTAAAAGTCTGGTAGTTGTTTTTTCCTTTGATATCTGGTGGGAGAGCATTCCACAGGGTGGGCGCCCCTACCGAGAAGGCCCTCTGCCTGGTTCCCTGTAACTTTGCTTCTTGTAGTGAGGGAACCACCAGAAGGCCCTCGGCGCTGGACCTCAGTGTCCAGGCAGAACGATGGAGGTGGAGACGTTCCTTCAGGTACACTGGACCGAGGCCGTTTAGGGCTTTAAAGGTCAGCACCAACACTTTGAATTGTGCTCAGAAACGTACTGGGAGCCAGTGTAGGTCTTTCAAGACCGGTGTTATATGGTCTCGGTGGCCGCTCCCAGTCACCAGTCTAGTTGCCGCATAATGGATTAATTGTAGTTTCCGGGTCACCTTCAAAGTTAGCCCCACATAGAGTGCTTCTCCAACCTTATAGCTAACTGAGATGTGGGGCTGGTGATTATATATGTGGGTAAACAAGATGGAACTTAATACAGTCCAGAGAAAGGTGTTGCTGGTTGGGGTTCAACTGATCTGACTTTAGATGGTCATCCTGTTTGGGCTGCTTCCAATCTGAATTATCTGTCAAAATCCCACTCAATCCACTGGCAGAGGAAGGGGGGTGCGGTGGGTGCGGGCCACTCTGGGTATCATCCCTGAGGGGGGTGACATTGCCACCCCTCCCCCAGGACGCTTGCTGTGGCCGGCGGCCCCCTGGGATGCTAGCCCTGCCCCTGCAGATGGCTGGTCCCCAGGTGCACAGCGTGTGTGCCACTCCGGGTACCAGAGCAGCTAGCTCTGCCTCTGACTGGAAGAGGTACAATACCCCATAGAAAGCTCACTATAGTCCTAAGGTAGCCCTAAGTACCTAATTTCATAGTTGTCTTACCTTTACCCCTCGGACAACGTCTTTCATCGCATCTCAAACCCAGCCTTGACCTCCAGTTTCCCACCCCACCACCCAAAAATCAAGAGGGAAGGTGGCAATAGACGCAGAAAGACCCCCAGAGCCAACGTTGCTTGTTTGGCTGTCGGGGAGACTTTATCACCAGGGACTCTTCAGGAGAAAGGGTCTACTCAGGTAGAGGAAGAACTCAGGAAAGATTCAGCTGTGTGAACAATGACCAGGAGAAACTGATGTGTTATCGTGTGGCTACAAAAGATCCAGTGTGTTACTACAAGGATTGGAAGAAGCTGTGGATTCTTACTTAGAAAGAAAAAAGAAATGGACACAATTTAAGGGCAGAGCTACATTTTGCCAGAAACACTTGGGAAATTGGCATCCATTGGTTATATCCTTCCCTTCATTTCTTCAAAGTGTGGTAAAACTTACCTCATGCCCTAATCTCATCCATTACATAGAAGCCACCTCCTCAGGGCCGAAGTGCCTTCACCCCCCAGAAATGTTTCAATCAGGGCTGTCTTAAGCATATTGGCACAGAAGTACAAAGATCTGCCCCGCGAGCGCCCCCCCCCCCAGGTTGCCCAGTCCCAGGCATGCAGGAGAGTGGAGCCAGCTGTCCGCCTCAGCGTCTCACTGGCTCGGTCGCCCCCGACTTGCTGTGCAGAGCCACCCGCAGCAGAAGTGCCCATCGCAGCGCTCTGACCAATGGGTGGGCTATTCCTCGGACTCAACTCTCGGGCCCTGGACTCTCGGCCTGGCACCCCTGAGAGCCCGGTGCCCGGGTGCCCTGCACCCCTAATGCCTATGGGTAAGACGGCCCTGCTTTGAATTCAGTTCAAATAGTGTTCATGCACTCCGTCATGTGATTGATTATGCAAGGCAGATCTTACTTCTTACTTGTCATCGTCGTCCCCCCCAAATTTTATTCAAGTTGGCACCCCTCTCACATTGTACATTTGCCTGCCACCACTCTGCATCATTGACTACCCCCAGCAGTTTTGGGGGAGGGAAGAATCCCACACTTTTGTTGACCAAGTAAAATAAATTCCTTTAGGGGAAGATATTAATGCATTTTAGACAAGGCCCCCCCCTTAAAAAAACACACCCCCAGTGTGATTGAATTCAACTGTGTTGTCAGAATGTGTGTTGACAGAACCTATTAATGTTCATTTCCTTAGTTGGGGGTGGAGGATAGCAAAACTTCCATACACCCAACATTGTCCAGTAGATTTATTTCCCGCACAAAGATTTCCTGCAAATTTGCTGAAAGCTGCTCCCCACCTCCACGGCATTGGTAATCTCCCACCTGTCGGGCATTAATATGGTGTACAGAATGGCAGATTTATGAGTTGTACCAAAGACAAGCATGAAACAATATATTTTCCCGTGGCTTGATAGGGACTCTGCATGAGACGAACTAATACATTACTGCAGCCGAACACCCCTCATTAGTCCTTTTCCTTCCCTGGATTAAAACAAAAGGAAAGGGGAGGGGGAAACCACCCCTGAATTGTATACAGTCAGCCTAGTTACTGAAGCTTTAAAGTTTATTAAAGTTTATCGACCATGTGTATACATTTCTGGATTTAGGCTCAATTGCTTCTCTCCAAGCTGGAACATTGAATTAAGATGCAGAGCCTCGCCGTGGCTCCCGTGGACTCCAACTGAGCTACAGGTAGCAGAAGTCTCCTTCAATTAGACATAATCATCACTCACAGTCAATAATTGTGCTAAAGGCTGCTTTCAAATCTGCGAGGGATTCGCATTTAATGTACTGATTCAGCTTGTCTGAGCCAAATTCACTGTGTACTGAAACCAAAGCAATTTAGATCTTGCCTACGGCCTTTCTGGCAGTTCATCTAGTACTCAACACTGTTAGGACTGTGAGATACAATTTAATCGGAGACATCTGTGCACAGAGACTCAGAGAGGACCTTTTTCCTGTAGCAGAGGTGGGGGGGGGGGGGGGGGGAGGAGAGAGAGAGAGAGAGAGAGAGAGAGAGAGAGAGACTAAGTAATGGCTGTGCTGTAGTTTTATGTGAAGAACCAGGCCTTATCTCTCCCCTGAAAAATAAAACATTTAAGATATAGCAGAAAGCCAAATAAAAAAAGGAGAATTCGTGTGTTATATTATATATGAAATGCGCACTGATGCTCGCCACAGCTTTGCTTGCGCTGAACCTCATGGCATAAAGCACTTGAGAGCTCTGATCCTGGGATTAACCATTTAGAGGTATTACAACTTTTATCATCCACTGCCGCCAACGGGGGAGATATTTATTAAGTATGAAAAGGAGATGGCTCACTCTGTGAATTTCCTAAATATCAAAATCTTCCTTACAGATAAGGTGCTGTGTAACGTTCCGTGTGTTCTGTTAAGTGCTTTAGAAGGCTCTCTTATATATACCAGGCCTTAAATTATCTAGAATTAACTCACATAACACCCTGTGGGTTATTCTAGAGCTGTCATCCCAAAACAAGCTAATAAGATCATCGGCATATCTGACAGACTTAAAACCAACTGGTTAAGCAGCTCTTGAATGAATCCCAAATTGCCCAGTTCTACTGCCATAACCTTAATCATTTGCCGTCATTCCACGGAACGATATGTTTTCACATTTGGAAGTCAAGGGAGCAGATGGGCTTGTGTTCCGGGAAGATCAGCGTATTAAAGCGATGTGCTTAAACGTCATGTCAGTATTTGGTTTACAACTGTGTAACCCTTCTCTCTTCTCCCTTAATAAATTTGCTGCAGGAGATGCTTCTTGGAACTGTAGGGGGAAGTACTAAAATTCTGCTCAAATTTGAGAGAGGGAGATTATAGAACTCTGCTTTTTCAGAATGGCACCTTTAATGGGCATGCACGATATGTTGCTGTTTAGTTGTGTCCGCCTCTTCGTGACCCCATAGACCAGAGCACGCCAGGCACTCCTGTCTTCCACTGCCTCCTGCAGTTTGGTCAGACTCATGCTGGTAGCTTCGAGAACACTGTCCAACCATCTCGTCCTCTGCCATCCCCTTCTCCTTGTGCCCTCCATCTTTCCCAACATCAGGGTCTTTTCCAGGGAGTCTTCTCTTCTCATGAGGTGGCCAAAATATTGGAGTCTCAGCTTCACGATCTGTCCTTCCAGTGAGCACTCAGAGCACTCACAATATACTTGTGCATATATTATAGCAAATGTTAGCTCCCCCACCACCACCCCAATAGTAACACAGCAGGAATTGTGCACACACACATGTTATATTTGACATTCTTCCCCCAGTTTTTTTCTTCTGTGGTTTTTACTTCAGGCACTACATCTGCAAAAAAAGAAGAAGAAGAAGAAGATTCAGATCAGATGTATCCAAAACTATCAGTCACTTGGTTTTTTTTAATAAAAAAACCCAGTTGTACCTTAATGAATTCTTGATCGCCTCCGTTAATCTTTAAATAACACACACTGTATTCTCTCTTAGTTAGACTAAGGTGGCAACCACCTTGTCAGATGCAAAGCTGGAAAAGGCAGAATTCGAGCCACAGGTCAACAAGAGACAGTGTTGTCAGACAACAGGTCACAAATATTGTCTTGAAAGCATTACACTTTCCTACACGGGAAGTGACAAGTTCAGCGATAATTAGCTGTGTCTTTATGGTGCATTTAATTTCCATGATGCCACAATACCTCTGACAGCATGATCACAAAGGCAATAGAGTTGAAAGCCGCTAACCTTTCAGGTTAACTCTAATTGGAGTACCCTTAAATTAGGGCTCTCTGATAGGTAATAAGATCATTATTGTTTAGGTCAGCTTCTGCTAATTTGTGTTTGTGTACTGCAGGTGTTTTCCATCATATGACTGCTTGCTACAGTATATTATTACCCGGCGCACACCATGTGCTGGAGACTGTGTCTCCTTGGTATCCACTTTAACTTGCCAGATGTTTCTTTTTTAAAAAGGGCAAAGGAAATGGAATGTAAATTGTCACCTTCTGATTAACATTATTCATTTAAATTATATATATATATATTAAAAATAGTTTATTCAATATCTGGGGTAAACCACCACCCCACTCTTATTAACACCCTCTGTTAACAGAAAATCAAAGAGAGCAGAGTTGTGAATTGGTTGGAATTTGGAAGACAGATCTATTGGTCCTGACAGCTAAATGAAGCACCCATGTTCAGAGGTACTATACCTGTCTAATGAGATTGGGTGAATAACAGAAGACTAGCTTGTGGGGTTATAAATGTTTGCTGGTGGTCACCAATGGATTAAAAAAGCCCTAATGTCTGAGCTACGCCTTATTCCCTCAGTTTAAATCTATATTCCCACAACCACTGCTATAGTTTGATGTGAGGTAGGGGAAGAAATGGAGGCAGTGAGAGATTTTACTTTCTTGGGCTCCATGATCACTGCAGATGGTGACAGCAGCCACGAAATTAAAAGATGCCTGCTTCTTGGGAGAAAAGCAATGACAAACCTAGACAGCATCTTAATAAGCAGAGACATCACCTTGCCAACAAAGGTCTGTATAGTTAAAACTATGGTTTTCCCAGTAGTGATGTATGGAAGTGAAAGCTGGACCATAAAGAAGGCTGATTGCTGAAGAATTGATGCTTTTGAATTATGGTGCTGGAGGAGACTCTTGAGAGTCCCATGGACTGCAAGAAGATCAAACCTATCCATTCTGAAGGAAATCAGCCCTGAGTGCTCACTGGAAGGACAGATCCTGAAGCCGAGGCTCCAATACTTTGGCCACCTCATGAGAAGAGAAGAATCCCTGGAAAAGACCCTGATGTTGGGAAAGATGGAGGGCACAAGGAGAAGGGGACGACAGAGGACGAGATGGTTGGACAGTGTTCTCGAAGCTACCAACATGAGTTTGACCAAGCTGCGGGGGGCAGGAGTGCCTAGCGTGCTCTGGTCCATGGGGTCACGAAGAGTCGGACATGACTAAACAACTAAACAACAACAACAACAAGGTCCTTTCTATACCAGCCCAATAATACCTGTTCACTATGTTTGCCCCTCCAGATTTCTGTGCATTGCATATTAAAACAGCACCCCACAATGTGTTTCTTTTTTCCAAATATGTCTGTCATATTTAAATTGCAGTGACCTTTCCTACCATGCCAGTGCTGGATTTAGGTATAAGCTAAACAAGCTATAGCTTAGGGCCCCACTCTCTTGGGGGCCCCAAAAAATGTTAAAGGGAAAGAAACTGGATGTACATTTCCAAAATATAAGATAAAAAACAAATAAAATAAAACCTACACACAGCAACAGTGTTTTGTGTTGTGTATGGACCTGTTAGGTCCATAAATTACCATATAGCATGTAGTCAACACAAAAACCAGTGACAATTTGTTGTTGACAAAGGACAGCTGGACATCTAAAGGGCCCCATTACCTTCAGGAGCTTAGGGCCTCATCAAACCTAAATCTGGCCCTGTACCATGCACATCTATAAAATACACCACCTTGGAAACTTGTGAGATGAGGACCTGAGAATTCCAGTGCTTCAAATATTTGTTACCTAAGCTTATCTGTAACTTTAAAACCCTGATTCTACATAGGCTGGAGAAGTAGCTTGTAAAAAATTCTCACCTGATATATTTCTGTGCAATTTGCCTAGGAAAGCATAATACAAAGTCAATATTATCACCGTTGTTCTTGTTGTTCACGGTTAAGCAACCCTACTACTAAAATGCAACAATAAAATAAAAATAAACCTTGCTGAATTACAAACATTTTTATTGAAAGCCAACATGACTGGTTACCTAAAGAATATTTAACATCAAAGTACACAGAGAAGAAATGTTTGGAGCAAGTTCATTTCAGATCCAGTTTAATGGGACTTGGATTCTGATTACTTGGTAAATCCCCAATGAGTCATGAATCTGTCATCCATCGTGGGCATAGCTGTACCAAAACACTGTACCATGGAGGTATCTGATGGGGCATTCCACATTGTGCTTCTTGAACAGCTGAAGAAGGTCATCTTCTAACTTATGACCTTTGAGGAGACAGCAACTGGGGGAGAGATACTTAAGCTAGAGTTCAGTGAGTTCTTCCTCCTCTAAGGAGCAGTGATTATTGAGAGTACCACAAAGATATTCAAAAGGAATATCTGAAGTTTTGCTCAAATGAATGGACTAGCTGTTTGTGAGAAGTAATATGCCATCACAATGGTGTTAGAGTTGTTGCAATGGAATCTCTGGTCTAGACCTTGTGCAGAGTAGAAATTAATGTGATCTCCACCAGAAGGAAAGCTTTACTGTAAACAGTCTTAAACCAGTTACAAAATAAGTGTTGCAAAATACAAAGTGACACAGTGCTCTTAAAACAAACTAGCAATGCAGTCCAGTCTTATTTAAGTCCTTAAAACTGTAAAGGTAAAGGACCCCTGACAGGGGGCACACGACTCTGGGGTTGCGGCGCTCATCTTGCTGTACAGGCCGAGGGAGCCGGCGTTTGTCCGCAGACAGCTTTCTTGGTAATGTGGCCAGCATGACTAAGCCGCTTCTAGCGAAACCAGAGCAGCGCACGGAAACGCTGTTTACCTTCCTGCCGCAGTGGTACCTATTTATCTACTTGCACTGGGGTGCTTTCAAACTGCTAGGTTGGCAGGAGCTAGGACAGAGCAACGGGAGCTCACCCCGGATTTGAACCGCCGACCTTCTGAACAGCAAGCAAAAGAGGCTCAGTGGTTTTGACCACAGCGCCACCCATGTCCCACTTAAGTCCTTAGCATAGTCCAATAATTAACAACAAATATGCATCCCTTGCACCCTATCTTTTGTTATTCTAATATTAATCTCCACTAGGACAGGTTTGCCTCCTATTACATGGAGGAGTGCTACATGTTTACCAATGTACATTCATAGCATCCCTTCTCACCCCATGACAACCTGATACAGTGGTCCCTTGGGTTACATACACTTCAGGTTACATACGCTTCAGGTTACAGACTCTGTTAACCCAGAAATAGTACCTCAGGTTAAGAACTTTGCTTCGGGATAAGAACAGAAATTGTGCTCCGGCGGCGTGGCAGCAGAGGGAGGCCCCATTAGCTAAAGTGGTGCTTCAGGTTAATAACAGTTTCAGGTTAAGAACGGACCTCTGGAACGAATTAAGTACTTAACCTGAGGTACCACTGTATACAGATAGTGGGGGACGTCTGGTTGTAGTGCATGTCACGGTAAGGGCTAACCTAGAACTACTCACATATTATTTCAAATTGTATTCATTTTGCATTTAACGGTGAACCTACCCAGTCAGAACTTTTTTACCTCCAATTAGCCAACCCAAAATGAAGCTAACCTTCAAAATCCACACTTCCCTGAATTTTGGAATGCAGTTCTCTAGCCAGACAATCTGTTCAGACATGCATATACTAGGATAAAGTGTTTCTTAAAATGCATATATTGTTAGAAACAACACACCCAAATGCCTTAAATTAGAGAAGGTTGCTTTGCAAAAATGTTGCATACAAAAAGTTGCATGCAAAATGGCTTATTTGGAGAAATTCACACTAAAATGCTGGTTCATTTTCATGAATGCATTTTTTAAAAAGCAAAGTGATGTGGAAGTGTGAAGAAAAAGAGAAACTGAGAGAAACCGAGATGGACAGATACACCTGGGCCTAATATGAATCTGCCTGGGAGAATGGGCTATTTTAGCACCAAAACAGCAGAAGTTCTAAATCCCCACTGCACAAAGTATCGCTTTAATGAGGTTTCAGTTCCTGGTTCCTGCTATTACTACTAACTCAGACAACCTGTGTTAGCTCCATTTCATTAATTCTTTGGGGGGGGGGGATAACTACTGATGTCATACAGAAAGGAGTCTGTCAAAATCTAGGAATGTGTTGAAAGGAACCCGCAAAACCTGTGCCAGGTTCTGCTTTTGGCAAAATGCAGGTGGCAGCTCTATTCTCAATAGTCAGATGCCATGGAAAACTAGATGGTTAAAAGCTGAAATTCCATGTTCTTTATTTTGTTTCTTCGCATTGCCAGTGGTGACCCATCTCCCCATATCAATGGATGGCCTTGCTTTTTTGACATAGCAGATAAAGGACGTTTACTTCATGTGCCCCTGTGAAGTGTGTGCCTCAGCCGAGTTTCGTGTTTCATTTTTAATGGGAAATGATTGTGTGGTTAGACAGCGTCCTGTTTTTCTGCCAAAAGCACACCCCAGATAGCAGCAAAAGGGCACATAAGGTTAAGTACAGATAAGCGTAGAGATACAGTTCAGCCTGCTGAAGTTTGAAGTCATCAGCAAGTATAACTAATCTTCAGTAAAGTCATCTCCCAGGCACAGCGAAACGCAACATTACTTTCCACTATAAACTACACTGAAAAGTAGCTATTAGGTATAAATACTTTCACTTACTGAATTGTTGATGCCTGCCCTTCGTAAATCACAACATTGCTAAACCTCTCCTAAGGTGAACTGTATATAAAGGGGTTTATTGTTTCAGCAATCTGCTGATGACACATTTCTTAGCCAGTCCTAGGTTAGAATCCTTCAAGAGCGGTGGTTGTGCATTCAGCTCCAACTAGTTCTTGTTAACATAGACATTTTTTCAGATCAAGCTGCCAGTCTGGGTGTCAAAGATCTATAAACCCCTCTATGACTGTGAATTTGGAGAAATGAAAAGATTTATGATGAAATGAGCTCAAGATACAAGTGACATACTGTACACAAGTAAATACATTGGCATGTGAGTGAATGTTTTTCTTTAAATATGGATGTAAGGGCAAACTTACATCCATATACAACAAAAAGATCATTATAGTCTTACAATTATAGCCCAAACAGAAAGGGATGTCTTCCAAAATTTTGGCAAAAAAGTCCTGGATAAGAGTTAAGAAAATTGTAATGGGGGGGGGGGGGAGGTGAACCATAGGATATAATGTCCTATACAAACAATGCAATCCTATGCATGTCACCCTAGAAATAAGTTTATGAGTTCAATGGGATTTACTTCCAGTTAAATTGCAACTTGCATGTACTAACCTAATCCATTCTAGCTGCAAATTTAAAAAGCAGTTATGCATGAATGTTGTTGTTGTTGTTTAGTCGTTTAGTCGTGTCCGACTCTTTGTGACCCCATGGACCAGAGCACACCAGGCACTCCTGTCTTCCACTGCCTCCTGCAGTTTGGTCAAACTCATGCTGGTAGCTTCGAGAACACTGTCCAACCATCTCGTCCTCTGTTGTCCCCTTCTCCTTGTGCCCTCCATCTTTCCCAACATCAGGGTATTTTCCAGGAGTCTTCTCTTCTCATGAGGTGGCCAAAGTATTGGAGCCTCAGCTTCAGGATCTGTCCTTCCAGTGAGCACTCAGGGCTGATTTCCTTCAGAATGGATCGGTTTGATCTTCTTGCAGTCCATGGGACTCTCAAGAGTCTCCTCCAGCACCATAATTCAAAAACATCTATTCTTCGGCGATCAGCCTTCTTTATGGTCCAGCTTTCACTTCCATACATCACTACTGAGAAAACCATAGCTTTAACTATACGGATCTTTGTCCACATGAATAGTTGCCCCCAAATCTGGGTAGCGATGCACTTTTCAATGCATCCCATCAAAAGCAATTCAAGGTAGATAGTTAGAATCCACAGTCTGACCTGCATTTGGATGTGAATTTAGATGTGCCATCAGATTTATGTCCAAAATTCCTCCTGAAACAGCAGACCTGTAGATAATGACAGATAAATGGGGGAATGAGTTTGTGGATCAAGTTCTCTGTGTAGCAAGGATGAGAAGACTGTCCAAAGTCACCTTAATGGCTGGAATTAACTGTTTACAAGGATGGTTTGCAGGAAGCCTGAAAATCCAAGGCAGCCAGGTGTCAGTGAGATGTTGTTTGCCTACAACTCCAACCAGTCCCAGGCAGTAGCGATGTACTGGCTAAGACTGATGGGCACCAGGTTGGGAAAGACTGATCTAAATTCTCCATTGGGCATTGTTTTATCTGCTTTTGATCATCTCTTTATTAAGATTAAGGTACCTTGTTTGCAGAAATAATTATGAGTTAAATCCTGGGTGTGATTCATTGTGCTGGATGGCAGAGCCATGCATCTTAAGTTTGTCAGCCAGCATTTGATAGTTATTAATATGTACATACATGAACAATAAATTACTGGCTGCGTGCCACAACTCGCTCACAACCAGAACACTGTTTTTTTTATTTTTACAAAGATGATACAATTGCTGCATCGTGTATATCAGCGTTTCAATGTGAATTCCCCCCATCAATAAACAAATTTGACTAATGTATTATTTTTATTTTTGCAATTTTCAGAGAGATAATTCATTTTTATGTTATTTTCATCAGTATCTTCCAACTCTACAATTTTATGATCTTCATTTTTTTTAAATGCACTTCTCCCCAATAATTGTGATTTTGTACACATGGTTTGGTCAGACAACTGCACCACAAAACTCAGATAAGTGCAAATAGCGACAGATAGCTGTGTTTCAGTTTGCATATTGTTTCAGGCAGTTTGAATTTGCTAGATTTAGCTTTAACTGTATACTGAATGGAATTTCTCCTCCATCCCTATTCCCTGCTGATTCAGCCCTCCTTGCTGAGGACCTACTCATTCTGTTGCCATGCAGGGCATTTTCTCAGCCTTGGTGGCATGAAGCGAGTTAAACAGCTCAAGGCTGGTGGAAGCCTAACTTTGGTGGGTGTTATCAGTGTGGGGGAAGAAGTTCATTCAGTTTGCATTTTAATGAAAATCTACCTATAAGCAAGCCAAATCACAGCTATCTTTCCAAATGTTGTGATGCAATTCTCAGCGCAAAAACACATCTATATCTAATTTTATATTTGCTTGCATATTCGTGAACAAAAAAAGTTCACATAGGCACAAAAATGCATGCCAATGTTTACGGGGACATCTTAAAGAACAATTTGCAAGGGGCCAACGGAACTTGACAGATGTGTCCATTCCTAGTTCACTTCCTGATTCCTGATTTTTTCTGCCAAACATCTGCCCATAGCTCCAATCAGCTACGCATGCAGAGCAAATGTCCATATTTTTATTTTTGAAATATTGGTGGATATTATATTATTTGATCTGCTTACTTGCTTACTTCACCAAACCTTTATTAGGCATTACAAATATAGGCCATCATACCTTCTGGAAATGTAAAGAGAAAGAAGGTACCTTTTATCATATGTGGTGGTCGTGTAAGGTAACTAAAACATTCTGGGAAACGATATATAATTAACTGAAAAAAATGTTTAAAAGAACTTTTGTAAAACAAAAACCAACAACCCAGAAGCTTTCTTATAAGGATTTTTAGGTACCGACATCCCGAAAGAGAAGAAAATACTTTTTATGTACATGACAACAGCCACACAGATGTTACTAGCCCAAAGATGGAAAGAAGACAAAGTCCCTACCAGAGAGGAAGGGCAGATCAAGCTGTTGGAATACGCCGAAATGACAAAACTGACCGGAAAGCTCAGGAACCAAGAAGACAAAAACTTCAAGAAAGAATGGGGGGAAATTATAATTTGTTTAGGAGACCACTATAAGCAGATGAAAACATTAGCAGGATTTTAACAACACTTGTAATGTAACAAATACTGTGGACAATATGAAGAAATACAATATATGGATTTTGAAATAATGTGCGAAGATGTTGACAATAGGACCCATGCAGGGGAGGGTGAGAAGTCTGGAGATACAGATAAATCTTTATTTATGGTTATGTATCTGATTTTGTTATAACCTTTTGTTTGTAAAATAAAATAAATTTATTTCAAAAACAAAACAAAACAAATATAGGCCATCATAAAACATCCATATATTAAATTTAAAAACATATACAATTAAGCAGCCATGTAAAAATATATAATGACGAGGATTTTCACTGGAGTTTCTTCCCACTAAATAGTGCCATTCACCACTCTTAAGAGATACTATTGATAAAAACTCAGCCACCTTTGCAGTTACTATACTATTTGAAAGCTGAACCATCAAGTAGCACCTCAACTGTATCAAAGAGCTGGGCAGAACTTCCATGCTGCACCCCCCCCCCCGCCCCCCCAAAAAACCCCAATTATTTATATTGCAGTCACTTCACCGATTCAGGTAAGGTTTGGTTGACCCATAATAGATTCATCACTTCCCAGCAAAATTTAGGTTACAATAATTTAGGTTACAATCCTTTTTAAAAAAATATTTTTATTAAATAATTTTAACATCACAAATTATCCAACCGTATAATCACATACATTATTTTTTCCCCTTTTTCCCACCCCCCTTCCATCCCCCCCTCCCACCCCCTTCCCACCAGGGACTGCCCTCAGCTCCTCTCTCTGATTTCTATACACATATTGTTCTCTGCATGTTATAAAGTTATACATATCCTTACCTTATCTATCTATCATGTTATCAACCAATAAATTTGTGTATGTTTATTCAAAACCTGCCAAGGAGTCTAGTTCATTTTGTTGTCTTTTTAGATAATTTGTAAAAAGCTCCCATTCTTCCTTGAAATCACAGTTGTCCTTGTCCCGCAGTTTGTGTGTCAGTTTAGCCAACTCTGCAGTTTAGGTTACAATCCTAACCCCATTTACTAGGGTGGGGCGGTGAGCCTCAATGAATAAACCTACTTCAGAGTAGGCATGGTCAGAATGGCAGCGTAATGAACCATCCCAGATAAACTAAGATAAGCCCCATTTGGCTGTGCTGCTTGCATGTAAATTCTACAAAGGAGCAGGGGAAGAAGGGACAAGTTTCCATGAAGTCTGAAATGGGAGGGATCCTCTGCTAATGTAGGCTCTTCTAAATTGTTTAGACCAATGGAAAATTGGGTGCTAAATTGCACAGGGAGTAATTGCACAAGGCAATTCATCAAGTGATGAACATGCATGCATAAACAAGCCTTTTGTCACAACTACGATGGAGAAGTCCCACAAACTCAACTGGAAAGTCCCAGTCATAAGAAGACGTATTATTACTGAAGTGTTAACTGGACTACTACAGATAAAGAAAAATATGGAACCAAAGGGGTGTGCTGCATGGTTTTAAGAAGCAACGACAAAGCAACTTTATTGACTACAGCAATTTAATGATGTATTTGTGTGTTGTTCACCTATTAAAACAGGACCTGCTCTCTCAGTCATTGATAGGGATTGGTATCTAATCGGCTTTGTGTCGTATCCTCATCCAGCTTGTACTTCCTAAGCAAGAAGATATAGGAGGTGGCACTTCCTGATTTAAACGCTTCCGTCCATTAAGAGAGAAACAGATTAACATGGAAATGCTTTTTAGTTACTCTGGAATTCCTCAGTTCGTGGCACTGAGGCCTTATGATTTATTTTTCCTAGCTCCCATTGTCAGCGAAGTCAAAGACACCCTCCCAAATTCTGCAGTGACATTAAAGATAGCAAAGGCCTATGTGGTTCCTTTTAGAATGCAAAGGTCAGACACAGTGTTAAGGGGGCAGCCTGGGGTCAGAATAATACAGTAGGAATTGGTGGGAGGGCGAGATGCCGGGTGGGGGGACAGTTGCAGTTAGGTTAGCATATTGTCCTGGGGTTAAGAGCTTTCTCGAAGCCCTGATCCATCTTCATCCTTGTAATGAGGCTATTCTTACTTTCAAAGAAAGTGTTGCTACGAAACACATTGGCAAATTTGAGGCCCGCTTATTTAAGCTCCGGGACCATTGTTCTTGGTGGTGTAATTGGTGATCGAGAAAGCCATAAAATGCCCCTGCTATTAAAACGGCCTGAATTGAAAGTGAAAGGAGCGTATTTATACAGTGGTAGCTTCTCTGTAGAGGCAACTTTCACCCTCACGTGAACCAGACTTTATGGAAAGACCTGATGACATCGCTCTTGTTTAACCTCCTGGAGAACTGGGGTGTGGGGTGTGTGGGGAGGGAAGAAGGGGATGGGAAATAAAAACGGAATAGAATTAATGAGCCTTCCCATATTGTCCTGTTTCTTTTGTTGTGAAGAAGCTGGGTGAAAATGAAGTAGAGAGACAGAGGATAGAACAGAGCCTCCATTAATATCAGGTTTTAAATTCTACAAAACATTAACTTCATTACATAGCAATTACTATCTGTAATTGGCAGAACGGAAGATTCTACTTTCTCATCAATTGCTTGTTGGATAGGACTCAGCAATTTCCTCCCCTGTTGGCAAAGGTCATGTTACTGATGGAGAGAAGATCTTAGTGCAATGGAAGAATACAGCAGTTTTACTTTTCTTAAATTGCAACTGAATAATGGTGGGGCGTGGCAGGGGGCTGGTTGATTGGTTATAAAGAACCTCTAATTGCATCTAACTGCCATGGGTAACTTTAAGATGGGGAAACAATATGGGGAAATTTAAAGACTGTGGAGGCACCTGCAGGTTTGCGTGTTCAGACCCAGAGACGTCCCCCTAAATAAATTCACACTTGACTCAAATTTTAGTTTGGTTTTTGGCAGAATTTAGGCCACAACTTTATTGATTAAAGAAAACTGAGTGGTTGCATAGGCTCTGGGTTCGACTAGCTCCCTGCACCCTTGCAGGTAGCACTGACCCAGAGCTCTATCATAGGTCAGCCAATGGTGAACACCTCAGGCAGATGAAAAGCCTGGGAACAGACTCTGTTCACTCCCCAGATGCTCCCCTGGACTCAGGCATGGGCACAACCCCCTTTTGGGGGTTGACCGAACCAAGTTGAGTCCCTGGATTCCTTCAATGGAATACGCTTCACATAGGGATGGCGAGACCATTCTCCCATCCCTATCACATGAACCAGTGCCTATCCGCAACCTTACAAGTTGTGATGATTTGCTACGCGGCAGGTGAAACCCAAATGGCAACAGCCAATCAGCCAAGTGGGGGGAATTCCTGTCGTGCCCCTGTCCCAACGACAGATGACACATGACAGCATAGCAAGGTCAATTGCAAAATGCCCTAAAATTAGGGAGAGGTGGGCGGGTGTTCCGATGCACCAGCCAAAAGAGGAAGCTCTGGGACACGTTCATGGGTTTATATAGGCCCCTTGATCCGTTTAGAGTGCACCCCATTGGCTAGATTAAACCCTGCAACAAGGGACCTACCAATCGGGTGTTGTGGCTATCCAATAGACCCACCCACAACCAGGAGGTCAGTCTCCAGGTCTCACCGCATCACATGCCCTCTTTTAGGGAGGATACGATTTAGCGTGTGACTTCTGGAGGCAGAGTCCACTGTGCATTGCAAAATATCATGCTACTAAACATGTTTCCTACATAGTGGCCAAGCAGATGCTTCTGAGGAGGGCACAAACAGCCTTCCTTTGCTGCTCCCACCGGCCCAGAAACTAATATTGAGAGTTGCAATGCCTTCAGGATTCAACATTACTTAATTACGTAACTAGATGACTGACTGATGAATATGTGAACTGATGCCTGTAAAAAGCACATTGGGTGATATGAAAAGTTCTATTGATGGTTTGTTTACGTGGATAAGTCACCACCGGACTTCTCATAGTGCATGACTCTATTATTCAAGTGACAAATTTATTGTGGGCTGTTTGCACAGATTGAAAGATGTAGGAGCAATGTGGTGGTAGAGGTCCAGGGCCGAGGGCCTTCTGGCGGTTCTTGCACTGCAAGAAGTGAGGTTACAGGGAACCAGGCAGAAGGCCTTCTTGGTAGTGGTGCCCGCCCTGTGGAACGCCTTCCCATCAGATGCCAAGGAAATAAACAACTGCCTGCCTTTTAGAAGGCAGCCCTGTTTAGGGACGTTTTTAATGTTTGATTCTATTTTTAATTTTCTGTTGGAAGCCTCTCAGAGTGGCTGGGGAAACCTAGCCAGGTGGGCGGCGTATGAATGAATGAATGAATATTATTATTAGAATTAAACAACTGTTCATTCCTGTAGCCTTCCTTGTGTACTTTGTTCGACACCTGAGGCCCTGCTCTGTGTGCCCTGGCTGACTGAGGTTCAGTGGATATCTCTGGGAAGCAGGGCCTTTTCAGTTGTGGTGCCAGTCCTGTGGAATGCCATCTCCAGTGAGGCCTACCAGGCTGCGACACTGTGTGTCCTGGCTCTTCCAGAACAATGTGATTGAAACTCGCTGTTTTCTATTTGGCCAGTCTTTATTTTGCTGCTTCCCCAAACCTGGTGATTTCCGACTCCCATCAACCCCAGCCATCATGACCAATGGTCAAGGATGATTGGAAAGCTGGACTTTGTAGTAGACATGGATGGATGGACTGTATGCAGTAGACAAGTGGCATCACTCAGAATTTCACTTTACCAGGTGACTTTTTGAGGCTAACAGGAGGGCTTCAAATCAGCCTGAACTACAGAGAAAGATTAAGTAACTTGGAGCATGTCCTACATCCTGGGTGTCTTATATCCTTGCTTCTTAAGAAAGAGATATTTCATCCATTTTGAATTCTGCAGACCAGTGGTACCATCCTTAATGGACAATATTATAATAGATTATTTAACTGTATTTATTTATTTAATGTATTTAATACAGCAGTTAATAACATATTTATTTACCTGCGAAGAAAAAAATGCTGCGGGAAAAGGAAAAGGAAAATTCCTTTCATTCCCACAGCTAATTTTGCACTGCTGATAAAGACTAGCAAGATTAAATGCATTGACAAATGAAGTTTCCCGGCACAAACATGTTGGCGATGGGAGTTGTACACCGATAATTTCATCTACATGAGTTTGTAAAATGACAAATTTGTACTTTATTACTTCTGCATCAGTAGAGCTTTTAGTCGATCATCTAAAGCTGTTTCTGGCTTAATGACATGTGACAATCTGCAGCACTGTATTTAATAGATGTTTTTTACATTTCAAGAATATTTTTTCTGTTGTGACTCTTAAACGTGTTATGTGCATTTTCATATCCTGAGTATGGAGTATCATTTAACTGCCACCCACTCATCATAGTCCCAGAGCCGTCCCCATCTTAGCTTTTAAATAAACTCATCCTGTTGTCTGCCCTAAACAGGCTTTTAAACAAACTAATGGTGCCCAAAGGGACGCGGGTGGCACTGTTGGTTAAACCATAGAGCCTAGGACTTGCCAATCAGAAGGTTGGGGTTCGAATCCCCGCAACGGTGTGAGCTCCCGTTGCTCGGTCCCTGCTCCTGCCAACCTAGCAGTTCAAAAGCACGTCAAAGTGCAAGTAGATAAATAGGTACCGCTCTGGTGGGAAGGTAAACGGCATTTCCGTGTGCTGCTCTGGTTCGCCAGAAGCGGCTTAGTCATGCTGGCCACATGACCCAGAAGCTGTACGCCGGCTCCCTTGGCCAATAAAGCAAGATGAGCGCCGCAACCCCAGAGTTGGTCATGACTGGACCTAATGGTCAGGGGTCCCTTTACCTTTACCTAATGTTGCCCAAAGAGGGGACAAAACATGGTTTTGGATGTCTCATCCATACAGTAATATTGCTACCAAAAAGAAAAAGACACACACACACACACTGCAAAGCCTTGGTTAACCGAGTTCTTCATTTTAAACGAGACAGTTTCTTATTTGTGCGGTTTTTAATACAAGTCCCCTTTAACATGAACATTTTTGTAACCTAGGCAATAACACGTGTGATTAAAATTCTTGTTATTTTAATGAGGAAAACATTCCTACAATGTGCTGGGTAAAGCAGCAGCCAGCTAGTTGCATGTAGGAATTCCCCCAATGGAAGTTTGCTTGTTGTTGATTTTTCTACACAAAATACTGTCAAATGCGGAGACAAGTTAATTATGGAGCAGAGACAGCGTGAGGCCACAGAGAAACGGCTATTACAGCTCTTGTAATTGCTGTTGTATCCACAGGTTTTTAAACCATGGCTGCCCTCAGCAACTTTATAGGCCTCCTTTGGGATAAGACACACCTAAAAACACACACACACACACACACCAGGTGGGGGAATCTTCCTTCTTTTGTGTTACAAAAGTCTTTCTTTCTGATTTCCACTCCACCCCAAGGACAACCAATGAAAATCAAGTTAATTTGCTTTATTTGTTATTATTGAAGCATGCTTCTAGATAGCGTGAAATGGGGGATGCTTAACAGCAAATTTTATTTTTAAGTTTGAAATAATTAATGATAGCAGTATAAATCTCTAAAATGTTTCAAAACATCAGGAAAAACTTTCTGACAGTAAGAACTCTTAAACCATGGGTAGGCAAACTAAGGTCCAGGGGCCGGATGCAGCCCAATCGCCTTCTAAATCCGGCCCCCGGACGGTCCGGGAATAAGCATGTTTTTACATGAGTAGAATGTGTGCTTCTATTTAAAATGCATCTCTGGGTTATTTGTGGGGCATAGGAATTCGTTCATTCCCCCCCCCCAAAAAAAAAATATAGTCACTTTTTTTTCATGCCAGGCCTGGTTCTTCTCTGGACTTCCTCAGGTTCGTTCCTCAGCAGGGTTTGGGGCTGCAGTGCGCCCTGCTGTGCATGTTTCAGGCGGCACCTCTTCCACAGCTTCGGGGGTGGGATGGGGACCCTCCCCTCGGCAGCAGAGGCCTCAGCGCTGCTCCGCAGCCAGCTGGGTGAGCTCTGGGCTGCTGGCAAGGCTTCTGTTCGTATCTAGAGGAAAGTTCCTAAGTCAAAGCACCTACTGAAGGTCTTAACTGGGATTGTACGTGGCTCCTGCCAACCTAGCAGTTTGAAAGCACGTCAAAGTGCAAGTAGATAAATAGGTACCACTCCGGCAAGAAGGTAAACGGCATTTCTGTGTGTTGCTCTGGTTCGCCAGAAGCGGCTTAGTCCTGCTGGCCACATGACCTGGAAGCTGTACGCCGGCTCCCTCGGCCAATAAAGCGAGATGAGCGCCGCAACCCCAGAGTCGGTCACGACTGGACCTAATGGTCAAGGGTCCCTTTACCTTTACCTAGAGCCGTATGTATGTTCAGGTTCCATTGTATGGGAGGGGCAGAAGGTTTCTGAGATTGCTATGGTGGCCATGGGGAAACATGATGGTGACCCCAATCGTATAGAGTGCCCCAACCACTTTCAAGCTAGGATAGCTCAGTTGGTAGAGCCTGAGACTCTTAATCTCAGAGTTGTGGATTCAAGCCCCATGTCGGGCAAAAGAATGTAGCATTATGGGATGGGCACCACCTGTATTCTCATAAATACCAGAGAACAGGTCCGTTGGCCTCAGTGTGAGTTGCAATGGCTTTCCAAATGGACACTCTTTGCTATAAATACTAAGAGTTGTGAGAATTAAAGGTTTTCTGATCAGGGCGGCGTTCTTCCAAAATACAGTGGTACCTCAGGTTACATACGCTTCAGGTTACAGACTCCGCTAACCCAGAAATAGTGCTTCAGATTAAGAACTTTGCTTCAGGATGAGAACAGAAATTGTGCTCCAGCGGCGCAGCAGCAGCAGGAGGCCCCTTTAGCTAAAGTGGTGCTTCAGGTTAAGAACAGTTTCAGGTTAAGAACGGACCTCTGGAACGAATTAAGTACTTAACCAGAGGTACCACTGTAGTGCAAACAGGAAAGGGGTGTCTGGTGCCATCACTCAGTAAACATCTAGGGGCATGAAATGCCATGCCAGCTGTTCAAAACTTATGAATATGGAAAAAGCAAAGTAAGTCACATGCAAACAAACAAATCTCCCCTTCCCCCATTCATCTCCTTTTCTGGGATGGATCTCGTCACCGTCGTCACCCATCCCGTCAATTGTTTTAATGAGTGCAAATTGTTCTCAGATAAAACCCAGTTTTTCTTTCTCCTGAACTAGTTTTTCTTTTGCGGCAAAATTGGCAATCCTACTAGAAATAATTTGTGGGACAAACAATCATAGAAATGTACACATGCATGTAAATTCCAGGCTTTACTGTTGAAACAAACAGTAGTTAAGAAGTTAAATAAATTCTCTCTCTCTTTCTCATCAGAGACACCTGCCAGGAGGAAGAGGCATGTGGAGGGAGCCCTGTCTGAAGTAATTGGCTGCAGACATTCTGTTCTGCACCTCCTTCAGATCCAAGATGGTACTTGCTCAGAAAATATGGGCAAAATATTCAGAAATATGGAATATACTATAGTTGAGTGATCCCTCTCTTCCTTTCCCATATGGTTCCCTACCATGACCTTAAAATCACAGAATCGTAGAGTTGGAAGGGACCACACAGGTCATCTGTTGTTGTTTAGTCGTTTAGTCGTGTCCGCCTCTTCGTGACCCCATGGACCAGAGCATGCCAGGCACTCTTGTCTTCCACTGCCTCCTGCAGTTTGGTCAAACTCATGCTGGTAGCTTCGAGAACACTGTCCAACCATCTCATCCTCTGTCGTCCCCTTCTCCTTGTGCCCTCCATCTTTCCCAACATCAGGGTCTTTCCCAGGGAGTCTTCTCTTCTCATGAGGTGGCCAAAGTATTGGAGCCTCAGCTTCAGGATCTGTCCTTCCAGTGAGCACTCAGGGCTGATTTCCTTCAGAATGGATCGGTTTGATCTTCTTGCAGTCCATGGGACTCTCAAGAGTCTCCTCCAGCACCATAATTCAAAAGCATCAATTCTTCGGTGATCAGCCTTCTTTATGGTCCAGCTCTCACTTCCATACATCACTACTGGGAAAACCATAGCTTTAACTATACGGACCTTTGTTGGCAAGGTGATGTCTCTGCTTTTTAAGATGCTGTCATCTAGTCCAGTCCAATTCCTGCAACTCAAGAATCTCTTGCCCAACGTTAAAAGTCTCCTGGCTGAGCTACTTGCTTTCTTCTTTCTTCCATCTCTTTGATTCTTTTCATTGACTCATCATCACTATGGCCCCAGGTTCCTACCTCCTCATTCCTTTAATTTACAATTTTGCTGAAGCTCCTTGCAACCCCCCCCCCCATGTGTGTGTTTGTGTATGGCAGCATCAATGGTTGCCATGTAGCAATGGTCATTGACTCAGGCTACTTTAAAAGGGGATTAGAAAAATTAGTGGGAGGCAGGGCCATCAATAGCTACTAGTCATGGGAGCTGTCTGCTACCTCCAGTAACAGAGGTGGCAAGTCTCTGAAGACCAGTAGCTGGAGAACATGTAGAGAGAGTTCTATTGCACACTCTCCCAAAGGCCTTTTGTTGCTCACTGTGGAAACAGGAAGCGAGAGCAGATGGACATTTGGCCTGATCCAGTGAGGTGCTTCTTAGGCTCTTATGTCCTCCCTTCCCCAACAAAGAAATAAAATGGCCACAGAATGATGTTGAATCCAGCTAATTTGGTGGTGGACGAACTGATGGCCAGTCCAATGAGAGTGGAGCACCGTTGCTGCTGCAGTTGCTCTCACATCTCTGATATTATTATTATTATTATTATTATTATTATTATTATTATTATTTACAGTGGTACCTCAGGTTAAGTACTTAATTCGTTCTGGAGGTCCGTACTTAACCTGAAACTGTTCTTAACCTGAAGCACCACTTTAGATAATGGGGCCTCCTGCTGCCGCCGTGCTGCTGGAGCCCGATTTCTGTTCTTATCCTGAAGCAAAGTTCTTAACCTGAAGCACTATTTCTGGGTTAGCTGAGTCTGTAACCTGAAGCGTATGTAACCTGAAGCGTCTGTAACCTGAGATAGCACTGTATTATTATTCTTATTGTTATTGAATTATAGCCCACATATTTCATTCATGGGACTCAAGGCAGCTTACAGATCCAGAGTTCAGGTGAAAGAGCCTCTAAATTACACTCCAAACTTGAATCCTGTTCTGCAAACTGATGTAAGTGGGGGTGAAATTGCCTTTCTTTTTAGGAATTCAGTTCTGATTTCTCATGATTCCTTGACACCAATGAAAGCAATTAAAGTTAGGTCATGTAAAGCCCTTTCTCACAGCCTATTCTTATTTTAATACTCATTGTCCCAGAGCAAAGGAAGCAGGGAGATTTCTTCTTTCCTTAGGAGAAAGCTCTGGGTAGCATCTAAAAGGTTATTGTTGCTAATGCCACTTAAACGCAAAACTTCATGCAACGTAGGGATACACCATTGACTTTAGAAGACTCACATAACAAATATTTCCCCATGTGCACCAACTGTGAGCCTAACTAATCACCTCCTGATCCCTTGCCTGCTGTTTCATTGTCGTTCTGGGATTATGTAAAGTAGAAAGTGAAATAAAGTCATCCCTGATTCTGCATTTCAGTGGCGAGCAAGGTTATATTAGCAAGTAAGGTACTCTTGGATGTCTGATAATTAAAAGCAAGGCCACATTGTGAGCTCATCTGCATAGCTGCTATATATAGGATCCTCAACATGGCACCAAGCTGGAGGAGGATAGGAAAAGACTAGCAAGGAGGTGAGCCTGTGGTGCTACTTAAAGGCAACAGGTTAGCAAGAACTCAAGTGTTGTGTCCTTTGAGTCTGTTGGGTGGAGTGTGACACTTGAACGCTTCCAAACTGCCAGAGCAGGGATATAAATAAAATGAATGCAGCTATAATAGCAGCAATGAAAGCAGCATAGGGAACAAATGTTCCAGTGAAAGAGGTAGGCTCGGGGAGGGGCAGAAGAGAAAGCGTTTCCACATCACAAAATTGTCAGCAGCTGCTTAAGCACAATTGGGAAAGAGAGTGTCAAACCAGTCAGAACGCCAGAATGATGTACATCAAGGTTTTGTTTGTTTAGTTAGAAGCAACCCTGTTCCACAGGGAACGATAAAAAATTTATACCAAGTATGGTCTGACAAAACAAAAGAGACCCCAGTACAAAAAGGCTAGCTCTGCCTTATACCCTTGACATTTCCACAACACATAGAAATAGGTTCTAAGAGAGCATAAAAAGTTTGTGCTTTCGAACCCAAGGGCACCATTAAAGCAGAGCTCAAAAGGAATCTGATAAATAAATGAAAAAGGTGTTAAAATTCCACACTGATGAGAGGTGAGAGAAAGGATGCAAATTGCAAGTGCATTTAGGTGCCAGACGGAGAAACTAATACTTTGTCCTGTTGGATGTACGTGAAATATTCTGCAGTACTGAAATGGTCCAAGGGGGATGGCATTATGTTAATGTTTCCAAAATGGCCCATCTCACAGTAGTGCAGCAATAATGTTCAGCGCAGAAAGTAACTTACAGGAACCCAGCAATCATTCTGCTTTCATGTAGAGATTCAAAAAGTGCTGTCCTTTAACCGGTTTGATGACATTTCTTTAACAATTTATTTTAAAAATGAACACTGTGTTGTGATTTGAGCTGCAGGCTGATCAGGTAATAACTCCTATTATAATGATCTTTCGTCCATGGTATCGCCACAGATCCATTTAGCTCTTACCCATCTGGGAAGCACTGACAGGAAAACAGAGGCTTCCGTGCACACCCAAAGGATGTACTGTACATGCTGTCAAGGCTGTGCACATATATTCGTTAGCAAATTGCAAAAAGGCATTCAGATTTTGTCCACTCGCCACTTGATTGATGCGTCTTTTTGGATTTTTTTTAGTAAAGTTAAGCACTTGAACCCTAGTTGCTATGCTCATGCACATATTGGGGAAGGGAACTCCCCCCAACTTTCTCTTTAAAAAGGATATAAGATAAGGGTAAAGGTAAAGGTAAAGGTTTCTGGATAGTTAAGTCCAGTCAAAGGCGACTATGGGGTTGCAGCGCTCATCTCGCTTTCAAGCCAAGGGAAGCGACGTCACGTGGCCAGCATGACTAAACTGCTTCTGGTGCAGCCAAACACCATGACAGAAACCAGAGCGCACAGAAACGCCGTTTACCTTCCCACCACAGCAGTACCTATTTATCTACTTGCACTGGTGTGCTTTCGAACTGTTAGGTTGGCAAGAGCTAGGACAGAGCAATGGGAGCTCACCCCATTGCGGGGATTCGAACCACTGACCTTCTGATTGGCAAGTCCAAGAGGTTCTGTGGTTTAGACTACAGCGCCGCCCGTGTCCCATAGGGATATAAGATAACACAAGAGAGTTTGATTATTCTTTGGATTTTGCCCTTCTCCAAATGCTGACTCAAAAAGTCCCTTGCATTTCCTGATATAAAATACATATTAAGTACATATTTTGGGATATATACTTATTTCGATATGTTTATGAAAAGGTATCTAAATATGAAATGTGATATATTTTTAAAAATAATAATTGCATATTCATGTGGAAATTGATGAAGTGGTGGTGGTGATAAGACACTATGGGGGCTGCACTGATCACTTGAAAAACAAGTCTAAAGATACAACATCTATGGGAAAGTGTAGCATCTCCACCCCCATCGTTCTGCCCAGACACTGAGGTCCAGCGCCGAGGGCCTTCTGGTGGTTCCCTCACTACAAGAAGCAAAGTTACAGGGAACCAGGCAGAGGGCCTTCTCGGTGGTGGCGCCCTCCCACCAGATATCAAAGGAAAAAACAACTACCAGACTTTTAGAAGACATCTGACGGTAGCCCTGTTTAGGGAAGTTTTTTATATCTTAAGGACTATTGTATTTTAATATTTTGTTGGAAGTCGCCCAGAGTGGCTGGGGAAACCCAGCCAGATGGGCAGCGTATAAATAATAAATAATTATTATAATTATAATTATTATAATAATTAAAATATTACCACCACCCTGCTCTTTCTGTAAGGTCACAGTCAGGGTGTGTGTGTGTGTGTGTGTGTGTGTGTGTGTAACACAAAATACTTCTCTAGCAGGCATCGTAAACCATAATTAGGGATTCTGCATTTCTTCTGCTTACAATTTGGAAATGCATTTTTATATTTATTTTTTTACTGGTGTGGCCCAGTGCCTCAAATGGGCATCTGGGCTTGAAAACATTACCATTAGCTCTGCAAAAGCCAAACAGACCCTTTCACTCGTGAGCCACCATGCAACAATGCCAACGTAAAGAAAAAGGAAGTTTGTGCCGCAGGCGAGAAGGATTCCGATCTACGCTATACTGTTTGAGATGTGTGAATGAGGAGTACAATTTGCAATCAAACTTGGTGCAGATAACAGAGCTCAGGCAGAGCAAAACACCGCTGCTCATCTGTCAAAGCCACGTGGCATCTCCTTCTTGCAGTTAAGTGCCCCAAACTTGCAGCAATAGTGTGTGGGGAGGCAGAAATAAAAGGCCTGTTTCCGCACAGATCCCTCACAGTAATCGGTGTCTTAAAGCCAGATAGCCAATGGCAGTGACATTTGAACGGCATGTCCTCTCTAAGCTTAGCTGGCTTGGTAGCACATATCTGCGAGTGCTTAGCCATGTTAACATAAACCCTCATTAGGTAGGATTAGGCAGGAAACAGTGACAAACAGGATGGACACCAACCCTCTGAGGAACCAACTGAGGCGCTGCATGCTTATTATCCTTTTAAATTACTTTAAGATTCTGGGAAAGGATCTCACTGTATGTCTATATGATTACAGGGTAACATTGTGTGTGCATATATCTATATCTATATCTATATCTATATCTATATCTATATCTATATCTATATCTATATCTATATCTATATCTATATCTATATCTATATCTATATGGTAACCTATTTCATAACTGTTTTTCAACGTTCTCCAGTTTGAGCAGATGCTAGGATATTTGTTCTACATCTGTCCGCTGAGAATATACCAAAGTGGAAAGCAGTTGTGTTGGCATTTTGCTCTTTTTCACAAAACAAGCATTAAAGAATTGTACCTGTCCGCTGCACAGACAATAACATTTTGTTTGACTTTCCCAATGCTGGCAACATGGATAAAAGGTCAGAAGGGAATCTGACTAGTTACAACACCTCGTGCAAGTAGCCTTGTACACAAGCCACAGTTTGCCCACTTCTGTGACATTTTGTGATATACAGTGGTACCTCAGGTTACAGACGCTTCAGGTTACATACGCTTCAGGTTACAGACTCTGCTAACCCAGAAATATTACCTCAGGTTAAGAACTTTGCTTCAGGATGAGAACAGAAATCGCGCAGTGGCGGCGCGGCAGCAGCAGGAGGCCCCCATTAACTATAGAGGTGCTTCAGGTTAAGAACAGTTTCAGGTTAAGAATGGACCTCCAGAACGAATTAAGTACTTAACCCGAGGTACCACTGTATTTTTTTAATACATACACAAAAATCCACATGTATTTTATGGTGTCTGATTGGCCACTGTGAGAACAGGATGGTGGACTAGATGAGTCACTGGCTTGTTCTTTATTTATTACATATTTATTACCTTTATATATTTATTACCTTTTCCTTCAAAGAGCTCAAGGTGGTATTCCTGGTGCTCCCCTCTGCATTTTATCTCCACACTCACCCAGTGAGTTAGGTTAGGGTGAAAGTCAGTAGCTGGCCCAAGGTCAGCCAGTGAGTGGGGATTCAAACACTGGTCTCTCAGGTTGTAGTCCTACACTCTAACCATTAGGGTAAAGGACCCCTGGATGGTTAGGTCCAGTCAAAGGTGACTATGGGGTGCGGTGCTCATCTCACTTTCAAGCCAAGGGAGTCAGCGTTTGTCCACAGTGGTACATATTTATCTACTTGCGCTGGTGTGCTTTCGAACTGTTAGGTTGACAGAAGCTGGGACAGAGCAACGGGAGCTCACTCCATCGCATGGATTCGAACCACCGACCTTCTGATCAGCAAGCCCAAGAGGCTCAGTGGTTTACACCACAGCGCCA
This sequence comes from Podarcis cretensis, assembly GCF_951804945.1. NCBI lineage: Eukaryota > Metazoa > Chordata > Lepidosauria > Squamata > Lacertidae > Podarcis > Podarcis cretensis. Next base: position 11,492,987 of record NC_137176.1, on the reverse strand, counting down.
CCCGCATCCCACATTCTTATGTTATGGCTCTCACATTCTTATGTTCTTATGTAACATTCTTAGTGAGTGTACATTACTCCAGTTTACACATCTGTGCAAACCCAAATATGATGCATCTTTGCACCTAATGAGATTCATTTCTGCTTATTGATGGAGAACTGTATCACTAAATTCAGTAAAGTGCAAATTTCAAACAATCCCTGTGTTTTTGTTTCATGCATTTCTTTGGAAAAGGGCAAATTGGGGAGGTTTGCATTAAAATGTGAGCCAAATTAATTCCTCCCCTATCCTGTCTTTTAACACGTGATAATGATGAGCCAATTCACAGGAATTGCCTTTTCTCCTAGACCAGATGGTTATTTAGCTAGTTAGCTATTTTGCCATCCACTTGTGATGAAAACCATATGGCAGGTAAATCTGGTAAAAGAATCCAACATGTGAGCAATTTCCCTTATCGCCACCCATGGCAAGCCAGCACAACTGGTAGCCTGCCCAGCCAAACACAACATACCATTATCACTGGCCAGGTTTAGAGTTGGACCAAAGTGAGATGGACAAACTGGGAGCACCCATCTCAATGCAAAGCCCCTGGTTGACCCCTGATGTAGTTTCAGGGGAGGAGGTTCCTACCTCTTTCTCCCTTCCTTTTGCAGCTTTTCAAAGGTGCTGGATCTGCTGGCAGCTTTAGCAGCATAGCAGCAGCACCACCACCAATGCTTTGACCACTTCCTGCCTTTGTTCCTTCCCAGAAAAGGATGCCAACATGCCCATGCTACCAGAATGCTCAGCTGTTAAAAGTTAGAAAAGGGTAATGGTAAAGGTAAAGGACCCCTGGATGGTTAAGTACATTCAAAGGTGACTCTGGGGTTGCGACCGTCATCTTGCTTTCAGGCCGAGGGAGCCAGGGTTTGTCCACAGACAGCTTTCCAGGCCATGTGGCCAGCATGACTAAACTGCTTATGGCACAATGGAACACCGTGACGGAAACCAAAGCACACAGAAACGCTGTTTACCTTCCCGCTGCAGCGGTACCTATTTATCTACTTGCACTGGTGTGCTTTCGAGAGAGCCAGTGTGGTGTAGTGGTTAAGAGTGGTAGACTCGTAATCTGGGGAACCGGGTTCGCGTCTCCGCTCCTCCACATGCAGCTGCTGTGGCAGCCTTGGGCCAGTCACACTTCTTTGAAGTGTCTCAGCTCCACTCACCTCACAGAGTATTTGTTTTGGGGGAGGAAGGGAAAGGAGAATGTTAGCCACTTTGAGACTCCTCCGGGTAGTGATAAGATCCAAACTCTTCTTCTTCTTCTTCTTTGAACTGCAAGGTTGACAGGAGCAGGGACAGAGCAACGGGAGCTTACTCCATCGTAGGAATTTGAACCACCGAGCTTCCGATTGGCAAGCCCAAGAGGCTCAGTGGTTCAGACCACAGCACCACCCGCGTCCCTAAAAGTTAGAAAATAAAGTGTGAGAAAAGTATGTTCCCTATTCCCTGGCACTTTGGCAAGCCCCTTTTCTCTAATTCATTTGTTTGTTTCAGGCTCTGCCCCCAAAATGCTCCAATTGCAACCCTGTAAACTCCCCCAAGTGAAATAAAATGAAACTAGTCTTTACAGTTTCAGGCTGACTGTAAACACCTGAGGGTTGTATTTTAAGGTTACCAGACGTCCCCGTTTCCCGAGGACAGTCCTCGGATTTACAAATGAGTCCCCTGACAAAATCCTATCATTCCTACTGAAGTTGAAAAGTGTCCCTGGATTTGTTGAAAAAAATCTGGTGACCTTATTGTATTTGGCGTGGTGCTAAGGTAAATGAAATTGAATATAATAAATTGGTGACCGAGTGTGGAGATGGAAACGATGCCTTATGAGGAACAGCTAAGGGAGCTGGGCATGTTTAGCCTGGAGAAGAGGAGGTTAAGGGGTGATAATGATAGCCATATTCAAATATATAAAAGGATGTCACATAGAGGAGGAGAAAGGTTGTTTTCTGCTGCTCCAGAGAAGCGGACACGGAGCAATGGTTCCAAACTACAAGAAAGAAGATTCCACCTAAACATTAGGAAGAACTTCCTGACAGTAAGAGCTGTTCGACAGTGGAATTTGCTGCCAAGGAGTGTGGTGGAGTCTCCTTCTTTGGAGGTCTTTAAGCAGAGGCTTGACAACCATATGTCAGGAGTGCTCTGATGGTGTTTCCTGCTTGGCAGGGAGTTGGACTCAATGGCCCTTGTGGTCTCTTCCAAATCTATGATTCTATGATCTACAAAGGTGCTTCTATGATCTACAAAGGATATTGTGGCCCTGCAGTGGCTGTTGGGTGAGACAATAGTACTTTTTGGCGCTGTGGGTTAAACCACAGAGCCTAGGGCTTGCCAATCAGAACGTCAGCAGTTCGAATCCCCACAATGGAGTGAGCTCCTGTTGCTTGGTCCCAGCTCCTGCCAACCTAGCAGTTCGAAAGCACATCAAAGTGCAAGTAGATAAATAGGTACCACTCCGGTGGGAAGGTAAATGGCATTTCCGTGTGCTGCTCTGGTTTTGCCAGAAGCAGCCCAGTCATGCTCACCACATGACGCGGAAGCTGTACGCTGGCTCCCTCAGCCAGTAAAGCAAGATGAGCGCCGCAATCCCAGTCATCCGCGACTGGACCTAATGGTCACAGGTCCCTTTACCTTTAAACTCCTGTCACTGGTGCTGTTGTGACCTACTGGAAAGGACAGGGAGAGAGGGCAAGGAGCAATGAGACTGGTGTGTTACAAACACACCTACAAGAGCGTCAGATTGGCTTTGCTGATGCGTTGGCACTGCAGCAACCTCACTGTCGCCTCACTTTTTTTTTTTTTTTTTTTTTTTTTGTTACTCACTTTATTTTGCCCAAGGCAACCCAAACTGCAGTGGCACAGATGACAAGTCAGGTAAACATCCCCACTGTTGTATACCACAGTCTCCAAACCTCCCCTGCCTTGTCAGCTTCTAACAACATAACTGCAGCTATGCTGGCAAAGTGGTTCAGGAAACAGAGATGATCAGAGGTGCACAGAAATGGTCCTTTGGAGAACTGAATCGGATAACAAACAAAAATGTTCCTTGATTTGTAATTTCCAAATGCGCGAATAGTAGTCAGGAAGAAGTTTGCTTTATTGGGAAAGCCATTTTTCATGGGAGGAAGGGGACTTAGAAATGATTTACTGTTCTAAAAAAGAAAAAGAAAAACATTCTTTCTGACATTTGTTTTATTTGATTATTTTAAATATTGTGCATGGAGGCCTCAAGGGGGCTCCCAGCGATGACAAAATGCAACCACAACTGCGACAAAACATCCGTAAACTTAAATTTCTGAACTTTAAGGTAACAGCATAGGATGATTTCTCATATTATTATCAATGTGGCAGCACAAAAACATTTGCTTCAGGAGGAACAAATGTATGCAGGGGAAAAAATCTCTCTTCCTCCTGCCTAAAAAAATTCCACACCAACATATATTTTTTAAAAAAGTAGCTTCCTCCAACGAATGATGTGGTTGATATCCTCTGAACCAGTTCACACTGACTGCATGTTAATTACTTTAGCTGAGTGGTACGTGTTGAAACAGTGTTGAAACAGTTGCTGTTTCTTGCTTTACCTAAACTGACAGAAGGTCAATTTGCAAATCCAATATGAAAGTTCTGAGCACTTACGTATTTGTCAACAATAGTAAATATAAGTAACCTTTTGCCTATCACAGAGTTGCCCCTAAAGACATTGTGGGTTAAGAGTGATTAAATTCGCCTATGCATGCATAATACGGCACGCTTTGCATAAATGATAATAAATAATTGCTGCATATAAATAATTCATGCTTTTATTTATTTATTTTCCCCAGGAAAAAAGGGGGGAAAGAAAGAAAGAAATAACTTGAATGCTTCAGCATGGCTTAAACAAAGGGTAAAAAAGTACAATCCAAGGAACGGGTTAAATGACCGTACAGAAGTGAGAAAACACAACATCTCAGGCAGTTGAGACTCTTGTTTGCAGCCTGTATTTCTTTTTTATATCTTCCTTGATAGCATATTATACTGCCAACTTGTCCTTAAGCATTGTGCAATACATATTGAACACAATACCATAAAAAACAATGGAAGTAATAAACGCCACATATCTGTTCTGAATGAGGAGAAAGTGAAACAGGAGCAGTGCTGGATTTACGTATAAGCTAAACAAGTTATAGCTTAGGGCCCCACTCTCTCGGGGGCCCCCCAAAAAAAAATTAAAGGGGGAAAAACTGGATGTACATTTCCAAAATATAAGATAAAAAAAACCAGTATTTTGTGTTATGTAGGCTCCTGTGATGTAAGTAATGGGCCCCGCCTGCTAGCCTGCTCCCTAAAATATCACTGGTTTGCTCATTTCTATATATAGGGTTGTATTTCACTATTAATATACTTCTTAATTATATTTCAGTTCAACAATTACTTTGATCAAATACGTATTTTGTTATGTGCACATGGCTTTAGATACCATGATACTATTAGGTCCATAAATTACCATATAGCATATATTCAACACAAAAAACAGCGACAATTTGTTGTTGACAAAGGACAGCTGGACATATAAAGGGCCCCATTACCTTCAGTAGCTGAGTGCCTCATCAAACCTAAATCTGGCTCTGCAAGGGAGGTATATACTCACATATAATACTTTATTTCAGGGTAAACCTAGGGCCAGATCCATTAGGAAGACCTTCCCTGAAATGAATGGGTGCTGCACAAGTGTCAGTGCACAGCTCCCATTCATTCAAAGGGGGGGGGCTCCTGCTGGGAGACTTCCCAGTGGATTCTGCCCCTAATCTTCATCAGCAGGTTCCCCCGCCACCCCCGGTACAACACAGAGACCTATATCTCCCTCCAGCTATGCCAGGTTTGCTGGCTCGATGAATTAGTCATTAAGTAACAATGGTTAAGTGCTTGCATATCAAGCAGCAGCATTTTTTATTAATAACGAAACCTAAAGCAAGAGGGTTTAATACCATATTCTCTTCTGCCCCTCTACCAAGTCTGCTCAAGCGACAATAATCAAGAGCCTCAGGAGGAATTTCTCGTTGCTGAAATACATTTTTGTTAAACACACGGCGAATATCACACACACACAGAGAGAAAAGTTCATTTCTCTACCAGCATGTGCACGGATATTCACTACACACTGATGTTGGATCAGGTGGTAAAACCTTGGAGACATTATGGCTGGGCGGAGAGAAACTGCCACTGGGATGCCAAAACTTGTGGCAACTGTAACCTATAGCCCAGCCATTCACCTCTGAAATAGTTAAGCAGAAAATTTGTGCATGTAACTTAACCATCCATTATCTTCTCCCCTGATCTCTTTTCAATTACTAGATTCAACCGAAGGAACCAATGCGTTGTGAATGACACAATCAGAAGCTTTTGCAGGTTGTTGGGGTTTTTTAACTGCCTCTCCAATTCTGGGTGACGTAATATTTTTGTTGGCAGGGGTCCCTGTGCTCAACATACATCATCACTAACTTATTAGGACTTGAGGCAATTAGCTGAAACAAACAGAAGAGACAAGATCTGTATTGAGCCATAGAAATTAGGGGAATAAATAGCCCATGGCACTCCATTATTTGAAGGCCGCATCAAAGCTCAGGCATTGGATTTGGTTTAAAGAAAGGTGCACATTGTTTTCATGTAACATCTATACATTACTCCATTATTTTCCTACTGATTCAGGTTACAGGAAAAAAATGTGGTGGTATAATAAGGCAGCCGAAAGAACTTTTCAGTTTTCATCTCAATGCTCTATGAAGTGCATTGCATGAATGGCTAAGGATTAAAAATCCAATTAGATCTTCCCTTGACATGGGAAGTCAGATGGGGAATTTTGAGAGACACATTGAAAGCACTGTGTAATTAATAAATGTGGATGTGGTAACATGTGTCACAAAGGTTGGGGACGACGACTGACATTTCTGGATCCTCACAGTTGCTTTCAGGGATAGAATTCATTTCTTGAATGGGATTGATCCAGCCCTTATATGTGATATCTTAGAAATGTAAGGGCATACTCTTGCACTTACCTCCTCTGATTGTATGGTACGTTGTGGGAGAGGGACCGCCTCACAACTTTTATCTGGTGCCTGGAATTGACTAGGCCATACCTCAGATATGGAAGCAGGAAGCAGCTGGAATTGGCAGCACACATTTTCCTGCCCCAGATCCATAAATAATTATTTGGTCACAAAGTCTGAGAACTATGGAACTATTATGCGACGGTCCAGCCATCTCCCATTGCCTTACAACTCCTAGTTCATATCATGAGGTTGTGAGGATAATCCCGGCCACACACACACACACACACAGAGAGAGAGAGAGATTATGGGATGCCAGAAGATACTCCACAAGCCACAACAATTTGAGCACTTGCCCTGGATAGTGAGATGCCTTGCTGAAAGTCATGTGTACTTGGCCTGCTGCATTTATTACAAATGACATTCAAATGGATTTTACTGAGAGTAGACCCATTGAAATCCATGTACATGACTGTCCATTTGTTTTAATAGGTCTGTTGTTGTTAATCGTTTAGTCGTGTCCGACACTTCGTGACCCCATGGACCAGAGCACTCCAGGCACGCCTGTCTTCCACTGCCTCCCGCAGTTTGATCAAACTCATGCTGGTAGCTTCAAGAACACTATCCAACCATCTCGTCCTCTGCCGTCCCCTTCTCCTTGTGCCCTCCATCTTTCCCAACATCAGGGTCTTTTCCAGGGAGTCTTCACTTCTCATGAGGTGGCCAAAGTATTGGAGCCTCAGCTTCACGATCTGTCCTTCCAGTGAGCACTCAGGGCTGATTTCCTTCAGAATGGATCGGTTTGATCTTCTTGCAGTCTCAAGAGCCTCCTCCAGCACTATAATTAAAAAGCATCAATTCTATGGCGATCAGCCTTCTTTATGGTCCAGCTCTCAGTTCCACGCATCACTACTGAGAATAGTAGGTTTACTCAGGGTAAATGTGTAGTTGGCTACCACCCATATATTCTATTTGTTGAGACATATAAAAATCCTCCATTGGAGCAAATAGAATAGTTATTAGGAATACATAGAATTGTAGAGTTGGAAGGGACCCTGAGGAAAATCTAGTTCGATCCACCGCAATGCAGGAATATTCAACTGTCCCATACTAGGATCGAACCTGCAATCTTTGTGTTATCAGCACCATGCTCTATTCAACGGAGCTAACCATTGCTCACCTCCTAATATTAACGATTGTAACCAACCATGCAGCCGCTCAGATCTTCTGTCCTTTTAAAAATACATTAAATCAACAACACTTCCCATGCCACCCCCTCAAGCGATTTACAGTGTAATCACAAATGTAAAGCAATTACATGTAAAGAAACTGAAGGTACATTCTTTCACCTTTGGTGGACGTGCCCAAGGATTAAGGCTTTCTGGTAGATGATCTATAATGAAATGAAAAAGGTATTTAAATATACTTTCCTGAAGAAACCAGAGGCCTTTCTCCTGGGCATGGTCGGCCAATTGGTACCAAAGAAGGATAGAACTTACTTTATGTACGCTACAGCAGCAGCAAGAATACTCATCGCAAAGCATTGGAAGACACAAGACCTACCCACCTTGGAAGAATGGCAGATGCAAGTAATGGATTATATGGAAATGGCAGAAATGACTGGCAGAATCCGAGACCAGGGAGAAGAATTGGTGGAAGAAGATTGGAAGAAATTTAAAATCTATTTACAGAAACACTGTAAAATTTTTGAATGTTGATGACGTTGAAATGAAATGAAGTGGTTCTAGTAATAAGGCAAAATAAGAATATGCAAGAATGGATTGATATTAGACGAAAATTTGAAGCTATAGTATGTGAGGATAAATAATTAAGGGTAAATTAAGAGGGTATGAATTTGCTGAACCAATTTTTAAATGGAATACAAAAAAGGGAGGTGTGAGGAAGTCAGGAAAATAAGTAAATGAACGGTGAGAAATTAAAAAGAGGGATTTTTATTTTTTATTTTTATTTCTATGTTAAATTTTGGTTTTTGTATTTTTCTTGTGTTTTTTGTTTATTGTCTTGTAACTTTTTTCTTGTTAAAAATTTAATAAAATATCATTTTAAAAAACAAACAAATGTAAAGCAATTACAGTGGTACCTCTGGATGCAAACGGGATCCGTTCCGGAGCCCCATTCACATCCTGAGTAGAGCGTAACCCAGGACTGTGCATCTGCGCGTGCACAGATTGCGTTTTGCAGCTTCCGCACATGTGTGTGATGTCATTTTGAGCATCTGCGCATGCGCGAGTGGCGAAACCTGGATGTAACGCGCTCATTACTTCCGAGTCACCACGGAGCGCAATCCGAAAATACTTACTACTTCAACCTGAGGTATGACTGTATAAATATAGAAAGTTTAAAGCAACAACACATATATAAAATGAATCCAAACCCAAGACAGATACCAACTCAGAGTGCTTCACTTTTAGCTGTGTTTTGCTCAGGGAGATTAATCAAACACACAGTCAAAAATGCATGTTAAGCTATAAGATTCATGCAACTGAAAGGTTTGATGAATGGCCAGGATTAGTTGCTTGGTAATGTGTTACCTATCCTGACATGGTAAATATTACGCTCTAATTATTGAATGTGATGTGACTTTGGCCACATATGGTAGATATTACAAACTTTTAGAGGCAAAAGCTGCCTTGACTCCTGCCATTAGGAGGGGGGAAAGGATGACGTAGACGCCATCTCACATATGTTTGGCTCCTTGTGTTCTGGTTCACAAAATAATAGAAGGGATCCTAAACTGTACCATTTCCAGTTGGCGGGGGTGTAAGGATACTGCATGCTTGAATGCTTCTCTGATAGAAATTTTGAGCACAAACAAAATGATTGCATAAGGGAGAAGACTTGGCTACGACTCTTCTCTGTGACATCTTCTCTGAACATAGAAAGCTGGATTTCTTTTTAATGTGGACACGCTATCAGTCATGCAATTCCCCACTTGCACTCCGAAGTAGCATTGCCCAGAAATCATTTTACCACTTTGCCTGTTTGTATGAATTAAGCCTTAGTCAGCACTCTGAAGCAGATATATTGATCGTATTATGTATGCAAGTCGTTCCCCTTTTTAATCACACTAAACCTCTAACCTCTTCCATTGAGTTCAGTGGCTTTTACTCTCAGGTAAGCATAGGAGGGAAATTCAGTCTGGTTCACATTTTTAATACCAAATACCAAATTTGCACTTTCTCAAACAATACGCAAACCCAAACAGAAATATCCTTTGAAATTTGCACTTCTCCCTATTTGACAATACACTTCTCCAACCTCCCAGAACTGTGTATATCGGAGGAAACATTTGAACAAAAGTGCAGTTATTTAAGGGTAAAAAAACACTGAAATGTGTTATATTCGGGGAAAATGCTTGCAAACAAATGTATGTATGAGGGAAAACAGCGTACAAATATGTTTACCTTAGGGGCAGCAGGCACAAAATGCTGATGAATTTTAATGCAGACAAATTTTGAAGCTGAGGTGGAAATATAGTGAACTGAACAAGGTTTGAAAATGGAGAAAATGAGAGAAACTGAAACCGGCAGATTTGTCCATCCGTATTTTCCCACATTATTTCATTTAAGTCCAAATTATTTATCTCATTTAATTTAATTTCTTTTGACAAAATTTACATGCCACTTAACTGTAGGTAAAACCTATACAGTGGTATCTCGGGTTAAGTACTTAATTCGTTCCGGAGGTCTGTTCTTAACCTGAAACTGTTCTTAACCTGAAGCACCACTTTAGCTAATGGGGCCTCCTGCTGCTGCCGCGCCACCGGAGCACGATTTCTGTTCTCATCCTGAAGCAAAGTTCTTAACCTGAGGTACTATTTCTGGGTTAGTGGAGTCTGTAACCTGAAGCGTATGTAACCTGAGGCGTACGTAACCTGAGGTACTACTGTACATTCAAAGAACACAAGACAGTAAAATTACAGGTAGAAGTCAAAGTTAAAAACAAATTTTTAAAAAATCAAAATAGAATGAAAAAAACAGCACTTCAGCTAAAATTGCAGATTAAAACGCATATCTGTGTAGGCTTTCTTAAACAATTTTTTTAATAGTGTGGTGCTGCTACAGTAAAAGAATCTATTCCTTATACATGTGGAATGAATATTCTGTGGCATTCGTAATAGTGCCAGTGCCACAGAACAAGGCTTTGAAGTGGGCATATATGGGGTAAGGGAGTCCTTCAGGTAAATTGGTCCCAAGCTGTAAAGGCTTTTATATACTAATAGTAACACCTTGGATGTTGGTGCAAATCTCTGAGCAGGGCTATTATATACTGACAGGGTCTCACATCTTTCAACAACCTTGCTGCAGAATTCTGCACTAAGTGCCGTTTCGAGACCAAATATAAGGGAAGCCCCATATTAATAAGTGTGTTTAATAAGTAGCTCAATTAAACCTGCATAATGATCAAAGGGCAATATGTACTATTAAGTTCCATTGACTTTAATGGAATAAATTAAAGTGCATATGTTTAATTCCCCTATTGAAATCAGTGAACACTCACCTTTGACTGGATATCGGCCTGTGGAAAAAATCGATCCATGCTTGTATGGTCTATGCACCAACTACACATGTTCAAACCTCAGAGGTTGGACCACAGAGAGAAGAGAAGCCTCTTTGTCTGCCTCTTAATGCATTTTTACCAAAAGTTCGTGCCTGTGTCCTCATTTGGCTCACAGCCAACCGCTCTGCTTCCCTTCCCACTGTCAGATCCTCCGTTAATGTTAGAGGCATGTTGAGTTTGTAGCTTTCCTAATTTTCATATTCACTCCTCACTCTTCCGAAACAGGCGACAGTATATTTCTTCTAAATGATGATGATCATGCAAGACTAATCTACTCTCTTACCTCAAGTGCACAGCTGTTCAAGATAATACCAGGCTGGACAAAGACAATTTGACAGTTCTCCCTCCCTATTTCTAGTTGTGTTTCTGTAGGCAAGAAATGAGTTTTCAAGCTGGGATGATGAGGTTGCCAACTTCCTTCTTACTGGCCCTGTTTTTGTTCCTTTCATCACCTCTGTGCTGGAAGAAGTGTCACCAGATTGATTTTTGCCTGTCAAAGGTAAAGGGACCCCTGACCATTAGGTCCAGTCGTGACCGACTCTGGGGTTGCAGCGCTCATCTCGCTTTATTGGCCGAGGGAGCCTGCGTACAGCTTCCGGGTCATGTGGCCAGCAGGACTAAGCCGCTTCTGGCGAACCAGAGCAGCGCACGGAAACGCCGTTTACCTTCCCACCAGAGCGGTACCTATTTATCTACTTGCACTTTGACATGCTTTTGAACTGCTAGGTGGGCAGGAGCAGAGACCGAGCAATGGGATCTCACCCCGTTGTGGGGATTCGAACCGCTGACCTTCTGATTGGCAAGTCCTAGGCTCCATGGTTTAACCCACAGCACCACCCGCGTCCCATTTTTTGCATGTTAGGCTGCTTTTAAAAGTACGGAAGGACAACTAAAAACTGTCAATCTCTGTGATCATAAATAATTGGCATTCTACATTATATGATTAAGGCTGCAGATAGCAGCACCCAGTTTGACCTCCCCAGGACACAAGCCTGGGCAGTGTGTATGAAGGACCTGGGCTGCCCAGATATTAAGACCTACTTTCAGCCTCACTGCTCTGGTCCAAAGGAAAGCAGAGCCATACGTATGGCACCAGCTTGGCTGCAGGAGTTGCCAGAAGGAGGCATACAAGGCACCATCCAACCATCTTAGGGACTCCACTCCAGATTTGTGTAGGGTCCCTTAGCCTTTTTTCTCCTGAAGATATCCTGCAAGGCAGCAGGTATGGATTTTTTCTTGCTCTATCCTCCCAAAGCCAATCTCATGAATGAGTATAGCCACAAGGCATGGGTGATTTCTTCTCCTAGATGAGCTACCTATTAGGATTTTTATCCATCTGTGCTGCTCCAGCAGTAGCACTATGTTTGGTTATACAGTGGTACCTCGGGTTAAGTACTTAATTCGTTCCGGAGGTCCATTCTTAACCTGAAACTGTTTTTAACCTGAAGCACCACTTTAGCTAATGGGGCCTCCTGCTGCTGTCGCGCTGCCGGAGCACGATTTCTGTTCTCATCCTGAAGCAAAGTTCTTAACCCAAGGTACTATTTCTGGGTTAGCAGAGTCTGTAACCTGAAGCGTATGTAACCCGAGGTACCACTGTATCATGTGAGTGTCTGAGAGAGCGTGAGACAGGAAGTTTCAGCACTGCTGGAAGTTAGTTTCAATTCTGAAAGTGTTGCTGTTCTGTACTGGTGCTCAGAGAGCACAGACATGCTGATGGATTCTCTGTATATAGACTGTAAAATAACGTACAGTGGTACCTCAGGTTAATTCGGTCCGGAGGTCCGTTCTTAACCTGAAACTGTTCTTAACCTGAGGTACCACTTTAGCTAATGGGGCCTCCTGCTGCCGTCACGCCGCCGGAGTACGATTTCTGTTCTCATCCTGAAGCAAAGTTCTTAACCCGAGGTACTATTTCTGGGTTAGCGGAGTCTGTAACCTGAAGCGTCTGTAACCTGAAGCGCATGTAACCCGAGGTACCACTGTATCATGTGAATGTCTGAGAGAGCGTGAGACAGGAAATCTCAGCACTGTTGGAAGTTAGTTTCACTTCTGAAAGTGTTGTTGTTCTGTACTGGTGCTTAGAGATGGATTCTCTGTATATAGACTGTAAAATAAAGTAGTTTAGAGATACTGATTGACTCTTTCTTCTGCTATGACATGTCAGAAGACCAGTGTGCTCCTCTCAGGAGGGAGGGGTCGCTCATCACTGGTCTCTCTGGACTGAGGGAGATTTATAGCCAGAGAGTGACCACCAGAGAGACGCCCCGGAGTCTTGGGAAGTTGGCGGCCTTCCCGGATGTGTTTCCAAGGGTGATTTAGGACCAGTTTTTCTTCTCCTAGATGAGCTACCTTCCCAAGCTGATGAGCCACCCCCTGGCCCTGGGATTCTTCATAAGGAAGCTGTGCCTGGAGGAAGAACTGTGAGGGGGGAGACTCCATCAGGCAAGGCCTCTTTCCATCTGCCTTGCTCCGCCCTCTAGTCTCTGCTTCTCAATTTGTATTGTATTATTTTATGTACTGTGGCTTGCCGTTGTTTTATTGATTATAGCTTGGAAATTATTTATTGTAACTTGAGCGGATTTCTGTTGAACTTTTATATGTTGATATTCAACAATTCTTAGAACAGTATAATAATGTTACTTTTTGTTTTTTTATATATATAATATTTATTCAAATTTTGAAATTTACAAAAAGGAGCAATAAAAAAGAAAAATGACAAAGAAAAGACATAAAAAATACAAACAAACAATTAAAAAAATCCAGATCAGACCTTTACATAGCTTTCTTTCCTTTACTTATTTCCTTGACCTCCTCACACCTCCCTTTTTTGTATTCTAGTTCAATTAGATGTTTCAGCAAATCCTTTCCAGCTTTGTTTTTATCCTAATAATTTAGCTTAATATACTGTAATTCTCGTCTTTCACCAATTAATAAATCAATTTTAACCTAATCCTTTATATCATTTCTGCTAAAACCACATTACTTCATTCCAACAACCTTCTAACATTCCTTAATTTTACAATGTTTCTGTAAATAAACTTTAAATTTTTTCCAATCTTCTTCCACCAACTCTTCACCTTGGTCTCGGATTCTGCCAGTCATTTCCGCCAGTTCCATATAGTCCATGACTTTCATCTGCCATTCTTCCCGGGTGGGTAAATCTTGTGTCTTCCAATACTTCGCGATGAGTATTCTTGCTGCTGTTGTTGCATACATTAAAAAAGTTCTGTCCTTCTTTGGCACCAATTGGCCGAAATAATGTTACTTTTTGATGTAGGTTGCTTATTTTAAAGTTTTGCTTTATTATCACATTTTTGTATTGCATTAGATTGTTATAAGATGTGCATTTTTTGTTTCTTCAGCTTGTAAACCGCCTTGAGTATTGTAAGATACAAAGTCAGTATACAAATTAAAAATGATGATGATGATGAGCCCCATCTGCCTCTCATTTCCCTTGGCAACACATGCAGTAACTGCCTTCTTGACCATTGAACCCACTACTGATCTCGTTCACACAATCCACCAGAGCCTTTCTTTCCAGGTAGGAAAGAACTTGCTGAAGATTTGAGACCCATTGGCTCCCCTCACCTGGTTTAGACAGCCAGACGAAGCAGTCTCCCAGTGTGACTGCTGTTGCATGCTGGCAGCTGCTAGAAGCCATAGCTGTGCGTGCAAGATGGGGACCAAAGGGGGACAAACTACCCCAGATGGAGCACAATGCGTGTCCCCCACCAGAGGTACTACCCCCCCAACACCCCATATGTATAGGATTTCACTGCACAGCACTTTAAAATTTACACTGAATTCATCCTGGCAATAGCCTTGTGGATCATCTCATTATACTCAATATTATGCCCAAGGAGCTGAAGCTCTGGGAGAGAGGTTGGTTTGGCAAAAAAAAAAAAAAAAAAAATGCTTATATTGCACTTTTAAAGAATTTAGTTTAGTTATTATTCATCACTTGCCACAACCTTTGGTCCAACATGACTTACAGAAAATAGCAAAATACAGTGGTACCTCGGGTTACAGACACTTCAGGTTACAGACGCTTCAGGTTACAGACTCCGCTGACCCAGAAATAGTACCTCGGGTTAAGAACTTTGCTTCAGGATGAGAACAGAAATCGTGCAGCAGCAGGAGGCCCCATTAGCTAAAGTGGTACCTCAGGTTAAGAACGGACCTCCAGGACGAATTAAGTTCTTAACCCAAGGTACCACTGTACAAGTTATGGCAAAATATGCATTAAAACAGTATATGTGCAACAACAAAAATGTTCATCCAAAAGATCACTTAAAAACAAAACATTCCTCCCCACGCAACAGAAGAATGAACAAAAGCTGGGCCATTGTTGTTTGCAAACGCCTAAGAGAATAAATATGTCTTTGCCTCGTGCCAAAAAGATGACAATGTTAGTACCAAGCCAACATTGTGTCTCGGAGACAACTTCATAGTACTAGATATTGAAGCTATGTTCTTTTTTTTAATTTGATTTTCTTAGGGTTCATCTACATATTCAGACAAATCACGGGATGCAATGTTCATAGGATTTTCTGCATAGGGAAATCAGGGTGTGGGGTTTTAATCTCACTTTTTTGCTGCAGTGCTATTTTTGCCCAACTAGAAAGGACAAAATATACTCTGACTCCCCCCCCCCAAAAAAAAAAAACCTTTATGCAAATGGAAGCAGACAGTACAAAATCGGGAAATCTGTATCACATCGTTTTTCTGCATGTGTAGATCAGCTGTCAATCATCTGTGTGTCCCCTTCTCCTATGATGGGCACCTTTTTATGATGGGCAAATCTTGACCTTCCCTCCCCCCCCCCCAAAAAAAAAGATGGTCTAAAATGGATGTTGTGCATCATTGGCAAAAATGATAGTGGGTAACATAATCTGTTTAAAGCAATATCTATTCACATTGCATAAAAAATGTTCCTATTATATTGTTTGTGCTGCTTAGCTGCATTGACCTTATGCATAACCCGAGGATAGCAGGCATGGTTAATGTATTATTCTCCCAGGGAGATTCACCTGGCACCCACATTACTTTGGGAAAATCTTTTTTATTTTATTTTCGCAGGCTTTAAACAAAGAAACAAAATAGCCAAGAACTTAAATGATGCTTAAGCTGCTTTTGTCCACTGTTGTTGCTGAGGGGTAACCATATCCGTCTGTTTCAGCAAACCCAACAAATGTTACTATGGCTTAAGCTTTCATGGGTTAGAGCATAGGTAGGCAAACTAAGGCCCAGGGGCCGGATCTGGCCCAATCACTTTCTAAATGTGGCCCACAGACAGTCCAGGAATCAGCGTGTTTTTACATGAGTGGAATATGTGCTTTTATTTAAAATGCATCTCTGAGTTATTTGTGGGGCAAAGGAATTTGTTCATCCCCCCCCCAAAAAAATATAGTCTGGCCCCCCACAAGGTCTGAGGGACAGTGGATTGGCCCCCTGCTGAAAAAGTTTGCTGACCCCTGGGTTAGAGCCCACTTCATCAGATGCATCCAGGAAAAGCTAATGCCTTATAAAAAGTTGTTTCTGGAAAAAGTTTAAAGATTATTTATGGAAATACTGCAAAATTAATGAATGTTAGAAAAATGTTGGAATGAAGTTATATGGCTTTAGCAGAAATGTTATAAGGAATTAGGTACAGACAGATTGTTAATGTATTAAAGGGGGGGAAGGTTAGAATATGTTAAGATAAATTACAGGACAGAAAACAGAGGAAGATGAAAAGGAATTGCTGAAACAGTTAATTGAAGTGGAATACAAAAAGGGAGGTGTGAGGAGGTCGCTGACACAAGTGAATGAAAGATAAGATATTGTAATTATTGAATGTGTTTTTAATTGTTTATGTTTTGTTTGGTTGATTCAATGTTTTAGGGTTCGTGTTGTGTGGTGTTTGTGTTTGTGTTTTTGTATTGTATTGTATTGTATTGTTTAATTTTTTTTCTTTTCTTTTGTAATCTTTAAACTGCTAATAAATATTATTTTTTTTAAAAAAAAGTTGTTTCTCTTTCAGGTGCCACAAGTCCATTATTGTATTGTAGAATGCATGTAATGGGGGGGCATAGAGATGATGATGATAAATAATAATAATAATAATATATTTATACCGCGCCCATCTTGCTGGGCTTCCCCAGCCTCTCTAGGCAGGTTCCAACAAAAGATTAAAAATACATTAAAACATCAGTCATTAAAAACTTCCCTAAACAGGGCTGCCTTCAGATGTCTTCTAAAAGTCAGATAGTTGTTTATTTCCTTGACATCTGATAGGAGGGCGTTCCACAGGGCGGGCGCCACTACCGAGAAGGCCCTCTGCCTGGTTCCCTGTAACTTGACTTCTCACAGTGAGGGAACCGCCAGAAGGCCCTCGGTGCTGGACCTCGGCGTCTGGGCAGAACGATGGGGGTGGAGACGCTCCTTCCGATTAAAAATAAATAAGCGAGATGATACAGGTTTGGTGAAATGGGCTGGGACCCCTTCGCTGCTGCAGGGCTACTGAGTGCTAGGGAGAGGAAATATGAGGCATAAGGAAGCAGCAACAGTGGAGAAGTGGTGGACTCTCCTTCCTTGGCGGTTTTTAAGGAAAGGTTGGATGGCACCTGTCATGTATGACCTGAGATTCCTGCATTGTAGGCACGGGCAGAGGAAGGGGTGTGTGGTGGTGGCGGGCCACCATGGGTGTCACCACTGAGGAGGGTGACAAAATGCTGGGCGGTACTCATTGCAGGGCCTGCAGTGTCTCCTAGGAGAGACACAGTGGCTTGGGCGCATGCAGGCTCCGCGCTGCCCAAACAGTCCTCCTGCTGCCTCCCCATCAGCTGTAGGGCGGCTGAGTGGGAGGAGACATGCAGACTCCGGAGGACCAGTGGTGCGTCCCACCCCTTTGGGAGGCTCGCCCTGCCCCTGGGCACGCCACCCCAGGCACCCGAGCGGCTTCCTCCACTGCTGATTGTAGGGGGTTGGACTAGACAGCCCTTGGGTTCATCTGTGATTCTATGATTATTTTTTAAATATATATTTATTAAGCAATTTCAACATAACAACTTAACAAACCATATAATCACATACATTATTTTTCCCCTTTCCCCCTCCCTCCCTTCCATCCCTCCCTCCCCACCCCACCAGGGACTTCCCTCAGCTCCTCTCTCTGATTTCTCTGCACATATTATTCTCTGCCTGTTATAAACTTATACTTATCCTTGCCTTATCTATCATGTTATCAACCAAGAAATTTGTGTATGTTTATTCAAAACCTGCCAAGGAGTCCAATTCATTTTGTCGTCTTTTTTAGATAATTTGTGAAAAGTTCCCATTCTTCCTTAAAGTCACAGTTATCCTTCTCCCGCCATTTGTATGTCAGTTTAGCCAACTCTGCATAGCTCTTCCATTTTTCTTGCCACTGTTCTTTCGTTGGGATTTCCTCATTCTTCCATCCTCGTGCTATCAAGAAGAAGTGTGCATGCACACGAAAGCTCATACCAAGAACTAACTTAGTTGGTCTTTAAGGTGCTACTGGAAGGATTTTTTAAATTTTGTTTTGACTATGGCAGACCAACACGGCTAAAGGTAAAGGTAAAGGTACCCCTGCCCGTACGGACCAGTCTTGACAGACTCTGGGGTTGTGCGCCCATCTCACTTAAGAGGCCAGGGGCCAGCGCTGTCCGGAGACACTTCCGGGTCACGTGGCCAGCGTGACATCGCTGCTCTGGCCAGAGCCAGAGCCAGAGCCGCACACGGAAACGCCGTTTACCTTCCCGCTGGTAAGCGGTCCCTATTTATCTACTTGCACCCGGAGGTGCTTTCGAACTGCTAGGTTGGCAGGCGCTGGGACCGAGCAGCGGGAGCGCACCCCGCCGCAGGGATTCGAACCGCCGACCTTTCGATCGGCAAGCCCTAGGCGCTGAGGCTTTAACCCACAGCGCCACCTGCGTCCCAGACCAACACGGCTACCTATCTGTAAATAAATTCTTTGTTTTACTTGGCAGATCTTGTCCTACAATCCCTCACAAAAATGCTTCTGGTTTTTGTTTTTTTTACAAATGTCATTTTAAACATTTTTTTCAATTCATTGTATGTTGTTGTTGTTGTTTAGTCGTTTAGTCGTGTCCGACTCTTCGTGACCCCATGGACCAGAGAACGCCAGGCACTCCTGTCCTCCACTGCCCCCCGCAGCTTGGTCAGACTCATGCTGGTAACCTCGAAAACACTGTCCAACCATCTCATCCTCTGTCGCCCCCTTCTCCTTGTGCCCTCCATCTTTCCCAACATCAGGGTCTTCTCCAGGGAGTCTTCTCTTCTCATGAGGTGGCCAAAGTACTGGAGCCTCAGCTTCACAATCTGTCCTTCCAGTGAGCACTCAGGGCTGATTTCCTTCAGAATGGAGAGGTTTGATCTTCTTGCAGTCCATGGGACTCTCAAGAGTCTCCTCCAGCACCATAATTCAAAAGCATCAATTCTTCGGCGATCAGCCTTCTTTATGGTCCAGCTCTCACTTCCATACATCACTACTGGGAAAACCATAGCTTTAACTATACGGACCTTTGTTGGCAAGGTGATGTCTCTACTTCTCAAGATGCTGTCTAGGCCTGTCATTGCCCTTCTCCCAAGAAGCAGGCGTCTTTTAATTTTGTGGCTGCTGTCACCATCTGCAGTGATCATGGAGCCCAAGAAAGTAAAATCTCTCACTGCCTCCATTTCTTCCCCTTCTATTTGCCAGGAGGTGATGGGACCAGTAGCCATGATCTTCGTTTTTTTGATGTTGAGCTCCAGACCATATTTTGCGCTCTTCTCTTTCACCCTCATTAAAAGGTTCTTTAATTCCTCCTCACTTTCTGCCATCAAGGTTGTGTCATCTGCATATCTGAGGTTGTTGATATTTCTTCCGGCAATCTTAATTCCGGCTAGGGATTCATCCAGCCCAGCCTTTCGCATGATGAATTCTGCATATAAGTTAAATAAGCAGGGAGACAAAATGCAGCCTTGTCGTACTCCTTTCCCAATCATTTCCCAATTTTTTTAAACTTCTCTACATGCCCACCACATATGATAAACGTCCCTTCTTTTTCTTTACATTTCCAACATATGTTTGGCCCGGTTTTATACATTTTTGCTACCTGTACTGGCGTAATATACCATCTATACATCATTTTCATATAATTTGTGATTCTATGATTCTAACTGTTCTCCACTAGCCATGTCTCCCACAGGTGACTGGGAACCCCAGCAGGGAAAAAGTGTCTGGGAAGAATAAAAGAAGAAGACTTTAGCTGATGGTTCCCAAGCTGTGTTTGTTGGGTTTGTGGGACATTTGGATCAGCCCTAAGCCTTTAAGCAGATAATTAGGCAATAACTGCTTCCTATAGCCAGCATCTTATTGTCTGGAAAGACTGGAACATCAAGCTATTTGTTTTTTCAGAGCACTGTTGCTGCTTCTTATTTATGATACCCTTTTTACAATATCATTCCTGTATCTAAGTTTTTCCAGAGTCACTAAAGTGATTTACAGGAGACTTATCAATTTCATGTGAATGCACTGAGGAATGCAAGGATTTTCTCAAATTCTTTCCCACAAGAAGTTTCAATTTGCTCATCGTCCCCTCTCGGTATCTGGTTTCGAGACATGATGTGCCGAATTACCTTTAATATCACTTCTGCAGATACAATGCATTAGCAGGGAAAATTAGACACAATTCTTTTATATCTGATGTGCTGCTGTTCGTCGCTCTCTTGTCTTTAGGTTGTCAGAGTCTCAAATTAAAGGCAATTGGAGAAGCTTGCCTGCAATTTAAGAGATTGCTGTTAAGGGGAATGTAATACTTTACATCTTTGTCAGGGAGACAGAGAGGCAGCTGTTGCATGTTCTTATATTTTCAATAGGAAATTTATTATTATTATTATTATAAGTATTCTTTCATTGGTTTGTTTATATACCACTTTACGGTCCAAAGACCGAAGTTGTGAACAGATTTATACAAAAAGAAAAGTACAATA
The DNA here is from genome assembly GCF_951804945.1 of Podarcis cretensis. Lineage (NCBI taxonomy): Eukaryota > Metazoa > Chordata > Lepidosauria > Squamata > Lacertidae > Podarcis > Podarcis cretensis. The sequence continues at coordinate 11,472,348 of NC_137176.1, read as the reverse complement.
AATAGAAATATATAACCTGCATTTCATCTAAATCAGTCTTTGGCAACCTTCACTGACTAAGGGCTGATGGGAAGAGCAGTCAAAAGCAGTTACAGCAAGAGCAGCAATTAAATCTAGTGTTTGCCATAACAGAAATATTTGTATTGATCTCTCTCTTTTGATTGGAATATACATTGCATAGTATACAATTTGTATTGCCTTTCCATTATTTTTTTCATTTTGGCATGCAGCTTTTGCAGCAATATACTAAAAAATAAAATTAAAAAATCCAGATTTTTTTAGCTAGTAAAATGATAAAAGCATGGGACGTTGCAATTCTAAGTCCCATTTGAATTTAGATGTTCCTATAAAGTTCAGTAGACTTCTCCCAAAATAAATGGGATAAGAATTGTAGCCACTGACATGAACAAAAATGGTAAGTTTTATTCCTCTACTTCTTGGATATGTACCTTAGCACGCTTTCTGATTTCACGTGCCTTGTGCATTTCTTTTTCCAGGTTGTAAACTCCTTGGGGCTAGCTCAAGGCTGTAAGGCCAGGAACTGACCAAGCACTCCAGAGTCCCAAGCTAACATGGTCAGATGAGACGCTGTCATTTACTATTAACAGACTGGCAAATTTTAAGGTCAGACAAAGCCACAGACATAATTCAGCCCAAAATCCTGCACAACATAGTCCAGCTGATTTCCATTGCGCCTTCAAGGCAATGCAAGGAAAGCTGGTTTATAGACCTTCATAGCAATATGCTTGCCACTTTCCCATAGCTTTTTTCAACACTGGTATGGTGGCAAGTGGCTTTTGTCGGATAAAACAATGTACTCTCCCCAGGAGACAGAGGACCCAGAATGACTTTTCTACAGAGCTTTAGGCTGTTTCATGCCTTACACTAGATTATGTTGCAAAAAGTGCTCTGCAAATTGTCATTCAGTTCATCCATGAAACTTTCCTCCACCAGGAACCAAGTCTTATTAGCAGCAGACAGCTCTCTTGGGAGTTTACATTGGGAGCTGTCCTAGGTGCTGACTCTGTCTGGGCTAGCTGGAAGAATCTTGCTATCTGCTACCTACTGCTGGACCATCACCATATCCTAATCCTGTTTTCACAGCTGGACCACAACAGGATGCATCCACTCTATGATCAGTATTGCAATGGAGTAAATGGGGATGCAGGTGGCGCTGTGGTCTAAACCACAGAGCCTAGGGCTTGCTGATCAGAAGGTCAGTGGTTCGAATCCCTGCAATGGGGTGAGCTCCTGTTGCTCAGTCCCTGCTCCTGTCAACGTAGCAGTTCAAAAGCACATAAAGTGCAAGTAGATAAATAGGTACCACTCCGGCAGGAAGGTGAACGGCATTTCGGTGCACTGCTCTGGTTTGCCAGAAGCGGCTTAGTCATGCTGGCCACATGACCCGGAAGCTGTATGCCGGCTCCCTCGGCCAGTAGAGCGAGATGAGCGCCACAACCCCAGAGTCGTCCATGACTGGACCTAACGGTCAAGGGTCCCTTTACCTTTACCCGATCCCAACACCCACTTCAAGACGAATATCCTAGGCCATAAAAATGATAAATTTCCATGGAAGAAATAGTCACATTGAATGCTTACTCGCCCACGTCTTTTGCACAGCTGTTAAATGCTATTACAACCGGCCCCAAGATGATGGAGAAGAAAGGATACATCTCTGGTCAGAAACACTTTGCTTCTTCACATTCTACTTGCCTTGAAAACCAACTGGGATGTCAGGCATGTTCCCAACTCCACAGTCTTGTCATACACACCAGTAGCACAAGGGCAATTTTACTTTGATTGATACAGATAAAAAAAAGACTCCTCCACTATACAAGGGAAACACGATACAGTCAGGCAGAGAAGCAATTGTCATAAGCAAGCCTGTGTTTCCTGGTCAAAGATGAATTTCCAGATCCAAAGGTTCATTTCCTTTTCACTTTGTGACAGAAAAGAGCATTTGACAGGCTTCCAGCTCTTCAGAAGTCCACTGACAACGGCAAGAAAGTGACAGTCCTCAGATCGCAATGTGGCACAACAGGCTACTGTGTTCTTGTTTCGCAAATCAAAGGCAGCTTTCAATCCTCAACCCCCTTTCTTGCACGATCTTATATGGAAACTACCTGTGATTAACCCTTCAGTATAACAGACCTGTTTGCAAGTTTGGTTAATACTATGCTTCAAAAATAAAATAAAAATGAAAACTCTCATTGCTGTCATTATCATAATCTAAGAAGTAAATAAGGCTGCAATCATAAGCACATTTACAAGTGAGTAAAACTGCATTGAACACAATGGGGCTTACTTCTGAGTAAATATGCATAGAATTGCAGGCTGTAACCAACAATGCTAAAATATAAAGTAAACTTCAAAACCAAAAGTATTTGCATACATACATCATATACAGAATATAGATGCTTGAGGAATTTGACATTTGCAGCTTCCAATACAGACTGGCCTGCTCTGCACCTCCTGGTATAATGCACAGATCAGAACTAAGGCTGTAGTCCTAACCCCACAAGCTTGGGAGTAAGCCCCAATGAATTCAGGGTGATTCACATATGTGTAGACAGGGTTAGGATTGTGTTATTAGTGTTTCACTGGCTTTTACACTTCCCAGTTATTAACTCAAAAATGATATATTCAGAAATGTGTATTTTGAGAGAAAATGTATGTAGAAATTAATATTTATGCTCTAGTTAAATGCAGGTTTTCATTTGGATTTTTAAAAATGGAAATTACTATGGTGTCAGGGCTGGGCTGTGGGCAGTGACCTAGGGAAAGGGAGGAGCTGGGTCCAAGAGGTTTGGAGGGCAAACCATAAGGCAGGACTAGAGAACAAGCTGGGAGTAAGGCTAGAAATGAGGGACAAGTTAGAGCTGAGGCAGACTTTTATGCTGGAGCAAGGCTCAGCTGCAAAAGTAAGTCCTTTATACCCCATCATGCTCAGGAGGAGTCAAAGACCAGTCTGAGCAGGTGGAGCCAGGGCAGATCTGGAAATGTTCTTCCCTGATAAGCTGTGAAAAAGGTTATAGGGATCAGTACCTGAAATATGGGGATGGGATTGAATGGAATTAAAGGCGCACACACATAAAAGTGGCATGGGTCAGAAATAAGATAATTTATCCATGCCTCATTCAAACCAAAGGTCATGACATAAACTATACTTTGATGAAGAGGATGCAAGATGTCAGCCTGCACCAGTGTTTCTCAACCTGGTGCCCTCCAGATGTTTTAGACTACCATTCTTATGGCTCCCAGCCAGCATGTCCAACAGACAGGTGTGATGGGAGCTGTAATCCAAAATATCTCGAAGGCATGAGGCTGAGGAAAGCCGGTCTACATAGTCATCACTAACACAATATCTCACAGAGCAACATGCAGCTGCAGTCAAATCAAAACAATCAAAAAGCAGAAGACAAAACAGATATTAATCCAAGGGTAACCAACATCTACAGTTAGAAGATACAGTTAGAACTGGATATGGAACAACTGATTGGTTCAAAATTGGAAAGGAGTACAACAAGGCTGTATATTGTCTCCCTGCTTATTTAACTTATATGCAGAATTCATCATGTGAAAGGCTGGACTGGATGAATCCCAAACCAGAATTAAGATTGCCGGAAGAAATAACAACCTCAGATATGCAGATGACACAACCTTGATGGCAGAAAGTGAGGGGAATTAAAGAACCTCTGAATGAGGGTGAAAGAGGAAAGCACAAGAAGATCATGGCCACTGGTTCCATCACCTCCTGGCAAATAGAAGGGGAAGAAATGGAGGCAGTGAGAGATTTTACTTTCTTGGACTCCATGATCACTGCAGTTAAAGCTATGGTTTTCCCAGTAGTGGTGCATGGAAGTGAGAGCTGGACCATAAAGAAGGCTGATCGCCAAAGAATTGATGCTTTTGAATTATGGTGCTGGAGGAGACTCTTGAGAGTGCCATGGACTGCAAGAAGATCAAACTGATCCATTCTTAAGGAAATCAGTCCTGAGTGCTCACTGGAAGGACAGATCCTGAAGCTGAGGCTCCAATATTTTGGCCACCTCATGAGAAGAGAAGACTTCCTGGGAAAGACCCTGATGTTGGGAAAGATGGAGGGCACAAGGAGAAGGGAACGGCAGAGGACGAGATGGTTGGACAGTGTTCTCGAAGCTACAAACATGAGTTTGACCAAACTGGGGGAGGCAGTGGAAGACAGGAGTACCTGGCATGCTCTGGTCCATGGGGTCACGAAGAGTCAGACACATCTCTATTCTCAAGGAGGGGGACACTGTATTTTCCAGACATATGGATATATATGTTACCTTATACTGTACCATTAAGCTCAATATTGTCTGGTGGATGGAATATTCACATAGGAGCCCTAGGTTCAAATTTTGTTTTGCTAAGTCAGTTACAGGTCCTTTAATGGATGGACAATAAAGCACGTATTGAGGGGAAAGACTTATCTGAACAAAATAAACTTCTAATGTAAAACCTCCCCAAACAATCAATGAACCACCCTTTTACACAAAGAAACAATTACAAAGAAACCATCCCTACAAAACCTTCACCCAGACAACCTACATACAGGACCAGATCACCAAATCCCTTGTTCCAGCTGCAGGGAGCCTCTGGAACAGCGGCATCCAGTCCGTGACACAGCAATGTTGACTACGTCACCTGCACTAAAGCTCATTCCAGGCTCTCTGCCCCATTTATACCTGCCCCAGCCAGGTGGGCCTGAATGCCTCCATGGCCCAAACCTCTGGTGATTGTGGCATCTCCCAGTCCCACAATCTGGACAATTGGGCCCTGGCTGTGCCACCATCTAGGGCAGGAGTGCTCCTGCTAGGACCTACAGCCTCAACGGTAGGGTTGATTGCACAAAGCAAATCCTACACCTCCTTGATCCTCTTGCACGTTTCCACTACAAATCCCCAGTCAGCCAACATGCTTACTGGGTTAGTCATTTAGGACTCATCTAACCATCTCACAGGGCGGTTGTCAAGATAAAATGAGACAATGTCATGTATGCCACTCTCAGCTTCTTGGATGAAGGGTAGGATAAAATATATTCAATATAAATATATCTAACAGCAGTATATTCACTTCTTGCTCTTACAAGAAGCCAAGAAGTATTAGTAATGCCTAGAATTGCCCATATCCACCCACATGCTGATTGAGATATTAATTAGTTGTGGATTGCCATTTTTCCCAGCTGCTGAAATCAAACAGGGTGGGAAATTACTTTATTTTCAGGCAAAATTCCCCAGTTGCATAAGTTATGCACAGTTCTTTTCCATAGGCTGTGTGTGTGTGTGTGTGTGTGTGTGTGTTTAATGGACTCAAAATCAAAGAATAACTGTGGGGGAAATAGCCAGACCTGTCTAACAACACTGAAGATGCCCATCTGTTCTAGCAGTAGGGATCTCGATCACTGAATTTCTTCCTCCCCTTCAACATAAATAAACATAATATGGAAATTGAACTTTATTGGTTCTGGTAAACAATAGGATTTTAAATCGCCTAAAATCGGATTAACATATTGTTACAGTCGTAAAGTTTGATTTAAACAATTGTGATTTCTTATGAGGGCCTTCACAAAATATCTATTTTACATATGATACAAGCCCCGACAGAGATTTTTTAAAGAAAGCTGACATTGCTCAAACATCCCTTTCTTATTAGCCAACAAGAACAATTAGGAAATGTTTCCAGTAACTTTAATCTCTCTGCCTGAATACACATTGTTCATTTTCTTATGTCAACAAATGCATGCTGATACTTTAAAACAGATTTCCATAAGCTAATTTACCTATTTCCCTATCCAGAAGACAGGACTTTCCTGACTGTTAATTCCAGTTGACAGTGAGTGGTTGAGTTGCTTTAGTCCTTGCAAAACAAGGTACTGTTGTGAAGTGATTTATAATGAACTCTATTTAGGGAAGAACTACAATGCTGATAAATTTTGACAACAAAAAAAATGCATTATTAATGAAATAATAACATTGGCAGCATCTTGAAAATAAGCTGATTGCAAAGAGTTCATTTTCTTTTTTTGTTCCCACCATTCGTTTTCTGAGTTTGGAGATTTATCTCTGGGTGGAGAAGTTGTGATGGAGAAGAATGCTTAATTTATGGTGCTTTTTTGAAATATGGTGCTGCTGGGTTTGTGTCTTAAGTGATGAGCCACGAATGCATGAAGAAGGAGATCCAGTAGTAGTTTAAATCAGAGGTTTGTCATTTGCACCCCCATACAATGAGAAAATAACTGGTCAAGTCCGAGAACAGTTAGCTATTTGATTGATCACAAAATACTAGTCAAATGACTAGTCCAACAAAGATCACATGTTGTTAAACAGAATTCAAGTGTTTAAGCATTAATTTGCTTGATTGCCTGATGTGGGAGATATGGAGGTTCATTTCTCCATATTGCCTCCCACCAGTGTTGACCCCATAATTTACCTGTTCTGTTATGCAAGTGGGTGGGCATAAAGAATGCTAGGTGAATCTTACAGTTTGGGTGTACTGAATAACTGGGGGGGGGGGGAGCCCACTGTTGAAAATTCAGATCCAGGCATTGCTCTAAATCAAGGGCCTTCATTTTTTATTCAAGGACCCTGATGCATTTTGTGTTAGCTCTTTCAGTCAGCAGGGGAATAACTTGTAACAGATACTCAATTGATAATAAAAACCATTAAAAATTTCCACAAACTCTAATTTGCATGACAGTGTCTAATTAAAAAAAGTTGTTGTCTCATTAATACTAATATTCCAAACTAGCATTCAAGGAATCTTGAAGAGGGTCATTTTCCACTTCAGCTGATAAATATTTCTCATACTTCAATAGGGTGCAAAACTGATGCCATCGTACTGTTGGCTTCTTGGACATTAAATATATAAAAGAAGAAACCTACAGAGAAAGTCATTACCCAAATTCACTTCAAATTTTAAGATGAGAACTCCATTGTAACAATGCTTGCACTGTATATACATATAATTTTACAGTCTCTGGGGCCAAGGAACAAACATACACAAGGCACACACTTGAAATCGACACTCACACGGCATATTAGTTACCTGTAGTTGTGAGTCCTATTATGTAAAGCATTGTAATGGCCATACATAACACAGACAATTGGGGGGGTGGGATTCATGTAGTCCCAACTTTATTAATTGACCCTCCTTCAATTTATATAACACCATCTGCTGAAATGATGATAAATCAGCCATACTCAGATTACTTTGTAGTAGGAAGAGGAATGTAGCAAGGATATCACTGATCTCTGATAATGTTCACACTTTGTATAGAGCCCTTAGCAATGGTAATTAGAGGAGATAATGAAATTTGGGGGATTATATCTAGGAAAAGAAAATATAAAATCTCTTTTTACACTGACAATGTAGCTGTAACATTTTCTGACCCAACAAAATCATTGCAAACAATCTTTTTAAAGGAGGAATACTATGCAAAAGGGACGCAGGTGGCGCTGTGGGTTAAAGCCTCAGCGCCTAGGGCTTGCCGATCGAAAGGTCGGCGGTTCGAATCCCTGCGGCGGGGTGCGCTCCCGCTGCTCAGTCCCAGCGCCTGCCAACCTAGCAGTTCGAAAGCACCTCCGGGTGCAAGTAGATAAATAGGGACCGCTTACCAGCGGGAAGGTAAACGGTGTTTCCGTGTGCGGCTCTGGCTCGCCAGAGCAGCGATGTCACGCTGGCCACGTGACCCGGAAGTGTCTCCGGACAGCGCTGGCCCCTGGCCTCTTAAGTGAGATGGGTGCACAACCCCAGAGTCTGTCAAGACTGGCCCGTACGGGCAGGGGTACCTTTACCTTTACCTTTTACTATGCAAAAGAATTTGGCGTAAAGCAAGCTGGTGTAAATTAAGCATTGCCGGATTTACGTAAAAGCTAAACAAGCTTAGGGCCCCACTCTCTTGGGGGCCCCAAAAAAATTTAAAGGAAAAACACTGTTAGTACATTTCCAATTACTTTCATAAAATACATATTTTGTTATGTGCAAATGGCTTTAGATACCTATTAGGTCCATAAATTACCAATAGCATATATTCAACACAAAAAAACAGTGACAGTTTGTTGTTGACAAAGGACAGCTGGGCATATAAAGGGCCCCATTACCTTCAGTAGCTATGGGCCTCATCAAACCTAAATCCGGCCCTGCAGTTAAGCCAATGTGAAGTTACACCCAATTCAGATTATGCTTTGCTGCAGTCTGCGGCTGCCCTTCTTAAGCCTGGCACAGGGAAAACAAGTCTTTAAAATAGGTTAACTGTTTGAAGGTTGCCAGGTCAAATGGCCAAGCTGAACGGGTTTAGGATGCAGCCTAGGTCTCCCCATTCTCTAGTCCCGCCCCTGCCACAGTCCATGAAGACTTTTGGGTGATTGACACTGGCCTCAGCTCTGCTAGCTGCTGCTCAGCTGACTGAGTACCACCTGAGATCGAATTTACAATGGTATATCTTTGGCTGCATTAGGACTCGGAACATAATGTTGGCTGAACATGAAATCATCTACACCCTAAACTGCTCATCTCAGCATATTTTGCCACACGATTGCCCCCTAATGGTTTGCAAATATTGCTGAGTCTCTAAGTTTTTGCTGTTGTTGACATCAGTCTGTCTCAAGAGACAATGGAGGTGAAGTGAAACCACTGGAGAATCATAGCGCCCGCCATGGCTGCAGAGACTGGCAACTCATCACTGCTGAATACCACATTGTTTTTGCTGTGTTAGCAGCATAGCTGTCAACCGTCCCTTATTTGGCGGGAAAGTCCCTTATCCCAGTGCTGTGTCCCGCTGCTGTCCCTTATTGATGATGTCCCTTCAATTTCCCGGGTTTCAAAGGAAGCAGCTCCTCTCCCTCCCTCCCTGCCAGCCATGGAGGAGGGAGGCTCCAACTGTGTTGCTTGGCTGCGTTGCTCACCCAATAAGGGGTCTAAGAACAACTGGGGGGTGGAGCTTGCATGCTTTGTGCCGATCAAATTGGCCGCGTTGCCTGGGGACTCGCCTTTGCTCAGCGCTTCCCAGCGGAGAGGTGACAGTGGTTTTCCTTCCTGTATCCCCTTTGCCGGGTTGCTGCACTGTGGGAACCACCACTTGAGGCTTCGTTTGGCTGCTGGCTGGGCTTTCTGCCTTTGGCTCGGAGGGGCTCAGAAGTTGAACATACTTGTGTTTGGAAAATCCCTTATGTTGGCTGCTGTTACCTTATTTTCAAGGCTGCTGGTCCCTTATTTGCAAATCTATGTTGACAGCTATGGTTAGCAACACTGAAGTGACCTTCCTGGGGCACAGGCCTGGGCAATGTGGTGTATGGAGGTCTTGGGCTGCCCAAATGACAATCATATCATATAATATAATATCAGCCTCACTTATATGGCCCAAAGGAAAGCAGAGCAATACATTTGGCACCAGCTTGGCTGCAGGAGCTGTCAGAAGGAGGCGTACAAGACCACCCCCAAGTATAAAATTAATTAAACTTGAATTGTGAGGCCATTGTCTGATAAATTCCTAGAAGGATTCTGTTAATAAATTCTGTAATACTATGTGAAAGTCTAGACTTAAATATAATTCAAGTATATGGATAATGAACTCCTGTAGTCAATTTATCCTTGCACAACGAATGATCTCTTCCACTCCTGTGCACACCTTAAATCTGTTCTGGGCGTTCCACCAACCTTCCAGAGCATATTCGGGGTAGCGTAGGGCACACATGTGGGGCGGAGGGGGGAACCCCTCGCAATAGCGCTAATCCTTGCATTAGTCAGAAATGTAGTTGGTTACTCCCAGAGTAATAATTTGGAGACCCTCCAAAATTCTAGTAATAAATTGCATAGAAGAAGCGATGGCAAGATTTGAACTCTTCCTTCTTTCAAAACAGATGAATGGTACCATTGCGCCTTCTTTAACAAGGGCTATATATACACAGCTTTGCCCCAGCTACTCTGCATGCGTTACCTTCCATAATCTTTTCTAGCAAACAAGTTTTTTGTACTGTTCTCTGCCGTGTTAATTATATTCTTCTTATAAAATATATACAATTAATAAAAATTAACACTGCACCATTTTCAGGCATCCTATTCAGTTGCTTTTATTTAATTTCCTGAAAATATTGATGCCAACAGGCAAATGAACATAGGCTTCCTTTATAAAGACTAGTTTACTATCATTATGGAGTTTAATATTAATTATCCTCTATACTTCATTGGATTTACTGAAGTGCTTTGCTGGATGGCCTCCAACCACTAACAGGGAAATGAAATTAAACAGAAAGGTTTGGCTATATTTAAGAGTATTGTGTAAGTATTTTAGAGCCGACTTATAATTAAAAAGGTTGTAAACTTAACACAGAGAGTGCAAGTGTCGTGGCTCAACTGCGGCTCCTCAACTCACCATGTCACCGGGAATTGATCATATATCACAAGCAACTTAATCAAATAGAAGATCTTAATAAATGCAGGATGCCTTACAAATGTTTAGCGAAGATTTATAGATCCTAAAACAGTAATAAATGAGTGCAGTCATATCTATAATATTCTGTTTTATAGTCTGAGAAACAAATGCCCTGGCTTGGAGAAGAGGAAGTACTCATTAATTGCTTGAAAAATAGTTGAAGAGAGAACCAACAGGCATACTGTCTTTCATCTGCCCCCATTTTCCTTATATGCAGGGGAAAGCCTTTGGGATCACTGGGGTGGGGGCAGAGAGAGAGGGGGAAGGTCAGAGCAAAGGCATCAGGAGAACCATCCTGCAGATACTTAACATCAGGACCAGAAAAGGTCCAGACTTGGAGTTAGGGTGGCCATTTACACTTTTCCAAAGAGGAGGAAATACACTGTGGGAAAAGGCACTGATTTGCATGAAATTTGCATATACTAATTGATGTGCATGCATTTATAAATATTTATCATCATGTAAATAGAAATAACATACACCAGAACTTCAGGAATGGAGTTGGAAAGGTGGAAAGCGAGTTTAGCATTTGCACGGGGTAAGGAGGGAAAAGGGGACACAGGTGGTGCTGTGGTCTAAACCACTGAGCCTCTTGGGCTTGCCAATCAGAAGGCTGGCAGTTCAAATTCCTGCAACAGGGTGAGTTCCCGTTGCTCGGTCCCAGCTCCTGTCAACCTAGCAGTTTGAAAGCACGCCAGTGCAGGTAGATAAATAGGTACCACTCTGGCAGGAAGGTAAACTGTGCACTGCTCTGGTTTCGGTGTAATGTTGTGCCAGAAGCAGCTTAGTCATGCTGGCCACATGACCCGGAAAAACAGTCTGTGGACAAATGTCAGCTCCCTCAGTCAGTACAGTGGTACCTCGGGTTACATATGCTTCAGGTTACATACGCTTCAGGTTACAGACTCTGCTAACCCAGAAATAGTGCTTCAGGTTAAGAGCTTTGCTTCAGGATAAGAACAGAAATCGTGCTCTGGCGGCACGGCAGCAGCAGGAAGCCCCATTAGCTAAAGTGGTGCTTCAGGTTAAGAACAGTTTCAGGTTAAGAACGGACTTCCAGAACGAATTAAGTACTTAACCCAAGGTACCACTGTAAAGCGAGATGAGTGCCGCAACCCCAGAGTCGTCTGCGACTGGACTTAACTGTCAGGGGTCCTTTACCTTTACCTTTTAAGGAGGGGGGGGAATCTAGGAAGTTAATGTGGGGGGAAATGACAGTGGAGTTGGCCCATGGTGCAGCCAGCCAGCCTAAGGTGGGTATTACTGGAACTACACAGGCAGAAGTACTAGATAGCATTGATTGGGCATAGGTGCAACAATATCTTTCAGCTAACTTAGTCGAGTTAGTGCCTGTCAGGCCTCAATAGGGCGTGTTGGTGGGAGTTAAGTTTTATTTATTATGATATTTGATTTGTTCAAATGATTCAAGCTAACTGTTTTCAATTCTGTTTTTCCTTCCTCTATAAAGCTCCCTATCCCATTGTAAATATGCTTGGATTGGCGGCAAGGTGGGGCGGGGGGAGGAATAATTTGCTCCCAGAGTCAATATCGTGGTTTGCAACTTGTCTCAGGTTTCTCAGAGATGGTTCGTGCCAGAGTAAGTTAATATATTTGGATCCTGGCCCCTGTTCATGCTTGTTCTATTGGCAGAAAAGTTACAACATAATTTAGGAGCCATTCAACTACATCCAAACCATATTTTAAAAAATGTCAAGCAGAACAACATTTTCAGTAGCTCCCAGGAATATCCTGTGGTAGAACATGAAAAAACAAGCATTTTCATTTGCAGATAAGGTTACAGTATGCCTATCTTCCAATGTACATGAACAGAGAACAAATTAGCACTTGCCAGTTTTGGCTGGCAGGCAAAAGTTCAAAGTTTATGAAGTTCAGGACAGACTGTTCATTTGGCTTAGGGATAAAAGCTGGAAAAATGGTTTCGTTTGGAAATCCAAACAGCGCAGCCTCAAATTCAACTTGGTTAGTTGGCCGGGGGGGGTGGGGCATGTAGCTTGGAACACTGGCTGCATTAAACAAAAACATTTATTTTTTTTAATGCAGTGAAGGATTCTTGCCAATGAGCCATGAAGACAGTGAGATGGGGAGGGGAGGGAGAAGGTGTGAGGAGCCCCTCTAACATATGCAGATAAATTATGGGTGACGACAGATGTAAAATTAAAAGAGGGCTCATGGTGGGTTCTTCCCAGATTTGCAATTATGGAACTGACAGAAGAGCATGCCAGGGAAACGAATGATGCTTCCAGCTGCTAGCCGTTCCTCTTCCCAACCTCCTCCTCCTCTGACTGGAGAAATTTGACAAGTCACCCTGCATGCAAAGGCTCAACATGGAAAGTGGCTGCACTGCTTCCATCTCAGGTAACCAGCTGTGGTGCACGTGGTTCTCCATCTGGAGAACTAGAGGGCCAAGGGATAAAGGGAGTTGGCGATTCAAGAGGTGGACATGGTTCAACCTTTGATTCTCTGCTTTGCTCTTCTAGTTTCGTTGGGAAATCAAGATTGTAGTGTAACTGAAATATGCTTTGTGAGTCTTCTTTTTATCTTATATCCGTCTCAGAGAACAGGTACCTGTAGCCATCCAGATGTTGTTGGACTACACCTCTCATAATCTCTGAGCATTGCTCATATTGACAGTGGCTTATGGGAGCTGGAGTTCAACAAGAACTGGAGGATCACAGGTTCGGCATCCCTGTATAGAGAGATCTATACAATTGCAAGGAAGTCAAAATATGGTCAACTACTCCCTGGATGTTGTAACAGCAATGACAACTGCACATAGAAAAGAGGGAAGTTTAGGACAGAGTCTGCTTCCTGGTGATATGCTACCTTCCCATGAGCAGGTATATTGTGAATTGAGAAACATGAGATTCTCCTCCTGCCGTGTGAAATGGTGCCATCCTATATACTGAATAGCATGTGGTTTAACTGCATATGAAGATTGTGAGAGGAAACATTTGTGAGAGGAAACAAAAGCCTCTGGATTAGACTGTCGAGTTCTTTCCTAGACATATTTCTGAAATAGGCTGCCATTTTCCCCACTGCTGTGTGAATATTCAGCAAAACGTGATATTATTAAAGACAATGGAGGGTATAATCAGACTGGGGTTGCAGCTCTGCTTGTTAAGAAATGCAATATGAGATGAGAAGACATATAGCATGAAAGAGAAGCTCAGCCTGGGCTATGATAAATTTTCAAAGGCATGTAGAATTGTGTGTGTCTTTTATATAGCCTTCTCTGTATTTATTACAGATTGCTTGAGGTTATAATTGTTCTTGGGCTATATGCTTGGTTTATTTTCTTGGCTTATTCACTCTGCAAAATGCTAGAGACCTGAGGCAGTCTCCAGTGCCTTACCTCCAAGTCTCCTGCACCATGAAGTCTCCTGACTTGCAGACTGAAAGGTGTAACCCAAAGATCTAACCCCAAATTGCCAAGCAAGGCATTCCAGCTGATTCACCACCCAGTCAAGTGACTCAAGTCACTGTCTCTGACTGGAAGTTGCCTCACAAATATGCCTTAGCCAGGATAAGTGAGAAATGAGTGGTATACTAGCACACTGCAAAGGGCAACAGAAATATTGAATAACGCCCACCATATTATTTGTCATTTTGTATCTGTGTATGTGTGTGTGTTTAGTTAACAACTGCATGTGTACAGTTCCTGAAATATAAATGCACATCACTTAGAAGAATAATCTCACCTTGTGTTTGGGCATAGCCCAAAAATTAGAAAAACGCATCACCAAATGAGGTAAAAGCGGGCACAGTCTTGCACAACATCTGCAAACTAATTTATGCAATTTACATAATCTAGGCATTGAAGCAGCAGTTAACAATAAATGTTGGAAATGTAATGAGACTGAAGGTACATTCTTTCACCTTTGGTGGACATGCCCAAGGATTAAGACATTCTGGGAAATGATTTACAATGAAATGAAAAAGGTATTTAAATATACTTTTTTGAAGAAACCAGAGGCCTTTCTCCTAGGCATGGTCGGCCAATTGGTGCCAAAGAAGGATAGAACTTTCCTTATGTATGCTACAACAGCAGCAAGAATACTTATTGCAAAGTACTGGAAGACACAAGATCTACCCTCCCGGGAAGAATGGCAGATGAAGGTGATGGACTACATGGAACTGGCGGAAATGACTGGCAGAATCCGAGACCAGGGAGAAGAGTCGGTGGAAGAAGATTGGAAAAAATTTAAAGATTATTTACAGAAATATTGTAAAATTAAGGAATGTTAGAAAGATGTTGGAATGACGTTACATGGCTTTAGCAGAAATGTTATAAAGAATTAAGTATAATAGATTGTAATTGGATTAAAGGAAAAAAATAATGTTAGAATTTGTTAAGTTAAATGATAGGACAGAAGTTTGAGGAAGATGGAAAGGATTTGCTGAAACAAATAATCGAAGTGGAATACAAAAAAGGGAGGTGTGAGGAGGTCGCTGAAACAAGCAAAAGAAAGTTAATAACATTGAAAGTATAGGTTGTGTTTCTTTTTTCTTGTTTTAACTGTTTTTGTTTTATTTTTGTTATGTATAGGTAATATTTTTGTTTTTGGGTTGTATTGTATGGTTTTGTTATGTTTAATTCTTTTTCTTTTTTCTTTCTGTAACTTTCAAAACTTTAATAAATATTATTTTTTAAAAAAATGAAGCAGCAGTTAATAGTAGCAAAATGAAGGCAGGTTTATTTCTACTATCTAAGTTACAAAAGTAAAATATCTAAGTTCAAAATGGTGTTTAACATGCATGGTGGTGAGCTTGGAAGCATGTCGAAGAAAACAGAGAGATGCCCAGGCAGGAAGGAAGTAGGCAGTGTTACAGTTTCCAGCCAAGGCAGACACAGGAAGTGATCTCACAAAGTTCTCTCTAGCAAATTTTAGAGGAAATCTCTGTGAGTTTCAGCCCCTCCATGCTCCTATTTGGCAAAATGTGAATTGTTGGTTTGACTGCAGTAACGTCCCACGTTGCTCACCTGGCTTTTCAATGCTGTCAGTAACCAAAGGGGCAGGGAGGTTGGCACAGTATGGTTGCAACAACGGAAATAACAAATTGGCTTTGTGGCTGAACTTGCACCACATTGACCTCTCTGCCATGTCTCCTCTCCCTTATGTCACTTTTGGTTGCCGGCAGTGGCTGCCATGTTGGGAAGCTAGGTTAAGCAACACTGCCCAAGGACTGTTCCTGCTCTTATGTCTGGGGAAATGCAGACAAATGAAGTTTGTCAATGGATTGTGTCAATGGATTGTGTGGTTTGTTCCACATGGTAGTTAGAACCATGGGCTTTTGACATAGGAAACACCAATGTCCTTACTATCTAAAATTTGATGCAGGAAGAACAGAGGATGTAGCCCAATGGCAGAAGGTCCCAGGTTCATTCCCTGGAATATTCAGGTAGGACTGGGAGAGATGCCCTGCCAGAAATTCTAGGGAGCCAACACCAGCTGGTGTAGACAAGCAGGGCTGTCTTTACCCAGGGGTGCGGGGCACCCAGGCATGGAATTCTGGGGCACCACCAAATGTATACCTACTGTATACTGTTCCCTCTCATTCCCTCTCGATTGGCGGCAGTGAAAAGCAATGGAGCTGCGTCGTTGTTACAGGTGAGCGATTTCTCTCTTAAAAAAAGGTCAACAACTTTTGCTTCCCCCTTCCCCAAAAAAGCTGGGAAGATCTTTGCACCCCGGCAGCGCATATGCTAAAGATGGCCCTGCAGACAATACTGAACTAGATGGACCAAGGGTCGGATTCAGGTTGCATTCAGATGCGAAGTTTGTTGTGTTGGTTTTACTGATTATAATGCTAGCACTTCTGTCCCGATTGCTAAAGTTCCTGTTGCACTGAATGTGCTTTTTGATCAATATACAGTGGTACCTCGGGTTAAGTACTTAATTCATTCCGGAGGTCCGTTCTTAACCTGAAACTGTTCTTAACCTGAAGCACCACTTTAGCTAATGGGGCCTCCTGCTGTTGCCGCGCCGCCAGAGCACGATTTCTGTTCTCATCCTAAAGCAATGTTCTTAACCCGAGGTACTATTTCTGGGTTAGCGGAGTCTGTAACCTGAAGCGTATGTAACCTGAAGCGTATGTAACCCAAGGTACCACTGTACACCACCATGTCTACTAATTTTTAAATGGCGGAAAAGAACTGAATGGTGGGATATTTCCCTAGACATGGATGGTGTCAGTATGATCATGAAAACTGTGGGGAAATTATAACATAAAACTCCAGCTGACTTTTCTGAGTTAAAGAGTATACAAACATTTTTTCATCTTCTGGAAACGGTTAACATGGACATGAACACTAACCGTCTTCTAGATTCCAGGAGTGGCTTTTATGTCATGTGAAAGACCGTCTAAAATATGATAATAAAAGGTAGGAATGTGGAATAAAGTGCCACCTGAATGCATCCTCAATATAAGGCAGCTTGCCATGTTCTTAGGAGGAAGAATACAGAAGTGGAGGCAGGGGTAAAAAAATCTGTGGCCATCTCAGTAATGTTAGGTCACCATATTTCAAAAAGTAAAAACCAGGACACCCCAAAAATTGAAACGCCAAAAAAACACAATTTTTGGATTGACTTGCCTAAGATCCAGGACAAAGTGCCGCCTTTCAGAAATTCCCCTTGGACATCAATTCTGCCTTTGAAATCCCAGTACAGTGGTACCTCGGGTTACATACGCTTCAGGTTACAGACTCCGCTAACCCAGAAATAGTGCTTCAGGTTAAGAACTTTGCTTCAGGATGAGAACAGAAATTGTGCTCCGGTGGCGGCAGCAGCAGGAGGCCCCAGTAGCTAAAGTGGTGCTTCAGGTTAAGAACAGTTTCAGGTTAAGAACGGTCCTCGGAACAAATTAAATACTTAACTCGAGGTACCACTGTAATGTCCAGAAAAATCCAGAAATATGGCAGCCCCAATTAATGTAAAGTGTGTTTAGCTATCAGCATAGTTATAATAAGGGTGAGAGCTACTGGTGGTTATGCTGAAGGTTTTATGGGAAAGGTGGGTTTTGAGAAAGAATTTGAAGGAAATATGAGAGAGTTTAGAAAAAGGTATATTAGTGGCGACACAGAAGCTAGCCAGTTGGCACTCTCCAAGACCGCTTCAAACTGAACTGTGATACAAACCAGCTGAAAAGGTTTTTCAGGACTCATCAGGGAAGAAAGAAATGATACGTTCATACTGAACATTGGTGATGGAGCTTCCAATCTGGATTCACTGCTCTAAAAAGGTTGCTTATTTCTTAACCATCTTTTTCCAGCACACTTCCCTCACAAGGAATCTATCTTGCCCTTGGAGTGGGAAGTACGAAATTCTATCTGCAGCATTGTGAATGTGTCTCTGTACAGGAGAAATGGAACCATTTCAAGACTGTTGATCAAAATAGATGTTCCAATTGACCTAGTTAGAGAGAAGAGAGATTGCTAAGCAATGCCTTACTCCATTAAAGGGTTAATAATTTTTGCATGCTATTCTTCCCCCCTCTTTTTCTTTTCTTTCTTTCTTTTTTTTTTTTTTTGAAAAGGCTTATTTAAATGTTTATCAGTTGTGCAAAGTGGAGCAGCACTAGAGAGACACAAGGGAAAACTGATCATTGCCTATGCATGGCATCGTTGTAGGAAGATTAAAATAACATTGAGTATATTCTGTAAATGAAGGAGAGAACTAAAAAAAAGCCTCCAGAGTCCATTATAAATTTTAATAATACATCAAGGTAATGTAACTGAATAACCGATCTCTGAGGGAAGAAACACAACATTTGGCTAATATTACAATTTAAATTATGAAAACAAAAAGAGCTTTTAGTTAATCTTGTCTTTCTGCTTTTATTCTTCAGGCTTTTTTATTTTTTATTTATTTTTCCCTGAATCCAAAACACCATGTAAACAAATAAAAGTATGGGAGAAAAATAAACAGTTTGGCATCTCAGTAGATTAATTAATGCGCTTCAGCCTTGGCACCAGTAGGCGAAAATTATGTGCATAAATAATATCACTAATTAAAAAGATGCAGATTAACATGCAAATAATGTTAATGAGGATCTGCAATTCCAGAGTGGATTCGCATAACATCAACAATTTAATGGGTTGGAAGGCTTGTGTTTGCATTACATTAATAAATTTCAAAGACCTTGCATAAAAAAGTTCTGTCGGAGCCTCTGTATCCCACTTGTGAGTTGTAAATTCTGTGGGCAGTTGCAAGCACTCATCGGCAGATGCCCAAGTCATTATCTCAAAGGCTGCTGAGAAGGTGCCGTGCGCCAGTGTAACCAGCTGTTGGGAACTGGGCAGTGGGCATCAGGACCTGCCAATTATTCATATTATTTGGGGAGTCTTGATATTTATTTAAAATGATTAATATTTTGTGCTCTGCATCTTGATCTGAAGGGAAATCATTTTTAGCAAGTAAAGTTGTTCTCTTTTTTTCTGTTCTTTTTTCCCCCCCTTCAAAATATCTTCTTAGCCTTTGATGTGTCATGGATGGTTGAATGCATAATGGAATTGATTAAGCAGACATAATTTCTAACCATGGGCAAAACAATATAAGATGTCTTTCATGATGTAATCTAATGCCGAGATAAAAATATAGCTTCATCAAAAATCCAAATGAGTCATAATAACCCACATTTTATTTTAATTTTATTTTTTGTTACACAATGAAAAAAAAAAAGTCCTCTATTGCTGTTCTTATAAATGGGGCGGGGGGGGGGAGCGGGCAGGGAGCTCTTCTGAACACCAAAGCGTAGGGAAGATTAGCACAACCCTTTTTTTTTTAATGCCAAGTTGCTCAACATAGGCCTTTTTTAAATATCTTTTGAAATATGATATAAATGGAGCTGGTGTACTATAGTAGTTAACAGTGCAGGCCTACTCAGAAGGAAGCTCCATTGAGTTCAATAGTGATTACTTCAAGGTAAGCATAGGACGGCAGATTAAGGGACTGAATCACAAAGCCCCTGGTTTGAATCTCACCACGGCCATTACAGTGGTGCCTCGCAAGACGAAATTAATCCGTTCCGCGAGTCTCTTCGTCTAGCGGTTTTTGCGTCTTGCGAAGCAAGCCCATTGACGGCTTAGCGGATTAGCGGCTTTTAGCGGCTTTTAGCGGCTTATCGGCTTAGCGGATCAGCTGATAAGCGGCTTAGTGTCTTAGAAAAAGGGGGGGAAGGGGGGGGAAAACCGCAGGAACTCGCAAGACATTTTCGTCTTGCGAAGCAAGCCCATAGGGAAATTCGTTTAGCGAAGCGCCTCCAAAACGGAAAACCCTTTCGTCTAGCGGGTTTTCCGTCTTGCAGGGCGTTCGTCTTGCAAGGCACCACTGTATATCCCTAAGTGACTTTAGATTCTATCACCCTCAGTCCTTCTATCTCATGAATGGAAATAATAATAATGACCATGAGCAGAACCACAGCCACACACCCTGGTAAAGTTTTGTTTTAAGGAATGCAGAAGGGAATTCACACCATTGTATTTACAGTGGACACTCGGGTTGCGAACGTGATCTGTGCAGGCTGCACTTTCTCAACCTGCAACGACACATCTGTGCACACGCGGGTTGCAATTCGGCACATGCACAAAGCGTGTTTCAGCACTTCTGCGCATGCGCGGCTGCCGAAACCCGGAAGTAACCCGTTCTGGTACTTCTGGGTTTTGGCGGTTCGTAACCTGAAAAAAAACGCAACCTGAAGCGTCTGTAACCCGAGGTATGACTGTATTATTAATTAATTAATTAATTAATTAATTAATTAATTAAATTTATATACCGCCCTTCATCCAAAGATCTGAGAGCAGTTCACGGAATAAAACATAAGAGAAAACACAAGTAAATGATTAAACCAAAAACAACAAAACAATAATCCCCCGCTTCCCACAGACACATTTAAAAGGCTGGAGAATATTTAATCAACCAAAGGCCTGGTTGAAGAAGAAGGTTTTTGCCTGGCGCCTAAAAATATACAGTGGTGCCCCACAAGACGAATGCCTCGCAAGACAGAAAACTCGCTAGACGAAAGAGTTTTCCATTTTGGAGGTGCTTCGCAAAACGAATTTCCTATGGGCTTGCTTCGCAAGACGAAAATGTCTTGCGAGTTTTTCCGACTTTTTTTTCCTCCCCCCCTTTTTTCTAAGCCGCTAAGCCGCTTATCTGCTTATCCGCTAAGCCGATAAGCCACTAAAAGCCGCTAAACCGCTAATAGCGCTAATCCACTAAGCCGTCAATGGGCTTGCTCCGCAAGACGAAAAAACCGCTAGACGAAGAGACTCGCGGAACGGATTCTTTTCGTCTTGCAAGGCACCACTGTATAATGAAAGTGCCAGGCAAGCCTTCCTGGGGAGGGCATTCCACAAACGAGGAGCTACTGTAGAAAAGGCCGGTTCTCATGTTGCCACCCTCTGGGCCACTCCTGGAAGAGGCACACAAAGAAGGGACTCAAATGATCAATGGAGAGTCCGGGGCGGTTTATATCTGTATTAAGATTTAACTGTATATGACAGGCATAAGCAAACTCCGGCTCTCCAGATGTTTTGAGACTACAATTCCCATCATCCCTGACCACTGGTCCTGTTAGCTAGGGATCATGGGAATTGTAGTTCCAATACATCTGGAGGGACCCCGACCATTAGGTCCAGTCGTGGCCTACTCTGGGGTTGTTGCGCTCATCTCGCTTTACTGGCCAAGGGAGCCGGTGTCGTGTGGGTCATGTGGCCAGCATGACTAAGCTGCTTCTGGTGAACCAGAGCAGCGCACAGAAATGCCGTTTACCTTCCCGCGAGAGCGGTACCTATTTATCTACTTGCACTTTGACGTGCTTTTGAACTGCTAGGTTGGTAGGAGCAGGGACCAAGCAATGGGAGCTCACCCCGTAGTGGGGATTCGAACCGCCGACCTTCTGATCGGCAAGTCCTAGGCTCTGTGGTTTAACCCACAGCACCACCCACATCCCAACTGTCATATTAAGTTGTGTTAAAGCAAAGGTAGCTCCCGAATGGAGGTTTCTGTCTTTATGCGTCGACATGATGGATTGAAAATTAGTGAGACTAAATGTGTCAGTCAGTGGATACTCTGCCTCATACCACTGGACCAGGGTCGTGGCCTGATTTATTTTTTTAAAAGACAGGGGGCATTCCACCCAGTTTTGATGTGATCTGCTGGAGAGGGATGCTGGTTGAAAATAATAGAGCCCTCTCAGTTGGCATTAGTCCTCCTGTGAGTATCTGAAGCAGAAACAAAGGTGGAAGATGGAGCCTTAGGAACTTAGGGTGCCTGAGAGAAGCCAAGTGCTGACATCACTGACTGGAGATGAGGTAGAATGCTCTGTTAGGAATATAGATCTGTGTAGCCCTGCAATACCTGGTCAGAATCTGGCAAGACTCAGATTAAAAGCTTCCTGCCTGCACACTGTTATACCATGTGATGAGGCCTTCAAGGATGCAGAAAAGAAAAAGAATTGTCCTCCTGGGCTTTGATGTATTCCCCATACCACACCACACTGGTTCTTCCTGATTGTTGTTGTTGAGTCATTTAGTCGTGTCCGACTCTTTGTGACCCCATGGACCAGAGCATGCCAGACACTTCTGTCTTCCACTGCCTCCCGCAGTTTAGTCAAACTCATGCTGGTAGCTTCAAGAACACTATCCAACCATCTCGTCCTCTGTCGTCCCCTTCTCCTTGTGCCCTCCATCTTTCCCAACATCATGGTCTTTTCCAGGGAGTCTTCTCTTCTCATGAGGTGGCCAAAGTATTGAAGCCTCAGCTTCAGGATCTGTCCTTCCAGTGAGCACTCAGGACTGATTTCCTTAAGAATGGATAGGTTTGATCTTCTTGCTCTCAAGAGTCTCCTCCAGCACCATAATTCAAAATCATCAATTCTTCGGTGATCAGCCTTCTTTATGGTCCAGCTCTCACTTCCATACATCACTACTGGGAAAACCATAGCTTTAACTATACGGACCTTTGTTGGCAAGGTGATGTCTCTACTTTTTAAGATGCTGTCTAGGTTTGTCATTGCTTTTCTCCCAAGAAGCAGGCGTCTTTTAATTTCATGGCCACTGTCACCATCTGCAGTGATCATGGAGCCCAAGAAAGTAAAATCTCTCACTGCCTCCATTTATTCCTCTTCTATTTGCCAGGAGGTGATGGGACCAGTGGCCATGATCTTCGTTTTTTTGATGTTGAGCTTCAGACCATATTTTGCGCTGTCCTCTTTCACCCTCATTAAAAGGTTCTTTAATTCCTCCCCACTTCCTGCCATCAAGGTTGTGTCATCTGCAATGTTGTGTCATCTTCCTGATATGGTCAGGCAATAATTGCATTAGTTGTGGCCCCAAATCTCTGCCCCGCCTGGGTTTTGAAATTTTCAGCTGGTTGGGTGATCATGCTCCACCAGCCTGCCTGCCCAATAACTGGAATCATTTTCAGGGGACGGCAAAAAAAATGGGTGAGGGATTTCTCTCTTTTGCTTCCTTTAAAGAAATTAAAACAGTATTGCCACCTCTTTGGCGGGGGGGACTTGGCTGCTTGCAGCAGCCTAACCATGTCATTGGGGACGCAGGTGGCGCTGTGGGTTAAAGCCTCAGCGCCTAGGACTTGCCGATCGAAAGGTCGGCGGTTCAAATCCCTGCGGCGGGGTGCGCTCCCGCTGCTCGGTCCCAGCGCCTGCCAACCTAGCAGTTCGAAAGCACCTCCGGGTGCAAGTAGATAAATAGGGACCACTTACTGGTGGGAAGGTAAACAGCGTTTCCGTGTGCGGCTCTGGCTCGCCAGAGCAGCGATGTCACGCTGGCCACGTGACCCGGAAGTGTCTCCGGACAGCGCTGGCCCCTGGCCTCTTAAGTGAGATGGGCGCACAACCCCAGAGTCTGTCAAGACTGGCCCGTATGGGCAGGGGTACCTTTACCTTTACCTTTAACCATGTCATTGGGCCACAAGGCCTCTAAGAACAATGCTGTATCCCAGGTATGTTCTTAAGAACAAAGATGGCTGCCAAGTATTCCCCAACCCCAAGGAACCCTTGGCCACCTCATATAAAAGATAAGACTTAAATGGCTGCGAAATGCTTCCAGTCCCCGCCCCCAAGGTTTGCCAAATATTTCCCACCCACCATCCACTTTCACGGGGGATGAATGGTCCCTCAGAAGTAGGATTAAGAAAAACCGAAGAAATAGTGTCTGGGTTTGCTTCCTTAACACCTGTCTCCTAATCGCTTTTTGTGTTGTGTCTTTCAGATTGTAAGCCTGAGGGCAGGGGCAGCCATATTTGACATTTGTAAGCCACACTGGGAGCCTTGTTTGATTTGAAAAGGAGGGTAAAAATGCTTTAAATAATAAAAATGGTAGTGGGGATATTCGGCACCTATTGACAAGGCCTCAACAGTCTTGTCCTTGCCTTAGCTATGCATGCTAGCCTGCCTGGATATTTTCTCACGACCCTTCCTCCTTCTTTTCTTCTCTGACCTCCAACTTTCTTGTCTGCCAGCTGCTTCCTCATTTCCAGAGTTCCAGACTCTGGCCTGTGACTGGCTCTATCTCCAAACTACCATTCTTTTAATACATTTCTACAGCCCTACTACCCAATGACTGGTTGATACCTCCTACAGAATCTGCCTCTTTGTCCCATTCAAGCTCCAGTCCCAATCTTGCCAAGATCTGTATTTTCAGCATTCTGCTTGCTTAAGCTGCCTGTGGCCCAGCACTGACATACTGTCAATATTCAGTGGAATATTGACACTCTCTCCACCCTTTCAACTACAAAGGCCTTCTCTGCTAATTTCATTCTGTCTCTTCAAATGCTTGTAATGACTCCTTTGGTGGAGAAAAAAATGGGCTGATGAATGAGATGTTAGAAACAACAACCCTGTCCCACTGCAATACTCCTCAGGTGAATATTGCACTATGGGCTATTCTTTGCCCGCTAATTTGTCTTTCCCTTACTACTGACTTACTTTAACAATAAGATGCTTCATCACATTTTGTTTCCATTCCTCCATAAAAATAGTTGAGAAGCTCCAACAGAATTGAGCAAGACCCCTAAAACTTACCTATATCTTCCCTCTTGCAAAATACGGAATTTCTTTTTTTAAAAAACACACGCATGGTACGACAGAAAGTTGACTCCATCCCTTATGACTTTTAAAAGTCCTATTCTTCTTTTTAAAAAGGAAAATGTTGCAGCTTTGCACAAAGACTCTTTCCTCCATGATAGCAAAGCACCTCACCTTTTTTGGAGTAAGTTGTTCACCTAAACATCTCTGTAGTGTTGCAACACCTGACCTGCCTTGCTTCCTTGGGTTGTGGGATCTTTCACCAGAATAGGACATCATCACCCAATATGTAGCTTGGGATACAAAAGCAAGACAGGCAATGAGATATGCTGGCACGTAGCCAATCTGGTAAGGTAAAGGTAAAGGGACCCCTGACCATTATGTCCAGTCGTGACTGACTCTGGGGTTGGGTGTTGGATAATGGGAATGCTTGGATTTTGCACAATGGAAATATGAATCGTTTCAAAACATGAATTGTATGGCTTATAATTTGACAAATTATTTATCCTTTAGCATAATTAACTTAGGGGGGGAAACCCCACATTTTTTCTTTGTGCTATTCAGGGCAGTGAGAGCGTAACATGCTCCAAGATTTATAGCCTGTTTTGCAAAATGTTTAACTGATCCCTTGTTTCCTCATGGCAGAGTGCTGCCGTATAATATTTTTGTGGTAGAAAAATGCCTGTTAGAGGGTTTAGACATGGTACTTCAACTACAATCTTCCTGGGACATCCAGGGAGTGTTATGTTTGGCTTCCACAGAGCAACTGCTGCTAAATTCAAGAGAAAGAAAGCACAATGACCTCTTCAGCTGGACGCATGAGCAGCTGGCCAATAACTTAGCTCAGAGTTTTGCTTTACTCTTCCCAGATTGTCCAGGGGATTGGATAGACAACATATAAAAATATGACAGGAAGATGATGGATGATCAGTCACTAGTCTTATTTCAGCCGTACAAATAAAACTTCGTGCTTGTGTGTTTTGATAGTACATTTAAAGGACAAAAATTAGCAGATGTTGATTGCATTCCACGCCATTCAACATACCAAAACTCACAAAGGAATGTTTTAAGAGATTGTAAAGAGACTTTATCATGTCATGCCTATAGAATAGGATGTCAAGCAGCAAAAACATTGAGGAGACAGTTTCATCCTTGTCTGCGTTTGGTTTTAAAATTTCGCTCTGCCACATTAAAACGCAACCAGATTTTTCCGCATCTGAGTCTAAACTTAGCGGCAGCACTTTCTAGTTCCATCCAAAGTAATGCCTTCTAATGTCATAAAAACATTTGTACCAGACACAGATCAAAATGACTTTGGGGAGGAGAGCCTTTTAGTTTGTAAATCTTGTCATGGTGTAATGCACAGTTTTCTCTGTTTACATTGGTGGGAAAGCCCTGAGACATTCATTTTGCTCAGCCTTTCTCCAAATATAGGATAGAGTGCATGAGTGTACACTAAGAAAATGGCTAGAGACTTGTCTGTGAAAAAAAGGCAAAGGTAAAGGACCCCTGACAGTTAAATCCAGTCGCAGAAGACTCTGGGGTTGCGGCACTCATCTCGCTTTACAAGATGAGGGAACCGGTGTTTGTCCACAGACAGTTTTTCCGGGTCATGTGGCCAGCATGACTGAGCCGCTTCTGGCAAAACCAGAGCAATGCACGGAAATGCCGTTTACTTTCCCGCCAGAGCGGTACCTACCGTATTTATCTACTTGCCCTTTTTGGCGTGCTTTCGAACTGCTAGGTTGACAAGAGCTGGGACCGAGCAACAGGAGCTCACCCCGTTGCAGGGATTTGAACCGCTGACCTTCTGATTGGCAAGCCCAAGAGGCTCAGTGGTTTATACCACAGCACCCCTACAGTGTCTGTGAAAACTGAAGACCAAACCACACATACTTCATAAAAGTGTACTTAATGCTGACTACTTCCTTTCTCAAGAAAAAGCAGCTGTGCGGGGTTTGATCTGGGTTTGTTCCTAAAGATCATCCTTAAAAGAACTTAATTATTTGTTTGTTGTTTAAAAGCAGAGACATCACCTTGCCAACAAAGGTCCGTATAGTTAAAGCTATGGTTTTCCCAGTAGTGATGTATGGAAGTGAGAGCTGGACCATAAAGAAGGCTGATCGCCGAAGAATTGATGCTTTTGAATTATGGTGCTGGAGGAGACTCTTGAGAGTCCCATGGACTGCAAGAAGAACAAACCTATCCATTCTGAAGTAAATCAGCCCTGAGGGCTCACTGGAAGGACAGATCATGAAGCTGAGGCTCCAAGACTTTGGCCACCTCAGGAGAACAGAAAACTCCCTGGAAAAGACCCTGATGTTGGGAAAGATGGAGGGCACTAGGAGAAGGGGACGAGATGGTTGGACAGTGTTCTCGAAGCTATTTGCATGAGTTTGACCAAACTGTGGGAGGCAGTGGAAGACAGGAGTGCCTGGTGTGCTCTGGTCCATGGGGTCACGAAGAGTCGGACACTACTAAACAACAACAACATTTGTTTGTCAATTAATTAATTATTAAATAATTGAAGGTTCCCGTGAGCCCAAAGTGGTGGAGCATCAGCTCTGCATGCAGCAAAATGCTTGTTTTCAAAGCTATTGTTCTACCAAGCTTACAGCAGGCTTGTGAAACATGGACCACTTATAAATGCCATCTCCAGCTCCTCAAAAGATTCCATCGATGGTGTCTCTGAAAATTTTTACACATCACTTTGGAAAACAAGCGAACTAATGCCAGTGTACTGGAAGAAGCAAAGATCGCCAGTGTTGAAGCAATGATTCTTCAACATCAACTTCATTGGACTGGTCACTTTGTGCGGATGCCTGATTATCGTCTTCCAAAGCAACTACTCTATTCCGAACTTAAAAATGGGAAGCATAATGCCGGTGGTCAACAAAAGAGGTTTAAAGACTATCTCAAGTCAAATGAAAAAAAATGTAGTAGAAACACTGACACCTGGGAAACACTGGCCTGCGAGCACTCCAGTTGGAGAACAGCCTTTACCAAAGGTGTCACAGGCTTTGAAGATGCTCAAACTCAGAACAAAAAGGAGAAACATGCTAAGAGGAAGGCACGCTTGGCAAACCCTCAGCGTGATCAACTCCTGCCCAGAAATCTATGTCCCCACTGTGGATGAACGTGTGGATCCAAAATTGGCCTCCACAGTCACTTATGGTAAAGGTAAAGGTAAAGGTACCCCTGCCCGTACGGGCCAGTCGTGTCCGACTCTGGGGTTGTGTGCCCATCTCACTTAAGAGGCCGGGGGCCAGCGCTGTCCGGAGACACTTCCGGGTCACGTGGCCAGTGTGACAAGCTGCATCTGGCGAGCCAGCGCAGCACATGGAAACACCGTTTACCTTCCCGCTAGTAAGCGGTCCCTATTTATCTACTTGCACCCGGGGGTGCTTTCGAACTGCTAGGTTGGCAGGCGCTGGGACCAAGCAACAGGAGTGCACCCCGCCGCGGGGATTCGAACCGCCGACCATACAATCGGCAAGTCCTAGGCGCTGAGGTTTTACCCACAGCGCCACCCGCGTCCCTTATGGACTTACTGTTAAAACCGTGTTCATAGAAGACAATCCTACTCGGCTACGAGTGAAAGTGATCGAAGAATTAGAAGAAGAAGAAGAAGAAGAAGAAGAAGAAGAAGAAGAAGAAGAAGAAGAAGGGGAAAGTCTTTACGCAGCAGGCCTCAGATTTAGTCCCATCCTCAGATAAGGATGGGAGAGACTCCTGTCAAAAAATCCCAGATAGCCATTGCTGGCCAGGGAAGACCATCTTGGGCTAAAGGTAAAGGTAAAGGTACCCTTGCCCGTACGGGCCAGTCTTGACAGACTCTGGGGTTGTGCGCCCATCTCACTTAAGAGGCCAGGGGCCAGCGCTGTCCGAAGACACTTCCGGGTCACGTGGCCAGCGTGACATCGCTGCTCTGGCCAGAGCCAGAGCCAGAGCCGCACACGGAAACGCCGTTTACCTTCCCGCTGGTAAGCGGTCCCTATTTATCTACTTGCACCCGGAGGTGCTTTTGAACTGCTAGGTTGGCAGGCGCTGGGACCGAGCAGCGGGAGCGCACCCCGCCGCAGGGATTCGAACCGCCGACCTTTCGATCGGCAAGCCCTAGGCGCTGAGGCTTTAACCCACAGCGCCACCTACGTCCCTATCTTGGGCTAAAGGGACCTCTAATCTGGCTTGGTATAAGGCAGCTTCTTATGTTCACCTATATGGGCCCTCCCCCTTCCATGATTTTCTGTTCTAAGTTCTCAAAAACCACCAGCCATGTCTCTGCTCTGGATGTGCCTGGATCATCTAGTCATTCCACATGTAGAGATCCAGCAGAATGGTGCACACTTGGAGGAGACTGCTTTGAGCCAGAGCCATGCTCAGGACTGTGACTCACCTTAACATGAGTAGGGCCGCCTCTGAGAGTGAGTCATTGCGTGGACAGGCGGAGTCCCCAGATCCCGAGTGGTCCCCCCCCCCCGTCATGTGGAATAACGACTCAAGACAACATGCTATGGGATTAAATTGGCCACAACTTTATTAAATTTCAAATGTGGGTAGACCTTGGCTCAGGCATTGGGCGTTCTCCCTCCCTAGTCCCCAGCTGGGGACCTAGGGAGCATCAGGGTTATCCAGTGTGTGGGGGGGGGATGGGCCGGCTCTGGAGAACATATGTTCAAGCAGAGATAGCCGCCCCTGTTACGCCGCCGCCGCAGGGGAGAGCAGTGACGACCTTTCGGCGTACGGCCAAAGCCTCCCTTCAGAAACCCCTTTAACGGGGAACCCTGGTATCGCCGCCGCAAAGAGGAAGATGGACTAAAGGATTCCGCCCAAGGCCTGATACCGCCAAAGTTGTGACGTTTTGCTACGGGAAAGGCGAAACCTGCCAATGCAGGGAAATTCCTTTCCAGCCCTTTAACAGCGACCTTATCGTAGCAGCGCCCGCATACCTGTGGAGAAAGGTTAACCTGCAAAACCTGTGAAGAAAAGTTAACCTGCAAAAGAAGACATTAACTGAGGGTGGGTAGGGTGGGAGAAGCTCTGGAGCCAAGTGAGGATTACCAGGTAAGATCCACCTATTGTGTGGGCAGGTAATCCCTCCCCTTACCTGGCCTGGTTTCCCTGGCAATGCTTCCCCCAGGTGGGATTGGACAACTCACTGGGGTAGTTGGGGACCTCCAGGTATTCCACCTGAGGGAAGGCAAAGCCTATGCTGATGGGGCCACTCCAGATCCAGGGCTGCACGCGTCCACGCAAAGGGTGCCCCCCGTTTTAAGTGGGGAGTGGTCATTCGCTCTCAAAACCCAAAGTAAGCCTTTCCAGGTATGAGAATGAAGCATGCCTCCAGTTTTAATTCAGCAGAGGTTATCACCTGTTTCAAAGGCACCAATTCTGCCTCTGTGCTCTTTCCACGGGGGAAACCTGAATACTGAAAAGAATACTCAGTAGGGAGTTCCAGCCAGATATTAAGTAAAGAAGTGTATGGCCCTTGATACATGCATTTGCCTAAACAAAAAGAAAAATGATTTTTGTAGCACAAATAAGAGGACTTTTCTCATTCTATTCCTTTATTATGTGTAATATCCTTTATGTCTGGTATTTTACTGGTATGCCCTGTGGAACGCCCTCCCATCAGATGCCGAGGAAATAAACAACTACCTGACATTTAGAAGACACCTGAAGGCAGTCCTGTTTAGGGAAGTTTTTAATGTTTGAAGTTTTATTCTGTTTTTAGTGTTCTGTTGGAAGCCGCCCAGAGTGGCTGGGGATACCCAGTCAGATGGGCGGGGTATAAATAATAAAATGATGATGATGATGATGATGATGATGGAACTGAACCCAGTTTTGGGAGAGTCCTGGTGCCCCCCCCCCCATTTAATTTATTTGGTGATGGTGGACAGGGATCCTATTTTCCTTCTCCCCCTCCTCCTCCTTTACACAGCAGTTACCATGCAGTCTGGGGAAATGCAGATGGCAGCAGATTCAGCTTTGAGCAGTGCTATGTTTCACAATGTGCTGTGTGTGTGTGAGAGAGAGAGAGAGAGAGAGAGAGACAACCATGCTGAGTGTTGACACCTGGCCTGGTGCATCTGCTCCTGCGTGATGGTAAAGCGTGATGGAAACAGGATCCTGTTAACAGCAACATGTACAATCTCATGAAGTACGGTGTTTGTTTGTTTTTATTTTACCATGCTTTATCAACATGCCTGTGCAAAGGGCAAAAATAATCTTGATGAAACGGAGGATTCCTAATGTTTCAGTTCTGTTCTGGAAACAAGAACAGGTAATTTGGAATTCCAAAATCTGCAGAGAACTTTGGATGAGGGGAATTTTGAAAACACTCTGGAAATGTTCCAGAGATTCCTACTTTAGGACAGATTTCCACTGAAGTTCTGCACTAGCCCACTGCATTCTTGAGAATTTCCCAACACTGGTTTCAGAATTTTAAGAATATATGAGCTGTAATGAATTTAGGACTTCACTATCCATAAACTACGAAATTACTTTTTAAAATGAAGTAACGGCGCACATTGCTTTTTGTGTATGAGTATTTATCTTAGTAAAAACACAAATTCTATGGCTAGCTTACTGGTTCGCTTCTTGTTTCATTAACAAATTGATGGGCTCTCAAAGTAAAGTGTTCTTCTACTATTTGGCCTGTTCCCAATCATGTAACTGCCCCATCTGTATAAACATTGTATTCCCCAGATTCATTTAAATGTAGATTTAGAAATTTAGTCTAATTCATTTAGGTAATCACAAGCTAATGTATGTGCAAACCTTGCAGTATAGATATAGTTATATCATATTCGCAGTATTAGATTGGCATCATAAGTGTTCTGCCACCTTTCACACAATCTCTCTCTTTGATAACGAGAGTATGCCCCATTAAGTGATCTGTGGGACAAACAAAGCACTGAGTCAAGACAAGGGTTTTCGCCTTTCGCCACTGCTCTGTTTTTGCAATTCCCCACCCCACCCCTTTGCAAAAGAGGACGAAACAGTTTGCAAAGTTGTGTATTGGGTCCCTACTGCTGAAGCCATCTCGCCAGCAGACCATCACCCCAAATCCACCACATAGATTTGACTTGTTGTGATGGGAGGTGGCTGGAGATTCATGTACATCGCTTTGAAAGAAACAGGCAGCAGCTGAAGATATAATTCTGCCACATAACTAGACACATGCACCTTTGTGCAACTAGACCTGAGCCAGGGTAGATATCAGGAGTCAGGAGGCCAGTCCCCAGCTTGAGAACACAGTGAGCGTAGTTAATTAAAAAGGATGATTTATTGGCAAAACAAACAGGTACCTCTGGACAGCTTTAACACAGCCTCCACCCTCATCAATCAAGATGACCCTTCTGAAGACTGCTTCCGGCGTGAACAGAAGCAACTGAACTTTCCAAGAATGGCAACAGAAGGTAACGGAATATGCAGAAATAGCTAAATCAACTGGGGAAATTTGACAACAGGGAGAAGAAACATTTGGAAAAGAATGGGAAAAATTTATGTCATACATAGGAAAGATAAGGTGAAATAGTGAAACCAGTAGAATTGAAATAAACCTCATAACATGAAATACAAAGGAAATTATTGAATAATAAAAACAATAAGAAGTAAAATGTACAATGTGACTAATGTAAATAATTGTAGTTGTAAATGAATATATACAGACAACAAGAATTGTATATATAGAAGGATTTATTTGTTTATAGACATTCTACGGACAAATACGGAAGAACAGCAACAATATATAAAATGGATGAAGACAATGCGGAAAAAATAGATGTGATATAAAAAAGCCAGAAGAAGGAAGGCAGGAAGTCAGCTCTTAGGAGCAAGTATAAATGTAAAATGTAATACAATATGTGTATGTAGAGTATGCAACTGAAAAACCAATAAAGATTCTAAAAGAAGAAGAAGCAACTGAACTTTCGCTTCATGCACCTTTTGTTTTGCTTCCTATCTTGCAGCCCTCCCATTTGTTGAGACCTCAGACTGAGTGGGTCAGCTCCCTCCTCTTCCCCATTCTCTGAGTGACTGTCTTTTAACTCTTTCCTGCCTGTTTCTGCTTCCGGCAAGCTTTGACTGCGTTCTAGCTTGCTCCCCACCATTCCCTTATCAGCCGGCATTTCAAGGGGTTGGCACTAGTCAATGCTCATCCTGCATGGCAGTTAATACTCTCTGTTCCTGGCTGCTTTCTTTAGTTGGCAGCAACCTTTCCCTGGGAGCTGGCTGCAAACCTTCCCTGGGAGCTGGCTCCTTCATGACACCAGAAGTCACCTTGAAAATGTGTAAGTGGAGGAGAGAAGAATTGGCCCATCACTACATGGGTATGCTACAGGCAAGAAATCTCCAAATTTACTGAGATCTTATTCAGAGCCTAGGCCACATACATGTATTCAGTGCATATGGTGGGAATTGCACAGTAAAGATGCTGCTACATTGAATGTCCTACTCCTGGTAGTCAAGGAGCATACATCAAACAACACTCACTAGCAACTCTCTTGTTGTCAACTCCTGCACAGTTGTCCAGCAAGAGCATATGAGACCAAGAAGGATCTCAAGATGGTCTCAAATTATTTAGAGCCTTGTACACTAATAACAAAACCTTAAACAGCAGCATCTTGATAGCTGTTGCAGATGCATGTGTGTGATATATGCTGTCAGTGCCCTTTACCTGTCAGAAGATGAGCTGCTCCACTTGCTGCAGCTTCCAGATCAATATTTAAGAGCAGTCCCTAGTGCCTGGACCACTGTGGTTAAACCATCTTGGTCCAGGAATAGCTGTGGTTGTTGTACCAGCCTGACTTCATACAAGGCACTCTTAGGCTCTGAGGTCATTTGGATCTCCAGTGACAGTGATGGAATTTAGGAGCACCCCAGTACTGCATGTCTGCACCTTCAAAGGGAGTACAGCCCCATCCAGAACAGGCAGCTGGCCTAACTCCCAGACATGGGTACCACTTATCTACAGAATCTCTGCCTTGCCAGTCTATTGACCCTCATCCAGTCACTGGTCCAGGCCTTGAACAGCCACACTTGATTCTCAACTATGGAGAAATAGACTTGGGCGTCATCAGCAAACTGAAGGCACCTTGGTCCAAATTGGGCAAATGTGTCCTCTTTTTTGCTCTTCAAAATATGGCAACCATACCATGGAGAGATTAAGAAGAAGAAGCAAAGTCGGACTTCCCATTTCCCTCTTTCAATTCAGGTCATCCATTAGGACAATCAAGAATCTTTCAGTCCCATAACCAGGTTTGCGCCCAGATTAGAATGGCTCTGTATACTCAGTATCCTCCAATAACGCTTGCAGTTGTAACTAGTTGGCAGTTCTTCTGAAATAGGGGATCAGTGGGGAGGCGGCTACATTACCCCCTCCTTCAGAGCAGCTGGGCTGGCTCAGCCCCCCCCCCATTCCAGGAGTGTTTCTGAGGACTTTGGCCCAGCACATCCAAAGTTTCTCCTGAGGTACCCCTGACATAGCACCAGGATGTACCAGTTTTCTCCTTACTACCCATGGAGCACAGCCAGAAGCACGGCCACAGTGGCAGAGCTTTCACTAGCTGGGCAGTGAATGTCAATGTGACAAATGAACCCACTGTACCTGACATTTCATGGCAGTGACTCATTCATTTCTGCCTGTTGGTAGGCCTTCCTTACTGTCCACAAAGGAGAAGGTCCACAGTATCCTATGCCTCCTGGGACCAGTGGGACACCCTCTGACAGACCATAATATTTCATCCTTATCATTCTAGTTTTGTGGTTTTATTGAGCCATAATGCATCATGGTTTTGAGTTAAGTTGTTCTGAGCAAGTCACCTGAATTTTGGGGAGTAATCTCTTCTATTAGTGGCCTCCCTCCACTATTTGACTTCTAGGAATGCAGGTGGTGCTGTGGTCTAAACCACTGAGCCTCTTGGGCTTGCCAATCAGAAGGTCAGCGGTTTGAATCCATGCGATGGAGGGAGCTCCCGTTGCTCTGTCCCAGCTTCTGCCAACCTAGCAGTTTGAAAGCACACCAGTGCTAGTAGATAAATAGGTACCATTGTGGTGGGAAGGTAAACCACATTTCTGTGCACTCTGGTTTCCATCACAGTGTTTCATTGCACCAGAAGTGGTTTAGTCATGCTGGCCACATAACCCAGAAAGCTGTCTGTGGACAAGCACCAACTCCCTCAGCCTGAAAACAAGATGAGCGCTGCAACCCCATAGTCACCTTTGACTGGACTTAACCATCCAGGTTCTTTTTTAAATTTGGCTTCTCTCCTCATCAGTGACAAGAAACTGGGTCTCAGGGCAGGAGCAGCAGATGAAGAGACTGCTTCTCTAGCAAGTATATCTGCATGCTTGTGGACTCTTGGTTCAGACCAGGGCCATAGGAGCCAGCTCCTAGGGGCCAAGGCCCCTTCAGCCCCCCTACCAAATATTTGAGCCCCCCCCCAAGTTGTGGGCATTGCCATTCAAATGGTGTGCATGTGCTGTGTCATGTGATCAATTATGCAGGGTGGGGCTTACCTGGGCCCCCTCAATATTTTATTCAATTTGGCACCGCTGACCAGGGCTATAACCCTGAGGGTGCTTTGGGGGTGTAGTTCCCCATAGGCAAATCATAAGACACTTCATAGAGGCATAGAAATATTAGTTCGGCTTAAGCAGAACATGGATTATATGATTTCCATATTCATTTTTTTATGTCTACAACTGCTGGCACATAAATATAATCCATTTTATTTTACTTATTTTATCTTAATTTCTACAGTGCAGTTTATCATTTTGAGAGACTCTGGGTTTATGATGGACTTTAATTGGAGGTGGAATTCTATTGCCAACAGACGACAAGGAGTTGGCCGATAATACCTTGAATTCTAAACAAGTCCCCCTCAGCCCCCACAAAAATCTCATATGTATGCATGACCAGCTACTGGTTTTACTACTTCACTCTGAGTCATATTTTATTATTATTATGGGAAGTCATACCCGGTGACACATATAGTCTCTTCTTTTTCCACAGTTGGCAATATCAAAATCATATATATATATATATATATATATATATATATATATATATATATGAAAAAGAAAAGATAAAACATCTTACTCTACAAGTGATACATAATGTCACATACCTATTACTAAGACAGCCTATTCTCTATGACCAAAGTGAATAACCTGATTTGAACTAAGGGAACTGAATAGAATTGTTAAATAACCCTTTTGCATTTTAAGCAACATTTAATTAGAAACACACTTTTAACCATCAAAACGATAAAAAAAAAATTCCACCAGATTAAATTATGAGTGTCAATTATCATAAAATTCATCATTGTAATTCTTATTAAAACTCAGTGTTTAGATAGGTAATGATTTCATAATGTGGCAATTTGCATAAGGAGCCCTGAGATGGCTTATTATTTCGATCCTACGCAATTACAATTCCAGCTCCATACATCAGAGCTCTTAGCAATGTACAATCACGGTGCTAATTAATAAGCCATTTACTGACTGGAGCTAGTTATGGTGGTCCTGCAGCTGACCTCACGGAAGATGAGCCATCTCTGAAGTGGCTGTGTGTAACTACAAACATAATGATGTGCCAGGAGGGAATCATTAAAAATAATTTACACAAGCCTTCATTTACAAGATCTTTTGATAGCGCTCTTCCCCGGTGTTTAGATCCGCGGTGCAACCCCTACCATTTGGAAAGTAGCAGGCAGGAGAGTGAAGGAGGATACCTAAGTGGTTAATTAAGAGCCATTCGGTCTCCACAAGAGCCTCCTGAAAAATCCCTCTGATGTCGGCTGTGTCAAATGTCTCTCGCAGGCAAAACCACAAGAGGTAGCTGCCATAGCAGGCTAATTACTGGGGACTGGGAGCAGCTGAAGATGGCCTGTCATACAGCCCTTGCTGTGAGCTTCCCCCAGCTAAGGATTGAGCAAAGCAATCTCTACCGGACTGGGAAGCTGGCTGCAGAAATCAGATAACTTAATATTCAAGGTAGCAGCTCTGAGTCAATCAGGAACAAATAATGACAACAAACAACGAGAATATCCCATTGCATTGGGCGTTGTTTTCTTCCCTCCTATGGCGTTCGGCAGCTCCACCCCCTGCTTTTAGGCGCCCCCCCCCAGTTCTCGCACTTTGTTCCGCGTTGCTGCTTTTAATTCAGAATGATTTTAGGCAAAGAGCAAACCGTGTTTTGACTAAAGGAAAGGTTGCAAAATATGGCTAGGCGCTGCATGTGCTTGGATTTATCACCCTCCCAATTCTGGATGCTTCAGGCAAGCAACAGTATGCTTCAGACATGTATAATCTAACATATCTCTCAGTTGAAAACAGGACCAAGGATACAATGTCTTCCCAGAGTTTAGAAAAAGAACCATAATATGGTTGACTTCACCCTGTCTCCTTGCTACTAGATGCCAAGGCTGGGTTGTAGTTAACTCTAGGCCTCACTCTGTGTTTTTTTTGGGGGGGCAGGGGTGTCTACAACCCAGGGATGGAGCATTCCTACAGCCCATAGTTCCAGAAGCTGTCTCCTGAACAACAGATA
Source organism: Podarcis cretensis (assembly GCF_951804945.1). Lineage (NCBI taxonomy): Eukaryota > Metazoa > Chordata > Lepidosauria > Squamata > Lacertidae > Podarcis > Podarcis cretensis. The sequence goes on along the minus strand of NC_137176.1, from coordinate 11,435,272 downwards.
TAAAATATAATTCTGTTGTAAGGGGGATCATCCTAAGTTTTTCTCATTTGATTTCCACTAGTACACAAACATAGGTCCAGTTCGTGGAGCTTTTGAAATAATGCCTTAAAAGTTTCCATTTAAGCTGTACACATTATTATACCCGTTTCCTCAGAATATTTATTTTTCAATGCTTTTTTTGCTTTATTTTTCTGTAAAATACACATTTTATAGGAGTTTTTAACTATAAAATACAATTTTGCGTGTGTCCTTTTTGTGAAACAGATTCACAAGAGCTGGAGAAGCACCTAACACCATCGGAGTTGTGTTCCAATCCACAAGCAAGTTTGAGATGGCTGAATTGGGTCAATCTGAGAAAAGCAGACCAAGCAAATTCTTCCTCCATCCTTACTCCATTGTGCACCAGGCATGGCCACTCTTGGAGGCGTCATACAGCTACCAATAGCTCAGGCAGCCTTGGTGGTAGAGAGTGCCTTCCATCAGCTTCGGCTGGTGGCCCAGCTGTGCCCCCTAACTGGACAGGTATAGTCTAACATCTGTTGCCTATGCTCTGGTAACCTTTAGGTTAGATTACTGCATTGTGTTGTGCATGGGGCTGCCTCTGGAGATGTCTTGGGAACTTCACCTCGTGCAGAATTCAGTGGCCAAGTATCAGTAGGCAAGAAGGTTTGAGCGTGTTACATGATTCCTGACCCAACTGCACTGGCTGCCAATCAGTTTCTGGTCCCAATTCAAAGTGCTGGTTTTGACCTAAAAAGTCTTAAGCAGCACATGACCGCAGTACCTCAAGGACCATCTCTCCCACAGTGAACCAACCTGGAATCCTGTGATCATCATCTGAGGCCATTCTTCATGTGCTCCCTCCACGAGACACCTTGAGGGTAGCAATGTGTGTTATGTACTGAAGTTCTCACCCTGGGCCAGCAGGGGGATACTGTAGATAGTTATGCAAATAAGGGATCGAAAGTGATGTTCAGTGATTGGATAGTTTTAGAAAGTTGTTACAGTAACGTTGTACTGGAGCTCTATATAAGCAGGCTGACTGAACCCTTCAGTTCAGTTTTGTTCTGGCCTCTGAATAAACAAGAGCTGTTTGAAGAATCCCTGTGTCGTCTGATATGTCACCCAAAACGTAGCAATGTGAAAACACATTTTCTGCAGTGGCTCCCCAGTTGTGGAATGTTCTCCTCAGGAAGGCACAAGGTGATGGGTGAAAATGTTTCTCTACAACCAGGCCTTTGGCTGGTGTGTTTTATGGGGGTTTGGGGTTTGGGGGGGGGCGCGTTCATTGGTTTTTTGTTTTGTTTACATACTTTGTGTTCCCATTTTGTATTTTTACATTAAAAACCACTTTGTGATCTTCAGATGAATGGCAGAAAACAAAATTTAAAAATAAGAACAATAAGAATACATTGCTCAGATTAATCAAGCTATGCATTAGAAAAATTAAGAAAACATACTATGGAGCCACGTTCAAAAAATATGAATCTAATGTTTGTAGTACAGGTAAAGCATTACAAAATGTTATATCGTACTCTAGTGTTAGTTCAGAAGCTATTTGAAAGGTACCCATTAAAATATTTGAACTTCTTTGTGGCAGACTGAAACATTAAAGTTAGTGAATTATTCATACAGTATTTTGAAGCTTGCTGAATAAATTTTGTCACTAATATTATTCAGCTGGTTCCAGAGGTAAATTGGACTCTATCTGTTATACCTATGGTCAATGAACTCTTAAAGTTTGCCTTATCTGAGCTGGTTTTCCCAACCTTCCTTAGATAGGAACAGAAGTACTTTTGAGTACTCTGCAATATATTGGTTGGTTGAAAACAAGACAAGAACTAAATACTAGCTATAGTTTGTGCTCCTGCTGTAAAGACCTAAGGATATCATTATGTACATGTATTTTGTAGTATAGATTACAGTCAATTTATGATTGAAGTACTGAGATTAAGCATTCTTGCTCCAATCCAAATCCAGTCAAGTTTGTAAAAGTTTTTTTAATGCTTACCTAATTGCACTCGAATGTGATTGCAGAATGGACAAAAAGTATACATTTCCTACAAAAGAGACACCAAACTTTTGATTCCTGAGTATGCTAAAGCTATCCAATATTAGAAGCGCTGGGCGAGGCAGCAAATTCTAAAGTACATCCAATATAAAATGTAAGGTCGTGTGTAGTATTGATAAAACATTGAAAGAAATCCTAGGTGCAAGACAACCAAACCAAAGGAAGAAAAATAAGGTCTTCTGTAAAATAAAAATAAAAATAGTGGGGACTTTGTTGCTTACAGCTGAGCTCATAAGCATGTGTGATGTTCTTGTTAAGAGTGTTGGGCTAGGGCAAAGACGAACCAAATCTCAATTCACCTATGCACCTTGACTTGTCCACCAAAATCGTGCTTGGAATTATGACTCAGATGGGACAGTGCCTGTCTCTCAGGCTATGACGTCATTTTGAGTGTCTGCACATGCGCGAGCGCGAAACCCGGAAGTAACATGCTCCATTACTTCCGGGTTGCCGCGGAGCGCAACCCAAAAGCGCTCAACTTGAGGCACATTCAACTCGAGGTATGACTGTATAATGTTTTGAGCTTGGAGCAAAACCCCTAACATGGCAGCAAATTGCATTTCCCCTGGAGTCGCCATATGTCCTCTTTTTCCAGGACATGTCCTCTTTTTCATGGGTATATAAAATGAGAGTCATCATGACAATCCATATTTAAAAGCAGAAGTCGGCAAATGTGTCCTCTTTTTTGCTCTTCAAAATATGACAACCCTAATTTCCCCATGTCCTTTGAAACTGTGCATATGACAGGCTAATCACAGTGAAAGGAGGACAAACTTTGTTGGCCACATAAACAACACGATCCTATGCACCATCTCTATGGAAATGTATGTGTGCATTCCTGAATAACTCATGCAACCTGTGGTATCACACATATATTTGCATTATTTATTTTGCTTCTAATTCCTGAACGTTTATTTTTAAAAAATATCAATGCTAAACATGCAGCTGAAAAGAAGTGTGAGGTTGATGGACAGGTTGATATGACGCAAGATGAAACGTGAGTGCATCAGAACCCACAAATTCATATCAAGGGCCATTTGAAAACTCAGTCAGCCTCTGGGATAGCTCAGTCAGTAGAACACAAGACCCTTAATCTTAATCTAAGGGTTATGGGTTCGAGACCCACACTGGGCAAAAGATTTCTGCATTGCAGAGGGTTGGACTGGATGACCCTTGTGCTCCCAAGTGTACAATTCTATGGTTCTGAGATTCCTAAAGCATCCCTGCAAACAGCAGCGGTTTGACCAGAGACAATAATGAGACAAAACATATGATAATCTCTAATCTAAATTGGAAGCTGATGGAGTTTACATGTACTAAGAATGGATGGGGGAAATGGAAGGAACGGCCAGAAGATGTTTTGTTTATGTTTTTATTTTGTGTTTTGTATTTTCATGCTGAGATCTTTGGCTGAAGAGCGGTGTGCAGATTTAACAAATAAATAAAGCAGATCAATAGAAGTTGTCAGTCACATTTCAGGTGCTCCTATCTCAGAAACTCTTACATTATTTCATATAAAAACTATGCTTTGCTTTGTGTCTGTCATTATTATTATTAGTTGTAGTAGTATTCAATATTATAATATTTATTTGCATCCCTGCATATTCAAAACATGCTGAATTGATTTCTTTGGGAAGGAGGGAGGGGGGGACTGTGCTAGCTAGCATGAATTCAAAACCTGCAATGAGCATATGGCAAACATAATTTGACTATTAGCCTGCTATGCCTTACAAAGCAGATGCAAAGAGCCGCAGGCCTCCTCAAGTCTCTCTAAGCCAGGAAAGGCATTGGCAGGACTCAGCATTTCAAAAGCTCCTTCCTCCTCAAACTGAGCTACATATGATGAGTAAAGCTCTGCCGATTAATAATGCTCACTGTGGGCCCTGCCCCTCGCAGGTTCCCAGTCTCTAGACCAAGGCCTTTGTCTCTGTTCTCGCCACTAGGGTTCTTCAGAAGATCTTTTCTTACCTTCAAGATGGTCACATGGCACAACAGTGAGCACTAGGTGGTCAGTCCTGAGAACATAGTTCAGTGAATATGCAAAAGACATTATTCTTTGCAGGGGGCGGGGGAGAGAACCTCACAACCATCAGAAGCATTTTGTCAAGTAAATCGTTTCCTCCCTAAAAGCGGGGACATGTTGCGGTGAGACCTGGAGACTGACCTCCTGGTTGTGGGTGGTCTATTGCATAGCCACAACACCCGATTGGTAGGTCCCTCATTGCTGGGTGTAATCTGCCCAATGGGTGCAGTCTAAATGGATTGAGGGACCTATATATACCCAGTCACGTGACCCAGAGCTTCCTCTTTCGGCTCGAGCATTCGGAACACCCGCCCACCTCTCCCTTAGGGCATTTTGCAATTGACCTTGCTATGCCGTTGTGTGTCGCCTGTCATTGGGACAGGGGCATGGCAGGAATTCCCCCCACTTGGCTAATTGGCTGTTGCCATTTGGGTTTCGCCTGCCGCGTAGCAAATCATCACAACTTGTAAGGTTGCAGATAGGCACTGGTTCATGTGATAGGGATGGGAGAACGCTCTCGCCATCTCTATGTGAAGGGTATTCCGTTACAGGAATCCAGGGACTCAACTTGGTTTGGTTAACCCCCGAAAGGGGAGTTGTGCCCATGCCTGAGTCCAGGGGAGCATCTGGGGAGTGAACAGAGTCTGTTCCCAGGCTTTCCACCTGCCTCAGGTGTTCACCCTTGGCTGACCTATGATAGAGCTCTGGGTCAGCGCTACCTGCAAGGGTGCAGGGAGCTAGTCGAACCAGAGCCTATGCAACCACTCACTTTTCTGTAATCAATAAAGTTGTGGCCTAAATTCTGCCAAAAACCAAAAACTAAAATTTGAGTCAAATGTGTCTGTATTTAAGGGGGATGTCTCTGGGTCTGAACATGCAAATAGCAAATGATCCTCTTACAGACATGGCACCAACTTAGAATTGGTGGTAGCAGGTCAAGGGTTCTCTGTAAATCCTAGTAGGATTGATCTTCATGCAGCTGAGATGAAACCTATAAACTTCAGCAGCCTTGATCCATCGCAGCTCAAATTCCATGTGGAGGCATCTGTTATGTCCCTGGTCACCTGGATGTTGATGGACTCTCATCACCCTACACAGTACAGCCAGTGGGTCACAGGTAGATGTAGAGTTACTCCTTTGGGCAACAGATGCACATCTTTTCAAGTGTTGCCACAGAATTACATCAGAAGTGAAATGTTGAGGCCAAACCACTTTGAGGATTTTTGTTTTACATACTGACTCCCTCACCCTGAACCTTCTACTCCATCGTCACAAGAAGGCCAAGCCTGAAATCCTATACAGTCATACCTCGTGTTGCGTTCCTCTCTTCTTATGGACTTTCTTATGAGCATGGCAAACCCTGAAGTGTTTACTTTTGGGTTTGCCGCCCACGCATGTGCAAAGGCGATCTGTGCACTTCGCGCATGAGCAGAAGCGATCTGCGCCTCGATAGCACCGTGCACATGTGCAGAAGAGGTGCTCTAGTTGCGGACTTTTTGGGGTGTGAATGGCACCCCAAAAATGGATTAAGTCTCCATTTTGTCAGACATCATCTGGCTGAAAGCTTTGGAGAGGGCTGGAGAAGAAGGAGGAAAGGGGGAAAAGGGCCCATGAAGATCCTAGTGACGGCTATTTTAAAATGAGGGATTTCCTTGGAAATGTAAGGAAAATGAAGGAACGTTCTTTCACCTTTGGTGGACCTGTCCTAAGGTGAAGGTCTTCTGGGAAATGATATATAATGAGCTGAAAAAGGTATTTAAGTATACCTTCCTTAAGAAACCAGAGGCCTTCCTTTTGGGTATTGTCGGCCAAGGGGTGTTAAAGAAAGACCGAACTTTTTTCATGTATGCAACAACAGCAGCAAGGATACTTATTGCTAAACACTGGAAAACCCAAGATCTACCCACACTGGAAGAATGGCAGATGCAACTGATGAACTACATGGAACTGGCTGAGATGACTGGCAGAATCAGAGACCTGGGAGAAGAAATCGTTGAAGAGGACTGGAAAAAATTTAAGCTTTATCTGCAAAAATATTGTAAACTGTATGAATGTTAAGCAGGATGCTCGATTTTAGACAAATTGGCACCATCAAAATAGATGAAGTAAATCATGAAGATAATTTAAATATAAGATGAAAAACCTATTTTTTTTTTAGATAATTATTAGGCTAAATTAAATTTTCTTTTGTAAGGATTGGAATGTTGTTGTTTAGTCGTTTAGTCGTGTCCGACTCTTCGTGACCCCATGGACCAGAGAACGCCAGGCACTCCTGTCCTCCACTGCCTCCCGCAGCTTGGTCAGACTCATGCTGGTAACCTCGAAAACACTATCCAACCATCTCGTCCTCTGTCGCCCCCTTCTCCTTGTGCCCTCCATCTTTCCCAACATCAGGGTCTTCTCCAGGGAGTCTTCTCTTCTCATGAGGTGGCCAAAGTACTGGAGCCTCAGCTTCACAATCTGTCCTTCCAGTGAGCACTCAGGGCTGATTTCCTTCAGAATGGAGAGGTTTGATCTTCTTGCAGTCCATGGGACTCTCAAGAGTCTCCTCCAGCACCATAATTCAAAAGCATCAATTCTTCGGCGATCAGCCTTCTTTATGGTCCAGCTCTCACTTCCAAGGATTGGAATAAACGTATCTAAAATTTGAAATATATTCGAAATTTGACAGTAAGGATGGAGATAAGGGGATAAATTGTTGTTTTAAGTGTATTAAACTAGAACGTAGGAGCGGGAGATGTGAGGAAGTCCAGAAGTGATAAGAAAATATGTGATATGCAATGTTATGTTCATTTTTTTTTTACTGTAAATGAAAAATTCTTAATAAATATTTAAAAAAAATAAAATAAAATGAGGGATTTCCTAGGATTGCCATATGTTGTTGTTGTTGTTGTTGTTGTTGTTGTTGTTGTTTTAAAGCACAACAACTTTGTCTGGATGTTCACTTTTGGGAATACGGCAACCCTATCCAGGGAGTACCATATCTCACCAGAAGAAAGACGCATCTTGATTGTTAGGAAGAAAGGAAAGGTGAAGGGGAAATCTAGGAGCTTCCAAGTACTAGAAAATAAAACAGAAGCTGGAAAGATAAGGGCATTAAAAAGAAGGGGGGAAAGCAGCTCTTTAGGACTCCAGGGATTTGTATAACCTGATGTCCAAATAATTCACTCATCCATCACAGCTCTGAGTTTACTCATTGGCTGATACCACTGAAAGGCAGGAACAGCCAAGCTGGTTTATTTCACAGAAATCGCTTAGAAGAGTCCTTGCAGATTTTCCTCCACAGCTTTCCTTCTAGTAGAGCTAGATGCTTTTATTTTTCAAGGAAGCTATGAGTCTGGGCTCTCTTGCAGGCATGGAAGCTGATGCAATCGCACCATTTACACCATTATAAATCTGGTGGTGGATAACTGTGATTGAGAATTGTATTTGGCTCTATAATCAACCAAATATTTGGCTCTATAATCAAGACAAATGCGTAGCTTTGACAGCCCTTCAATTTATTAATAACAGCACTATTCCATATGTTTACTCCATTTTATGTGTAGTAGTTTTCACTGTACCTGTAACTGCTGCATCTGTTCGGATGTCATATTCAAAGCTGAAATTAATAAAAAATTATCTGCATTCTTCTGTGCTGCAATAACGTCTGCCAGGATTAGCACTGATTTCAGCTGAACGTAAAATTGGGAGAGGTTTGGATTACAGTGATTTGACTGAGGACTTTACTTCCAAAATTCCTTTTAAAAGTTCATTTCTTTAAGTAACATACCGGATAATTGATTCTTATATGATAAATCACAATACCATTATTTATAATAATAATTTATTACTTATACCCCACCTATCTGGCTGGGTTTCCGCAGTTGTTATTCATCAGTTGTCAATCACCAATTCACCATTTGTTCCTCCCACTGTGGTATCATGCAGTTTGCTATTTTAGGGAAAGTCTCTTTCTGTTTACCTGTGAGTATCACATATGGTGCTAATAGTATGTTTCTTTTTGTTTCTGACTTGTATTTCTGCTCTAGAGTCAATGTAACGTATTAAGTAATATTCTTCACTCCAGCTGTAATAAAAATTGACCACAATACTAAATGTATTATGACACATTTTCCTATACTTTTATTGCAGCTTTGTGTATACGTAAGAATTAAGTTATATTTTATGCCTGATTTGTTTCCATACATTTAAAGGGTCACAAATTACTTTCTCGCCCAGAGCCCCCCAAGCTCTAGGGCCACCTCTGACTGGAGTGCCTTGGTTTTCATGTTTGGAAGATTGTAACAGAAAAACATAAAACAGTGAATGCGTGTTGCAACAAAAGAAATAAGTCCTGAAGTCGAGAGGTCTATTGCTGACATCAGAAAAAGTAAAAGAGGAAAGCTTGTCCCTTTTCGAAAGTCCAAAAGTGTTAACAGGGAATTAATTGTGCACCAATTTTGAAACACTTCATATAAAACAAAAGACAGAAGACAAATCTAAAAGGGACGGAAAGAAACAAACTGTGCCATTCTGAATGTTATTTGTGCAAGATAGTTTGCCATAACTTGTTGTCTATTGCTTTTTAAAATGGTATCAAATGAACTTACAAGCACTAAAAGAAGATACGAAAACAAGAGGAAAAATAACCTAAGATATAATAATATGCAAAAACAGCAACAGAGAATTAAGTTGCAAAAGCCCGGATGAATAAAAATGTTTTTAAAAAGGGACCCCTGACCGTTCGGTCCAGTCGCGGACAACTCTGGGGTTGCGGTGTTCATTTCACTTTACTGGCCAAGGGAGCCGGCATACAGCTTCCAACTCATGTGGCCAGCATGACTAAGCCACTTCTGGCGAACCAGAGCAGCGCACAGAAATGCCATTTACCTTCCCGCCAGAGTGGTACCTATTTATCTACTTCCACTTTGATGTGCTTTCAAACTGTTAGGTTGGCAGGAGCAGGGACCGAGCAACGGGAGCTCACCCCGTCGCAGGGATTCAAACCACCGACCTTCTGATTGGCAAGCCCTAGGCTCTGTGGCACCTAAAAACAGATAATGATGGCACTAGGCAGGCCTTCTTGGAGAGTGCATTCCACAAAGGCTTGTTCTCATGCTGCCATCCTCCACACCTCCGTCAGAAGGGGCACACAGAGAAGGGCAGACATTTTGGACTACAACTCCCAACATTCCTGACCACTGACCACACGGGCTGAGGCTAATTTTTGGCATCCAACAACATCTAGATAGCACCAGACCCGGGAAAGCTGCCCTATATTGTTCCAGGAGATTTCTCAGCCTTCCAGAACGGTTATTCAGGTAGTACAGGGGGCTGCAAGAGGATGGATGAATTGGCAAAGTTCATTTCCCCCTGCTTCTTCTAGCATGAATGTTCATTGAGCGGAGATCTGCACATGGAAATGCCAGTTACACAACCCAAAATAAATCTTCAAGCTGTGCCAAAATTCCTCTGGCTGGTTGGGCTTGGTTCTTTTAAAACATTTTTGGCTTATCTGGCATCCCCTCCCCCTTTAATACATATGATATATCTTCATTGACCAATTGTTGTTGTTGTTGTTTAGTCGTTTAGTCATGTTCGACTCTTTGTGACCCCATGGACCAGAGCACGCCAGGCACTTCTGTCTTCCACTGCCTCCCACAGTTTAGTCAAACTCATGCTGGTAGCTTTGAGAACACTATCCAACCATCTCGTCCTCTGTCGTCCCCTTCTCCTTGTGCCCTCCATCTTTTCCAACATCAGGGTCTTTTCCAGGGAGTCTTCTCTTCTCATGAGGTAGCCAAAGTATTGGATCCTCAGCTTCACGATCTGTCCTTCCAGTGAGCACTCAGGGCTGATTTCCTTCAGAATGGAGAGATTTGATCTTCTTGCAGTCCATGGGACTCTCAAGAGTCTCCTCCAGCACCATAATCCAAAAGCATCAATTCTTTGGCAATCAGCCTTCTTTATGGTCTAGCTTTCACCTCCATACATCACTACTGGGAAAACCATAGCTTTTTTAGTAATTGACCAATTACTTCACTCATTCTGATCCATGGTCCACACCTGCTCTGATGCATACCCAGAACTCCCGTGTAGCTGCTTAGCTTTCCTGTTCTGCACTGAGGATGCAACAGACCAAACTGCTTGGCGACTTTGTGCTTTATATCACTGCAGTAAAGAAAACTAAGAGTTATGTTATAGGACTGAAGCAGTATTTAACTTCAGGCATGTAAGCTTTGCAGATCAATTCCACAATTAGTCAGAAGGCCACAACAGTTTTCTGCTGCATATTTGTTACAAAGCCGCAATTGTAAATATTACTTAATATTTACCGTAAGTAAATTTCACTGGTTTAGTTTAGTACTGAATTGTTTTCCCCAAATATCTCATTCTGCATCCCATTGCAGTGGGTTATGTTATGTTTAGTGACAGTCTGGAAGAGAATGAAATATGCCAGACACAGAAAAATCACAGCTTAACATCTCTGCTGTTTTATTTCAAGAGGGTATTGTGAAGTAATTCTAGGTTGCTTTGCTTTCTTCTGCCCTCCATTCTTTCCTTTCTTCCTCTCAAAACCCCGTATCATTTTGTGGAGGGGTGGAGGGGGAAAGCTCTGATGCAACCTAGGCCAGACTGAGCAAACCTTGAAGGGAGAAAAAAAGTTTGACAGGAATTTATAAATGCATGCCTTAGTTAAGAGTACCATCATTCATAATATCATTAAATCTATTTCGCTGCACAAAACATGCTTTTCTTATTCAAGGTATTCTCTGTGAAGGGAAAAAACATTATGTGAAAAAATAAAGTGTTATTGCAAAACCAGTTAAAATCCGGAGTGAAGGTTTGAATAAACAAATTAAATTGCAATGGAATATAGTATGCCTCAGAGCCATTTCTTGACAAAACAGTCATCTTATTTACACGCTTCACAATACCCCACCATAGATGTCGAAGGGGGGAAAAATAAGGAGAAAAATAATTAGCATATTAATCTTTTTTATGCCGTCATCTTTCAGGTCCAGAAGACCATGGTGTAATTTAAATCTAAACGCTTTCCTGGCATTAGAATTCATTTTAGATGGGTCAATTGTTCCATAATAAAGGGATAGAAGGTGTACTTCATGCAAAAGATTTATGCTTGCCATTTGTTCATATTCATGTGCTACTGAATACCCTCAATTCAGATGGTGATGGCTGCTCATATCAGTCGAGCGCCAGAACCACAGATCACTAACCGGCAGCAATGAATTCCATTTGCAGGACAAAAAATACGGCGAAATTAACTCCAACAGTTTATTGATTTTTGCTTAACAGAAGCCAGTATAACAGCTCTATTGCCCTCATAATGATTAGTGACAAAAGTTTAATTAAGCAATTATGAAGCCAATAATAGAGTTGTCTGGCTTGCTTAGCTTTAGTCCGTTTAGGACTTATCTCCTGCCTGCACATCATAGCAGCTGGAATGTGCTTGAAGAGATTAATGCCGGGAGAACACAGATGCCTACTTTAATTCTGCTTCATGATGCTGTTTGAATGGAGTCGAGAACACAAGCTACCCTTTATCAAATTACAAGTCCGCTTTTCATGAATATGTAGTAAAAAAAAAATCTAGTTGTGGCTTCAAGGTGTAATTATAAAGACATACAACAAAAATGACACACAATTCTGTCTTAGTAATCCCTGCTATGAAATATGCATGATAATGTATTTCTGAATAAAGACTTAACAATGTTATAAGAGGCTTTGGCATTGTACAGTTATCCAAACAATTGGCAGTCTTTTCCAAATGTTATTTGAGATATTGTCTGACCTAACATCTTTGTTTTTACCCCCCCCTCTCTCTTCGTCTTAAATATATTGTTTCAAGCTTATTCCATTGTTATTTGCCCATAATGGAGTTTAAAAACCATCTTATCAACCTGTGAGAATTCCCAATTTATTATGGGTGCTTAAATATGCTAATTCCGAAACGAGCGCACGCGAGCGCCTTCCAGCGCATCAATCGGTTTCTAAAATAAGTGCACTGTAAATAAATAAATAAGAAAGACAGAATTCTTAGGTAGACGCAGGCTCCCCTCTTTTAAATGCCACCCTATCTAGACAGAAACCATGCTTGTTATTTCAAATGAATCTTGCTCTGCATTCAAAATTGCACCTTGCTTTTACAGAAGGGAGTTGACAGTCCTAGGAAACCAGCAAAACACTGTGAGAGGTATTCATAAGTAACTATTGTTGAAACCATGCCCTGTTTCATATAGATACTTGGGGAAAGCTCCAAAACAAAACAAAAAAAATCAAGGCCAAATAAAGAGCTCACATGAGCCCAATCTTATCAGAACTCTCTTCTTAAGAATTTTGATATTGAATATGCTTTAGATATTCCTTGAACTGCTGACTATTCTGCCCATATTTGATACCTATGCTCAGCATCCTGTTATATTTGACTTCAGTGTTTGATGTTTGACAGCATTTGTGCTTAGAATTAGACTTATTTGATATTGGACACATAATAGGATTTAGCATTTGACAGTAATTGATATCTGACAGCTTAAGACGTACCCACATTTGTGATGCTCTGCCAAAACAATCAAGGGGCAGTCGCTAACAAATACATAGCATCACATCTCTAATTTGGACTCCGAAATTCCGCAATCAGAATCTAACTGTTGATCCTGGGAAGTCTGGGCGAATTTTGAATATTTCTGAGTATTCCTTTCAGCTAGTATTGCTTGTAGTAAATCGCAAGTCGCTTCTGAGCACTGGGTATAAGTGATTTCTGTTTAAAAGATTATGGCTACATTTAAAAAAAAAATGGGCACAGGGTGAATTTGTCTCACGAAAGTCTGTGGCACACTTCAGCAGTGTCAGGTTTCACCTTTCATCCTGGAAGCGGGCATTTCGGAGTTTGTCTTCTCTGTTACATGTAGGAGTGTTGGGGGTGTGCCATTTCCATTCACTTGCTAAATGAAGACGGCTTGTAATTGCCAAAGAGCAGCTGTGTTTTCTGTGGTGTCACGCAGCACCTAGGAGAGAATACGTGAAGTTATTCCTGTGTATTTACACTGGTTCACCTTGAGTGGGTAACCTATAACCTAGCACTAAGCTCCATTGTTCATAAACCTGATGTGGGGCCTGATTCATCATTGTGTGAGAATGGTTGCATGCTTAACTCCTTTGGCTTGTGAATTCCTCGCCTTAGTTCGGGGTTCTTCACCACACTGAAGGAGTGTGAATTGCTGGATATTCTTTGGAGTCCTGGGATACAATCTCTTGTGGTTTTCTGTAAATGAATCCAAATGTCTTTTCCCCTCTTTTTTTTTAAGGGTGGAGGGTGAATAATTGTGGCAATTATCAAGGTTATAGGAGAAAGCTTTTCATGTATATATAAGCACAACTGGGCCACGAATGCATGCCTACAGAAGGTTTATTACTGCAAGCTAATTCGGAATTGATTCACAGGAATGCAAACTATCAAGGGACAGATTCTCCTTACTGCAGTAGTAGCAGGGCATCATATCACAGACATTTAGGGCACAACCCACAAAGTAGGTCTCTTATGCCTGCCCCACTGAAATGAAAGAGAGCTGTTTAAAGCTATGTTAGTGTTCTTGCACATCTCACCTTCCTATCAATGGGGCACATGCAAGAGATGTTCCCAGAGCTCTGTACCCTTAGGCTGCAGTTGTGGCCATCTTCTCAAATTAAAGGCCAGTTTTGCATAGCGTGCACCAAAAGGACTGCATTTCTTTTTAAAGCACTGGTGCAGTGAAATATTTTTTCTTCTAGTTTTAGAGCGAAAAGCGGCAACAGAAGCCTAAACAGAGGGAGTATCTGTTTCTATCAGCCTCTAAATATATTCCTGCATTGATAACACCCAATGTCTGAATGAAAAGGGTAATTCTCATCATATTTTCAAACACTTAAGATATGGTTCTTATCTAGTAGGCTGTGGACTAATACAGTGCAATGTTATGTTATAGGAATAAACATTTTTATTGTACTCAATTGATTGTGGCGCATTATCGAAATGTTTCCCATAAGAACCACCTCCTGCACTTTGAAGAGACTATCTTTCTTAGAGGATAAAAGGGTTACTAAATCTTCATAAGCTGTCAATCCTGAGGGACTATTCCCCCCCTCCAAGAAATAATGCCTCATTATTTTGAATTGTGATACAAAATAATTTGGGGGGAGCAGGCTGAAGACTGAAGTCCAGTATGGAAAGGTTTAAAGAGCAGCTTGACGGAGTAATTTTTATCCTCTTGAATAATAATAATAAAAAATAGGAAGAATGAAGAGAATCTAACACATCATTAAGCACAGCCTGTTTGCTTTACTTGTGTACATCTGTTCTGATATCGAAAAAGGAGAAAGGAATGGGAGTCTGTTCAATAATTTTCTCCTTCCCCATCTTCAATTCATAATTTGGAATTTAATATGTCTGTTAAACATCTGATATGCGCAGAAAGGCATTTTAATGATCAGCTTGGTTTTACATTTCCATAATATACCGCACTTCCCAAATGATGCTCAATGCCCATAGTCTGGGTGCTGTGTATCTTTAATTGAATTAGCCTAGCAAGCAATCTGCCCATGCGATACACTTGTAATACTCTATCCAGAATAAATTTTTAACCATTTGATAATTAGCTGAGCCATACCTGTGACAACTAGTAAATTGTAAAAGGCCAGAACACTATCTTAATTATCCTTACTAAAGAGACAGAGTAATAATGTGCTTATTGGCAATGAAAGATGAAATAATGGAGGTAATTAAGTTAGAAAAGGATTCTTTCATGAATAGTCCTTTGGACGACAAGGTAGAAGATGGGTGGTGACTCATTCAGCAATATTGGGCAGGGTTTAAAGACAAAATGTGTGTGAAAGATTAACTGTTCCTAATGTTAATAACATTATTATAGACAAAAAAATGTACACAAAATACCCCAACACATGTCCACAATAGACAAGGGCTGCTTTGTTTTTAGAATTGCTATCAGTGAGATGCCTTGAAGACTAAGATCTGCTTCTAAATCTAAGGCACAAAAATCATTGTCCGCAGCAATATCTGGAAAGGCAAGCAACTATGTAGTTGATTCTCATTGATACATTTCTCCCTTGGTTTGGTAGGAACTTGGGGTGCCCTCGTGAAATTTCACCACCCAAAGTCAAACATCTCTGTCTTAGTCAACATAAATAACAAAAATCCATACAGCCTTATCATTCTAGTCAGTATAAATTCTGCCCAACTTCATTTGTGGGTCTTAAAAAAAAAAATGATTAAGAAGCAAAGCTACTGCCCATTGTTCTTGCCAGCTCTAAGTTCCGAAACCAAAATTTCACATCAAGTTAATCTTTTTTCTTCTGCTCAATGAATGTAAAAATAATATTTACCTTCTGCATATCCATTGCATATTACACTGCTGTGTGAATGTAAAAAGAAGGTGCCTCAAATCTGAAGATTAAATATTAGATACGACCTGAAATAATAAAGTAAGTATGATTGGCTTAGGAAATGCCAATGAATACGAGATGGAAATTATACTAACTCACTATGCCTGTTCGTTGTTGAGTTTGTTCTTTTGTCCCTATATTTATTTGGGGGGGGGGGGGATGGGACGACGAGAGAGAGAAAATACTTGAAAAAATAGAACTGTTTCCTAATAGGATTCACATCTTATTATTGGTGCCGATATGCGGTTTTCCTTAACTCGCCATGATTACTTTTTTAGAAGCTTTTCACTTTTCCCCAGCTGATCCTCGTCTTGTTAGGCAGCCTTAATGACACTTCAGTCATTGCGGCTTTCAAGCGGAGGCCTTCCAGAGTGAACAGAGAGTTGACATTTCCTGACATTTTCTCAACTAATTACAGGACAAATAATTAAGCATGTTCTCGTATGTAACAAATGAAGGCAAAAGCCGTCTGTCAGCGATGGTGATTGATGACACTCTGGGAGACTTTATCTGATGGGCCCTGCCATGCGGTGGAGGGGGGAAAGCAAATTTATTAGAATGAACAATGCAAATTCCGAGTCATCTCATCCAGTTATGCGCCAAAGCAATATCCATGTCAAGGTGAATGTGACAATGAAAGCAAAATATTTGCATTTTGTGGAACAGGTTGAAGGGAAAATCAGAGCGGGAAGATGACAGGCCTAATTATTTTGGCTCATACAGGCTAGGACAGCTGTTTCTGGTGTCCTGAACAAGGCTGTCACACAGGTAACTAAATAGGTCTGCATATAAGCCTGTATGCAACACTGTGCTGAGATGTCTACCACTAATGACCAACGCTAATGTTGCTGCCATCGCTGGAAAACAGTAAATGTGTCACAGTGCACCTTCTGCGTGGCAGTCAACATTTCGCGACATAATTACTTGTTAGCGAATTAATTCCTATCTGTCAGTATCTATGCCAGTGTCATTTTCAGACCATTACGAAATTATACCATCACTATAGCAACTGCAAGTATAGTTAAAAGGCAAAAAAAAAGGAAAAGAAAGGGGGGGATACATTTCAGAGATTCAGGAAAAAGTGCCTAGTTAGGTAGAAGACTAATAATGTAAAATTCAAATGGGGATGTCGCTGCCTGCCATCCTAATTTTCTTTATCTCGATTGCGCATTTGATCAGTGATCATTAAACAATAATTTAAAATTTCCAATTTCAATCCTGCGATTAATATTTCATATAATTAAAAACCGCAGCCCACAACAGCATCTCTCTTTTTTTTTTACAGGGGGCGAAGTGGGGGGGGGAGAGAGAGAGACAGAGACAGAAGAAAAAGAACCAAACTCGGCACAGAACGCTGTCAATGCAATTAATTAGGAGCTAAAAAATGACATGCTTTAAAAAAAATGAATCCTAATACCAGAGTTTATATGCAAATATGAATAACTGATAGCATCGGGCTGTTCTTTTTCTCTCTGCCTCCTTTGTAGCTTATAAACAACGGTAATCTGCAAATTTGATATCCTGACATTCTTCTCTCTCTCTTTCCCTCACATACACACACTCCTGCTGCAGCTTCTCTTTATTTATTATGGTACGATGTGCAAGGTCCATTTACCCCAAAGAATTTGAGATCTTGCTCATCATATTAACTATTTCTTAGTATTTCAATATGCCACCACTTGGACCGCAGACCTGAACATTTTCACCTGGAAGGGCCGTTTCAGGTAGCATAAAAAGCAAGGCAAGAAGCATTAATCCAGATAAAACAGTGTGATCCTATACAGTGCTCATTACTCAGAGGTAAGTGGGCCTAAGATTGCATCCTCATTCTTCTTGTACTTTCTGGGAAACATCAGAAGGGGGGAACTTAACAAAACATCCCTTTGAAGAGAAGCATGAGCTCCAGGCATGCCAGGAGATCAATAGGGCCAGAACCATTAAGTGGTTTAATCAGTATATTAATCAACGAAAGACAATTTTTAATCGGTGGGTCTGCGACCATTCATGGGGTTCAATTTAATGTGGCAGAAGATTTTAATTGGTGGAAATGCAGGTTCAGTTGGGTTTGTGTGTGTGTGTGTTTTAAGGTTATTTTGCTTCTGGGGCCTTACTTTAATAGGGAATGGAGAAGAAAATATGAAAGATGGCCTTTGACCTCTCACTTCAGCTATGTCTTCAAGGCTTCTGCAATGATTTCTATGTTTGTTTATTAAATGGCATGTTAAACTATATTTTCTTGAAGATCCCTGAGGCATCTATAGTGAGGATTTGGGAGTATTCCTAATTATTTATCTCTAACCATCAGGTGATTAATCAAATAAAATGTTTTATTGACTTAGAAATCTGAGATCTTTATTCTGGGGAGATGGGGAAGTTCCTTGGAAGTTCAAAGTGTCTTTTCCTGCTTGCCTGAAATCAACGGAACTCACTAGGCTTAACAGCAAATTTAGGGTATGGGTTTGTGTCATCCTATTTGATTCCTACTTGGCTCCTTCTCAATGGTGCAATTAAGTGTACACATTATCAGAAATAACTGGAAACATATATCTCTGAAGCCATCCTTTAGGCCTAGGTCTCACAGAGGTGGTAAACCTTTGTGTAAGCTATGCCAGTACAGTATAGGATGCAGGTGATATATTAAAAGTGTGTCCTCCCTCAAAGAGGGCACGTGTTGCGGTGAGACCTGGAGACTGACCCCTTGTGTTGTGAGTGGGTAGACTGGACAGCCACAACATCCGATTGGTAGGTCCCTCGTTGCTGGGTTTAATCTGGCCAATGGGGTGCAGTCTAAAGGGATCGAGGGACCTATATATACCCAGTCACTTTACCCAGAGCTTCCTCTTTTGGCTCATGCCTCAGAACACTCGCCCACCTCTCCCTAATTTTAGGGCATTTTGCGATTGACCTTGCTATGCCGTCACGTGTCGTCTGTCATTGGGACAGGGGCAGGGCAGGAATTTTCCCCACTTGGCTAATTGGCTGTTGCCATTTGGGTTTTGCCTGCCACGTAACAAATCGTCACAACTTGTAAGGTTGCGGATAGGCACTGGTGTAGCACCCTGCTTGTGGTTAATGCTTAGCTGGAATGAAATATTCAACGCAGCAATAGAGAAATTAAAATAATAATTTATTTGTCAGACAAATAAATGAGAGGCACAGTGGTATATGGTTACCAAGCTCTGGCCTGGCCTCCTGCCGTTATGGCCAGCACTTATATTTCCTTAATCCAGCCCCCTTGCTCCTCCTGTGGCTGCCTCTGTCCAATCAGCCTGGTTGAAATTCCTATTGGCTGTTTGCTAGAACCAATCACAAAAGATACACCCATTTCCTTTTTGCCTTTTATGGGAAACAAAAAGCTATATATTCTTCTGTCTATAAATGACAAATAAGTAGTCATATATCTTACATTTGTCTCAACAAGGAACCTTAATTACCAGCTCACCTCTTGCCCTCCTTGCCCTATTGCCCTCCAAAACAGATGGATTAATAGTTTTAAATTTTTATCTTAAACAGATGTCAAGGATCTTGAGTTCACATCAACATTGAAAGATCTCCTTCTTTTGGAGGTCTTTAAACAAAGGCCTGACAACCATATGTGTGCTCTAATGGTGTTTCTTGTTTGGCAGGGGGGCTGGGCTGATGGCCCCTGTGGTCTCTTCCAACTATATGAAATAAGAATCTAGCATAAGGATTTAACATTTCTTGGTTTCTAAATCCTTTGCATAATTACATTTAAGCTAATATATTTAATACATAACATAAATAACCTTTTAAAAGGAAAAGAAATCTTAAAAGGATCTCAGTTTAAGAAAGAAACAACTTTAGAAAAAGACTTCCCAAAATACTCCCTCCCTTTCTGCCAGCCAGATGCTCTTGGCCTTTTAACCTTAGGAAAATATGGCTCAAGTTTAATGGGAGGCACATGGTTTTATTTTACTATTTACCCACTCTTAATTATGTTTTCTCAGCCTTTTTTATATTCTGTAATATGTAGGGTCAGTGTAACCTTGGCTCTCAGCCTGTAATTCCCTTTTTACGACTTTGAGAATTGTTTTCTGCTATAAATCAGGGGGCCCCCTTGTCCAGGAGGATAAACATCTTGCCAAGGTTCTTAGGCAGCTGGTCTTCTGCCTGGCATGAAACATTTGAAAATCTTTAAGCTCTTTTTAAAATGCAGGCCCTGATCAAAAATATAAGCCTAAGTAAAATGCAGGCCATGATTAGATGCCTCACTGGTTCATGTGATAGGGATGGGAGAACGGTCTCGCCATCCCTATGTGAAGGGTATTCCATTAAAGGAATCCAGGGACTCGACTGGTTTGGTCAACCCCATGAGAGGGGGTTGTGCCCATGCCTTAGTCCAGGGGAGCATCTGGGGAGTGAACAGAGTCTGTTCCCAGGCTTTTCACCTGCCTGATGTGTTCACCCTTTGACTGACCTATGATAGAGCTCTCGGTCAGCGCTACCTGCAAGGGTGCAGGGAGCTAGTCGAACCAGAGCCTATGCAACCACTCACTTTCTGTAATCAATAAAGTTTTGGCCTAAATTCTGCCAAAAACCAAAACTAAAATGTGTCTTTATTTAGGGGGGAAGTCTCTGGGTCTGAACACGCAAATGCTCCTCCATGCAACAGATTCTTTCCAGTTACAAAACTGAGTTCAAAGCTGAGGAAACGCTTTCTCCCTACCATTTAGTTTTCTGTGTGGAAGGAATTGCTTTGCATCAGTCCTGTAAATCTTTACCTGCAGTGGAAAGTGGTACAGCCAGGGAGACAGGCTTACTGCCTTATTGAAATCTAGGCCTTTGCTACAGGGAATTGTTTCAGGGTTCTCATCGCTGATGTTTTTAGGACCCTGGATTCAGAACAATATATATAGCGTTAGGCAAATTTCCTCCTCGGACAAAAGCCACAAACTTGAGGGATTTTGAATTCAGAAAAAATATTATTATTATGAAGGGTTCCATATATATCTCAGAAATTAGTGTGGAATGATTAGTCATTGTGTTCTGTATAATTTACCAGCACTGGATATTATGTGAAGAATCTGCAGCTGATTAAAAAACAAACCTTAAGAT
The DNA here is from genome assembly GCF_951804945.1 of Podarcis cretensis. NCBI lineage: Eukaryota > Metazoa > Chordata > Lepidosauria > Squamata > Lacertidae > Podarcis > Podarcis cretensis. The sequence goes on along the minus strand of NC_137176.1, from coordinate 11,414,663 downwards.
GCAGTGTTATGTGTACTGTTTCTATACCTTGGATTAATCTTTTTACTAAAAGCAAATTTCTGGCAGATTTTCGATATCTGAGATACCTGAAAGTAGCAAAAACAATCATTTTTATTTGTATCCAACTGTCATTACAAATATCTATTAAACAGCAAATTTTAAAATTTCAATAAAAATTGGGAGTTGGGGTTGCATGCCTCTAAGTATGCCCCTAAAATGTAAAGCTTGGTAATGTTTTGAAGATAAAATTTTAGACCTTTAGACCACAATCCAGCTAAAATAAGTCACTGCTGTATTCCATTGAAAGCAATGGAATTTAAGTCAGTCCTGATTAATTTGTCCCATTGGTTTCAATGCAACTTATTAGTTACAGCTAACTTTAGCTGGATTGGGGCCTTGGCTGACAAAACAATTTGTGAAAGGGAGGAATGATCCTGGGATATCAGTATGTAAATGCACATGTCTGCATTGATTTCCTGTTTTGATTAATTGGTTCCAGCCAGGAGATTAACTGTTTTTGGAAGATACCAGCCTAAATTCATCATCTTGAGCTGTATAACATGGCCACTTTTGTTAAGTACAAATGCACATGTGGTGAATTTCTGGAGATATATACCTGCTGAAAAGCATTTGAATGGGCAATTTGAGTGCATCAGAGAAGAAACGAATGATGTGAAATTAAAATGCTCATTAAAAATGAACTCATCAAGAGCTGTGAGATGTTTCTTGGTGGTGATGGAGATGGTTTTCTCTTGATTTGCATAATATATGGTGTTGCATCTGCTTTGTCTTCTCTGTTCACAGAAACACCCCCTGCCAAATACCATTGAGTTTAGCTTTTGTTTTAGGGTTAAAATGACTTTCAGAGCCTAATTCACAGACTAGTTAAAATGAAGTGCTTCAGTTTAAACTGAATTGACTTGAAACATGCTTACTCAGAAGCCAGCTTCTGTTTGAGTACAGCTTACTTTGTAGGTTTTCAGGTTCAGTAACCTTGGCCCATAGTGACATTTTTTCATGCAATGCCAAGAACTATTGGGTGCCCCATGGTCTTGCAACTCCTTCTGCAAAGGACCCAGGTACTGACTGTGATACTGAAGAGACCTTCTGGGCCACTACCAAACCAGATTGCAGTGGGCAACACATCATGTGCAGGCCGCACTGAACTTTCCAAGCCTGGTCCGCTTAAGAAAGTACTGTGCCGTATACACCCAAAGTTTCATAATCTTCTGTCCCATCTTATCCAATTTACCAACAGATGACAAAATGCAATACTGTAATCTGGGATGTGACCCCTTTCAAGTTCCAACTTCTCTAAAGGCATGTTCAGGTGTGTTGAACATTGAGTGTGCAGAGGTGCACACCTAAGCCCTGCCCCAGGGCACATGAGCATGGTTACCAGATGTACCCCTTTCCCGAGGACAGTCCCCAGATTTACAAATCTGTCCCCGGACAAAATCCGTCTCCGGAATGTCCCTGGATTTCATTTAATGTCCCCGGGTTTATAGTTTAAGTGTTGTAGATTTATTAGTAGGGAATGAATGTTGTGTGATTGGTTCAACGGCACAAGACACATCATATGGGGACTTCCGGCGAGGCAAAATGGCGGGTGCCTGAAGCCAGCCAGAGCCAACTGTAATACCAGGCTGGCTCTGGGCTGCTGAGACTGCCTTTGCTGCTGCCACTGCCAAGGGGAAACCAGGGATGCCTGGCGTGTCAAGTGGGGGAACCACTGACCCCCCCCCCCATGACCCAAATCGAGCCGGGTGCAAGAGTGCCTGGCTAACTGCCCAGCGGTGCTCCGGAGCCAACGCAGGGAGAAGGAGGAGAGGAGAAGGAGAAGGAAGAGAGAGAAAGAGGAAGGAGAAAAAAGAGGGGAGCCCTGACCATGCCGCGCTGCTGCCGCCGCTCAGGACAAGAGGTTGGAGAGCACCAGGAGGGCAAGGACATGTGGCCGAGCCCAGGCCCAACCCTAGCCTACTCCATGGCGGCTTGCGCTCCAAGAGAGGAGGCCGGGGCCCAGAGGAAGGTCACATGACAGAGACCACAGAAGAGAAGATATTACTTCTTAATTTTTTAAAATAATTTTTAAAATAACTTTTTTTCCTCTCTCTCTCTCTCTCTCTCTCTTTTTAAAAGTGTCCCTGGATTCTTTGAAAAAAATCTGGTAACCTTACACATGGGTTTTGTGTCAAACCTTCACAAGTAATTCATTAAGTAACCGATCAATTGATTGTTATTTATATCCCACACTGTTCTTAGATCTGTGAATCCTCTTCCCAACCTTAGCTTCTAGAAAGTCCTTGTCCCTTTTAAAACATATCCCTGTTTTTTGCTGCATCAGGTAGACTGTTGAAATATGGCATGGGGAAAACAGCTAGCCTCTAGGGAGCTACATCAGTGGGGAGCTCTGCAACTTCGATCACTGTGGCAGCTATGGGGAGAAAAAAGATCATGAGTGGGCACTCAAAGACATCATGGTGCAAGAGGTGAACTGCAACACACACAAGTCCTGGGCTTCCCAATGCAGTGGTACCTCTGGTTATGAACTTAATTCGTTCTGGAGGTCCATTCTTAACCTGAAACCATTCTTAACCTGAGGTACCACTTTAGCTAATGGGGCCTCCTGCTGCCGCCGTGCCGCTGCCACGTGATTTCCGTTCTCATCCTGAGGTAGAGTTCTTAACCTGATGTACTACTTCTGGGTTAGTGGAGTCTGTAACCTGAAGCATCTGTAACCTGAGTTGTTTGTAACCCAGGGTACCAGTGTGTTACACACAGCTTCAGGGCCCACCCCTGCCATGTCTTCCTGCCTCCTGCCCTTACTTGTACGCCACATGCCTCTGGGCAGAAGGCTTCACTGCCCTGTCTCCTACCTAGAGCATAGAGTTATAGGAGGCAGGCAGGGCATAGCTGCGTGTCCCATGGTTCTCTTGGTGTCTCTGCTCACAGTTGAATGGCTGTTTTCTTAGCCTACTGGTGTGATAGTACATCACCCCTCTAGACCATCCTGCTTGGACCTCCACCCAGAACAGTATGCTCTGCCCAGTTTCCTATGTATGTTGTGCATGTGGTGTGGTGTGCTGGATATCATCATCATCATCATCATCATCATCATCATCCCCTGCCCATGTGGCTGGTTTCCCCAGCCACTCTGAGCAGCTCCCAACAGAATATTAAAACATCAAACATAAAAACATCCCTAAACAGGGCTGCCCTCAGATGTCTTCTAAAAGTCAAATAGTTTATTTCCGTGACATCTGATGGGAGGGCATTCCACAGGGTGAGCGCCACTACTGAGAAGGCCCTTTGCCTGGTTCCCTGTAACCTCACTTCTCACAGTGAGGGAACCGCCAGAAGGCCCTCGGAGCTGGACCTCTGTCTGGGCCGAAGGATGGGGGTGGAGACGCTTCTTTCTTTTTTATATTTTTATTAATTTTAGCATAACATTTTTAACAATTATTAAACATACTTTTATATCTTATACACAATTTTTTTTACTTCCATCAATCATGTCTGAAAATTTTCCAATCTTATCACTTAGTTTACATTTCTGACTTTCACTATTACATTTAAATATTATAACTAATATCTCCCTTCTTTCTCTTCTTTGCAATATTTCATATATTTCTCCTTACAAAACTTATTGTAGTCCTACTAACATAATTTGTTGATTACAGTTGCTCTTCAAATAGTTCGCATATTTCTTCCAATCTTCTGTAAATCTCTGGTCCCGCAGGTTTCGAATCCTTCCTGTCATTTTATCCAATTCTGCGTAGTCCATTAATTTTGTCTGCCATTCTTCTTTCGTTGGTATTTCTTCTTGCTTCCATTTCTGGGCTGGAGACGCTTCTTCAGATATACTGGACTGAGGCTGTTTCAGGGTTTAAAGGTCAGCACCAACACTCTGTGCTCGGAAATATACTGGGAAACATACTCCAAGTTGGCCTGTACGTGTTGGCTTCCTTCATGCTTGTGTTATGCATGAGCACTGTCACCAACTCAATTCCTAATAGGTGTGCTGTCTCGGAGTATCCAGAGATGTTGCATCTGTGTTTGGCATTTTTATTATTTTCTGCTTGTGTGTTTCCTCACTCCCATTCCAGGCTGAGCACCCACTAGGTATGGCAATTGCTCCACCAGTGCAGAGGAAGCAATTCTCAGTTCCTGGCATAATCTGAGTATAGGATTGCTCTGCCCATGTCTGAAAATCAATCCATTATTTGAAGGATGTTTGTAAAAACAAAAACAAAAAATGATTCATTGAGGAAATTCCATTATTGAACTTTCTGCTAATACACAGACACAGAAGAGGACATATATCAATAATTTGCTATTTTGAGTTATTTCATTTGCTCTCATAAGTTTTTCTGCACTCATTTTTCACTTCTTTGGGGTATGAGTTGGATTCTCTCTGTTTTCTTTTCACAAACACCCATTAATTCATATATCAAAACCAAGACATTATTAACAAAAATACACAATTCCTCTGCAATAGATTGATAAGTAGTGTCTCACCAATAGGAACATTTTAAGTATATTTTGGGGTGGGGGAGAAACAGATAGGGATGTCATCCAACAAAAAATTCCGGCAGCATTAGACTGCAGTCCTGTACACACTTCCTTGGGGGTAAGTTCCATTTAACTCCATGGGACTTACCTCTGAGTAAACATGCCTAGGATTTTACTGATTTGATTTTTTAAATTATTTTATAGTATCTGTATGCCACTTTTCATTCAAACGCATCTCAAAGTGGCTTACAAACAATAAATAACAATAACATAAGAAAACACAATAGAACATAAGAAATACCACATAAACCATATAAAATAATTAACAAATCATTAAAAAAATCTATAAAATACTATTAACAACAACTAAAAGCACCTTTAACAGCAAATGAAAAGTAAGCTAAACATCACAATTACAGCAAAAGTCATATGTGATTAACGAATCAATACAGCATTTATTATCTATAAAACAATATTAATATTAACAAAATATCAGCACCCCCAAAAAAGAAGCTAATCACTGTTAAGTTCATAGGCACACACTTTACGCCTCCATGCCTCCATGCCTCATAATCTTTCACTCTGTTGAGCTCATTAAAATACACATCATGCTTGTTGCTAAGGCAGTGTAGACTTTGCTAGGTTGGGTCCTCGGGTGATGGGCCATGGTGGAGATGGTGGGGCTCTTGGGCCAGATGTAAGGTGGATGTTGACTCAGGTAGCCTGCCCAGGTACTGTTGTCCCCTATGTCCCTCTCGATAATCAGGAGGTCCATTCCCACTCGAGGAAGTCCGAGATGAGCATGTCCCTCCATAGCTGCAAGTCATGACTGCACTCTCTACAGAGGCCAGCCAAGAGGTTCAACAGCAGTGCCGTATTTACGTATAAGCTAAACAAGCTATAGTTTAGGGCCCCACTCTCTTGGGGGACCCCAAAAATATACTTCTTCTGAATTGTATTTCAATATTAATATACTTCTTCCTAACTGTATTTCACTTCAACAATTACTTTGATAAAATACATATTGTGTTATGTGCTTTAGATACCCATTAGGTCCATAAATTACCATATAGCATATATTCAACACACACAAAAAACAGTGACAATTTGTTGTTGACAAAGGACAGCTGGACATATAAAGGGCCCCATTACCTTCAGGAGCTTAGGGCCTCATCAAACCTAAATCCGGCCCTGTTCAGCCGTCATAATTTAATTAATCAATTGATTTTAAAATACATACATTTGCATATCCATCCATCCACCCATCAATTCAAGACATTTATTTGCCACCCAATAACTGGAGTTCTTTTGGCAGCGTACAATAAAAACGTTAAAATATAACCATACCAGAAAAATATGAATACCATATAAAATTAGGTAGTGAAGAAACTGAACAGGAACTAGCTTTATGGCCAGTGTGGGTTAGGGTCTACTGTACCACCATACATTCAATAATAACATATGAAAGCCTCTACAGTTTGACAGTGGCACAGGAATAAAACTTTAGTTCTGGAGCAAACCATGTATTATGTTTTGCCACTGAAGACACCATCTTAGAAGAGGCATTCTTTGTTCCATGCCAAAGAAGTTGAGAGGCCTGTTCTAAGATGGAACCTGCCATCTTTTGGAAGTTCTGGTACCAAAAACATTTTTTCTTCTTCCTGAACAACACTTTTTAATTCTTGGAAAGGCTTTTAATCTACTAATCTTACCTATCAGTCTAAATGAAGCAGTTCTAAAAATAATCAAAGAAAGAAAGAATTGCCTTGATAGAGATGATATACAAATTTGAGACATGAACCCAATGAGATGGTGTCTTTCTAATGATCCCAGTCAATCTAATTAATGTATTCTGCTACATTACATTTTAAGAAGTGACCATTGTGTAATACACTTTGAAATATGCACAAGCTAATGGGATAAGATACAAAAAATTATTATGCTGACAGTAAATCATATTACATTCCTAATAAGCATTAACTAGATAACTAGGTCAAAGCAGTATTATCTTAATTGATTTTTCAAAAGAAACCTGACAGAAAAATGTCAATGCCGAAGTATTTCTTCATGCATCATTAAAACAAGATTGGCTTTTAACAAAAGAAGAATCCTTCACAGAATTGATTCTTGCTTCGGGCTGCCTGCAAGTAAGTGTATTACATAAAAATCTATACAGGATATTAAAACAACACCATTCTGCAAGACAGTTACAATTAAAAGCTGACACCCCCCTCCCTGTCCCCCATGCATCCACCACAGTGCCTTGCCAGCAAATGTATTTAAAGCCTTCAAAGCCGAGTTTCACCAATGTATGAAAAATCATTCCGATCTATTCTTTGACAAAAGAGGAGATGACGATGTTGGCTGCTGATGAAATTGCGACATTAATAACAAACTCATTTCATAACAACATGGCAGTTAAATAAACATACAGGAAGACAACAAAAAATATTAACTTTACCTTGAAGCTATATACAAAATGCCCATTAAAAAAAAAAAGATAAGAAATCTTTACACTGCAAACAGCAGGCGTCAAATAATCCGAGGTTAGCAATTGGACTCAAATGCTATTCACTATGCAGAATACTGCAGCATAAGATCTACACTTTGTCAGTTTCTCACTTTTATTTAAAAAGGATACGGGAAACAGTGAAACTTCTCTGTGTGGCACCAGAGAAGAATGTGGTAGGTTGGTTATTCAACCAGGCATATGGCAAGCAAGCAACGTTTGGATCGCATGCATTTAATGGGGAAATTGGTGACCAGAAATGGGTGCGACCGCAAGAATTTTTCAAAGGTATTGACTTCGTTTTGTAGCACTAACATTCGTTTTTGGCAATAAAAGGGGTGGGGGTAGACTCACTGTTTACTCAAGAGCTCTTCCGACGCCATTTTTGTGTTTTATTAACCAGGGCTTCTCCTTCCTCAAAATCACACTATGGCCATGACTGCAGACCCTCCAAGTATCTCTATTTTCCAATGACATTCCCAGATTTTAAAAAGCTGTTCCAGTTCCTGATTTGATCCCTAAATGTTTCCCTTTTCCTTAGGGACCTAATGGTAAGATGTCCCTATTTTCTTTGGAGAAATATTGGAGGGTATAGAGTTATGCAACCCCCGAGTCAAGGAGATGAGTAACAATACAACCTTTAAAAGACATCTGAGGGCAGCCCTGTACAGTGGTACCTCGGGTTACATACGCTTCAGGTTACAGACTCCGCTAACCCAGAAATAGTACCTCGGGTTAAGAACTTTGCTTCAGGATGAGAACAGAAATCGTGCTCTGGTGGCACAGCGGCAGCAGGAGGCCCCATTAGCTAAAGTGGTACTTCAGGTTAAGAACAGTTTCAGGTTAAGAACGTACCTCCGGAACGAATAAAGTACTTAACCCAAGGTACCACTGTATAGGGAAGTTTTTTTATTGTATAATGTTTTATTATGTTTTTATATATGTTGGAAGCCGCCCAGAGTGGCTGGGACAACCCAGTCGGATGGGTGGGGTATAAATAATAAAATTATTATTATGGAACAGGACACCCCTATTTTCCTTGGAGAAATGTTGGAGGGTATATATTAGTGTAACAGTGTCAATCAGATTTGGCATCCTTACACTGACACTAAGGGGAAATGAAACTATTTCAAGGGTAAAGGGGATGCCTATTTTATTAAATTGCCCTTGCTCTTGGTGGTAGGGAGGCAGAGAGGAACTCAGGCAACATTTGTCTTGAATGCATGCTAAATCTACTGTTTTGGTCATGGCTACATCACCTGTGCAGCCAAAAATTTAGGGACAAGGGTTCTGTTACAGCTTTCTCTCCAGCATGACCATTATCTGTGCCTAGGAGTCTTTTTGGGGGGAGAGCATTGCATCATGGGAGACCTGCCCTGCAGCCTAAAGTGGCACATTCAGAAATAGTTTTTTGCTACTTATGAGAACGACTCCAAGTCCCATAGCTGGATGCATGCAGGAATACAGATGTAATTTTTATTTTCAGAGCTGAGCTACACGCTTTGGACTTACAATGGTACCTCAGGTTAAGTACTTAATTCGTTCCGGAGGTCCGTACTTAACCTGAAACTGTTCTTAACCTGAAGCACCACTTTAGCTAATGGGACCTCCTGCTGCTGCCACGCCGGCGGAGCCCAATTTCTGTTCTCATCCTGAAGCAAAGTTCTTAACCTGAAGCACTATTTCTGGGTTAGCGGAGTCTGTAACCTGAAGCGTATGTACTTTTGATTGTTTTATTATTTGATTGTTGTTAGCCGCCCTGAGCCCGGCTTCAGCTGGGGAGGGCGGGATATAAATAAAATTTATTATTATTATTATTATTATGTAACCTGAGGTACCACTGTACTGCGGATGTGACAGTTAATTCTGTATGGCTAATGTTAAGCTGTTGTGGGAAGAATCTGTAAATTGAAACAGATGATGTTATTCTCCATTTGCAATTAAGAGCCATTCTAAATTTAATACAGAATGAGGTGCTAGAATTTTGGATTGCACCGCTTCAGGTTGCAGGTGGGTAATGAGTCATAATTTTGAATATTTCCTTATGTAACAAACTTTCTGCATGGGCATTGCCAGTTATGGATGTCTGAGATTTCTAACAAAAAGAAAAAGAAAAAGGAAGCAGAAATTGCTGCATTTTGTGTGTTCAACTGTTGGTTAGGAACAGAACTCAGTCAAGCAAATATGATCAGTATTCATTCACACTGTTGCTGTTGGTGTTTTTAAGTCCACAAACGATACGTGATTAATGGCTTTTTAAAGCATTGTTTTGATGTTTACTTTGAATTGAATGTAAATAACGTAAGCAGTTATGTAAAGGTAAAGGTAAAGGGACCCCTGACGATTAGGTCTAGTCGTGGCCGACTCTGGGGTTGCGGCACTCATCTCGCTTTATTGGCCGAGGGAGCCAGCGTACAGCTTCCGGATCATGTGGCCAGCGTGACTAAGCCACTTCTGGCAAACCAGAGCAGCGCACGGAAATGCTGTTTACCTTCCTGCCAGAGTGGTACCTATTCATCTACTTGCACTTTGACGCGCTTTCTAACTGCTAGGTTGACAGGAGCAGGGACCGAGCAATGGGAGCTCACCCCGTCACGGGGATTTGAACCGCCAACCTTCTGATCGGCAAGTCCTAGGCTCTGTGGTTTAACCCACAGCGCCACCTGTGTCCCTAAGCAGTTATGTAAGTTAGGTTAAATAGCAGACAGCAACATGAATAAGGTAGTAGTTGGTGGGAACTGAAGTGCAGCAGAACTGAAACAATGCTGGTAGTGGGGAACAGAAGTCAGAACAGAAAAGCACCATGCCTTCTCCCTCTCCTTCAAGGGTAGATTAATATGCACATAATAATCAGGCAAAGCATTCATAGTTTAGAAGTAAGCATTATCACATCTGGGTTCTGAGTTTTAAGCTGCAGTTAAAACACAGCATCACAATATAAGATAATTAGAAGATACTTGAAAGTATCTGATAGGCCTAGGACTGGAATAAGAATGTTGTAGACTAATATGGATTTAAGTCAAAAAAGAAAAGAGATGAAGATAGTTAGTTGAAGGAGTTAATTGTATTAGAAAAAGGATTTTGGAGAACTGTTACAAAGGAGATACAGTGAAATTCAGTTAGGGGGGGAATCGAGGAAGTCAGACTACAATGAAAGTTAACTTGGATTTTGGAAGTAATGACTGTTTATACTCTTTTTTCTTTTTCTTTCTTTCTCTTAGTACTGTAAGATGTTTTGTTTTATGTTTTTTATATGTTATATTTGTTATAAATGTGGAAAATCAATAAAAAAATTGATAAAATAAAATAAAAAACACAGCAGCACTGAATTGCTGAAAACCTGGTAACCCTACCTGCCTTTGGTAGACTCACACATTGGAGAGGAAATACGTAGGCATCTCCTTTTTTTTTGTAAAAACAAATACAGTTCATGTTTATACCACCTCATTCTGAACAATGTGGAGCTTGATAACTGGTGGCATATGAGAAATATTTCAATCAGGAGAAGTAATTTTAGGAAATTCCTCTCCTGTATTCCTCTCATATACTCATTCTTGTGTCTTAAGAAGTGTAGAAGTGGACCTGTTAACCAAAGCCCCTACTTTTTGAGGTGTCATGGAAACATCCAGAGAGGGCCTTTTCAGTTGTGGCACCCAGTCTTTGGAACACCTTTCCAGCAGAAGCAGGGCTAGCTGTTTCCCTTTCTATATTTAGCCAGCAAACTAAAACCTTCATTTCTAAAACACTTTTATTATCAGATAGTTTTATTGGCAATGACTTTTTTTGTGCTTGATGCTGCTGTTTTGTTTTGCTTGATGCTCTTCCATTTACTCCATGTTATTATTTGTATGTATTTTATCCTATTTTTCTGTAAACTACTCTGAGGGGCATTTTGGGCAGGGTGTAATTTATAAATGAAATAAATGAACACCATTTCTATGCAGTAAGCAATGCAGAGAGTTGTGAATGAGCAATACACCATTCTTCTGCCATGCTGCAGTCTGCGGTGATGCTAGTTTAACGTTAAATTTAGTGTTAGTGCAAAACTGTGCTGGGTCATAAGGAACAATTTATTATTAAAATTTTGGCTTTTTTTAAAAAAAAAAAACTTGTACTGTCTTGCCAAAGGAAGTGCTGCAAGGCTTCAATTTCAAAATGTTGAAAAACTTGACTTTGGAAGCTTTTCTTTCTTTCTTTCTTTCTTTCTTTCTTTCTTTCTTTCTTTCTTTCTAGGGGTGGGGGACTGCCACCATGGATTAATAATATTTTCAAAAAATAAAATCTTTTAAAAAATAGAACCAAACCTCACATTTCACTAGATTATATGGACAGGTGATTAAATATGACCCCCCAAAAAATGTCAATTTGTTAAAATGTTTGCTTTGATGTTTATCTTTAATGACAGCTGCATGACAGTGCATGTACAGAAGATGGCTTCAGCAAATTGGAATGTAGTGCAGGAGAACAGCCTCACTGCGTTTCAGGCTGCTAAGGTGTACCTAGTGCACACGTGTCAAGGAAAAGTTGATTTTTGTGCCACAGTAGTTCATGCGTTGGTTACTTCAAAAGCTGGATTGCGGCAATGCTCCCCATGTGGGGCCTCCCTCACGCTTGATCCGTTGTTTTTTCTGCTAGTGTACCCTGTTAGAGAAGTGATTTCCCCATATTCAAGATTTTAGTGTAGTTGTGTTTGAACAGTAGTTTGTCTGCTGAAAAACAGAAGGTAGAAGCAAAGACATGAGTGCACCTTATTTCACACCCCCAGGAAGTGAATCTCCATCCTCTCCATGTTTGTAGACCTCTTTAAAAGTATTCTGCCAATGCAGTCCATCATTATTATTACAGTGGTACCTTGGTTCTCAAACTTAATCCGTTCCGGAAGTCCATTCCAAAACCAAAAAGTTCCAAAACCAACACGCACTTTCCCATAGAAAGTAATGCAAAATGGATTAATCCGTTCCAGACTTTTAAAAACAACCCCTAAAACAGCAATTTAACGTGAATTTTACTATCTAATGAGACCATTGATCCATACAATGAAAGCAATAAACAATATACTGCAGTCACACAATCAATCAATCAATCAGCAATCAGTAGCTGAACTGGGTTCCTCTCTCTCTCTCTCTCTCTCTCTCTCTCTCTCTCTCTCTCTCTCTCACACACACACACACACACACACACACAGCCGCAAAAATAAAAACTCAAAATAAATAGCAAAAGCAGACAGACCTCAGTGTAACACTCAAAACGAAAGCGTAACACTCAAAACGGAGCACATTTGGCTTCTGAAAAAAGTTCGCAAACCAGAACACTTTAGTTCCAGTTTTGCAATGTTTGAGTTCCAAGTTGTTCAAGTACCGAGGTGTTTGAGAACCAAGGTACCATGGTATACCCAGGTGTCAGGGAGCAAGGCAGTGACTCAGAAAGCGATGGTTATGCCAGCCCTGCAAAGCAGCCAAATGTTGTTATACCTGCTTTGCTAGAATGAAATGGGGAAATGTCCATGCATCACAACCCTGTGTGGCGATCCTGCTGTGTTAGGTTGATTTGGGGCCAGGGTGTGGGTGGGTGTGAAGTTGCTTGTAGCAGGAGCATGGTTAACTCAAGGCTGGAGAGGATAAAGGGAGCTAGGGAAATAATTGAATGCTTCAGTAGTGAGTGGAAAGATCTTCCAACAGACTGACAACAGAGGTGTAGACTTGGAATGCACATCTCTCAGAGGCCAGATTTACCAGGCCTCATCATTGCTCGGTCGCCAGATCTGCCTGACCTATTCTCTGATGCCAGTTGTGTTTGTCTGTATCTTTCATCAATTTTGTAGTTGTGATGAATAAATACTTGCTACGCCCATCCTTACTCATTCAGAGCAGTGCTCTGCCCTTACTCTGAATTTATACTTTGAAGTTGTCAATTTGCCACACCTGAGCGGTAATATACCTTGCGTATTCAGACCCAGAGACCTCCCCCCTAAATAAAGACACATTTAACTCAAATTTTAGTTTTGGTTTTTGGCAGAATTTAGGCCACAACTTTATTGAATACAGAAAAGTGAGTGGTTGCATAGGCTCTGGTTCGACTAGCTCCCTGCACCCTTGCAGGTAGCGCTGACCGAGAGCTCTATCATAGGTCAGTCAAAGGGTGAACACCTGAGGCAGGTGAAAAGCCTGGGAACAGACTCTGTTCACTCCCCAGATGCTCCCCTGGACTCAGGCATGGGCACAACCCCCTCTCATGGGGTTGACCAAACCAGTCGAGTCCCTGGATTCCTTTAATGGAATACCCTTCACATAGGGAAGGCATGGGCACAACCCCCTTTTGGGGGTTGACCAAACCATGTTGAGTCCCTGTGAGAGCCAGTGTGGTGTAGTGGTTAAGAGCGTTAGACTTGTAATCTGGTGAACCGGGTTCGCTTCCCTGCTCCTCCACATGCAGCTGCTGGGTGACCTTGGGCTAGTCACACTTCTTTGAAGTCTCCCAGCCCCACTCACCTCACAGAGTGTTTGTTGTGGGGGAGGAAGGGAAAGGAGAATTTTAGCTGCTTTGAGACTCCTTCGGGTAGTGATAAAGCAGGATATCAAATCCAAACTATCACTCCTCCTCCTCCTCTTCTTCTGGATTCCTTTAACGGAATACCCTTCACATAGGGATGGCGAGACCGTTCTCCCATCCCTATCACATGAATCAGTGCCTATCCGCAACCTTACAAGTTGTGACGAATTGCTACACACCAGGCAAAACCCAAATGGCTACAGCCAATCAGCCAAGTGGGGAAAATTCCTGCCGTGCCCCTGTCCCAACGACAGATGACACATGACAGCACAGCAAGGTCAATCGCAAAATGCCCTAAAATTAGGGAGAGGTGGGCAGGTGTTCCGATGCACGGGCTGAAAGAGAAAGCTCTGGGACATGTGCATGGGTTTATATAGGTCCCTCGATCTGTTTAGACTGTACCCCATTGGCCAGATATATTTATTTTTAATCATTTTTATTGAATGGTTTTATGTTACAAAAAACAATACAGCCATACTACCACTAAATATAATTAAGAAATAAAAATTACATACATCGATATTTAGTTTGTTATTTGTTATTTACCGTCTTATTTCCTCCCAAACATTGCATACAACACACATATCTGCAGACACCCACACACCCACACCCACACAGAAAATGATAATAATGAAAGTAAATATTTTTCCCCTTTAATCTTCCAAAATCTTTTCTTCAACTTTGACTTCCTGTCAAGTCCCTTTGCATATGTTTTATCTTACATTTGAATGTACACAAAACAATAAACCTTTCTATATAATTTTTCTAATACATTCTGAAAACATAATAAAACCTTAACTGTAGTCCACCTCCTTTTAGTTCCTTTATCACTCGAATGCTAGCACGGAGTCAAAACTATTATTGTATTTTTGAACATATTTTTTATAAACATCCCATTTTTCCGCTAATATTTGCTTTGAGTTTCCTCTGAGTTTACTAGTCAGTTGAGCTATCTCCACCAATTCCTGTAATTTGATTTGCCAATCTTTTATTTTTGGAGCCTCGTGATCTTTCCATCCCTTGGCTAACCCCATTGGCCAGATTAAACCCAGCAACGAGGGACCTACCAATCTGATGTTGTGGCTATCCAATAGACCAACCCAAAACCAGGAGGTCAGTCTCCAGGTCTCACCGCAACACGTGCCCTCTTTGAGGGAGGACACGATTTAATGGTGAAGCCAGTTGAGGATGAGTGTATGAACTACAGTCCACCTCACCCTGAACTGGCTCAGTAACACTGTCACATTCCCTCTGTCGTCTTGTTAGCTGGAATCACATAGTGAAGGCCGTTGCAAAAAAAAAACAAAGGCACGAAAAGAGCTTCTAAGTGATCAACAGTCTCAAACGGCCTTCAAAATGTGAGTGGAAGGGAAGCAGCACAATCTTCACACTGATAAGAATAAGAATAAAATGTTTATTTGCACACATTTGTCACAGCCTTAGTATATATATAAAAAAGAATAGTTATTCCAGAGTTTAGAGCATGGCATATGCTTATGCATCTCTTCACCCATTCCTTAACAGCTGTCTATGGAGACAGGGTTCTTCATAGTTATGAAATCAAGGAGTAATTCGACAGATTTTAACACATGCTCCTCCACAGCAAGACTTCACCCGCTTTGATAAAAGAAAACCAAAAACATTGTTCTGTTTCTTTGTGAGGCTATTTTTTTTAGGATTTGAATAATCAATAAAAGTGGGAAAAATAGGTTATTTATGCCTTTCAAACATCATAATCTCAAAGGGCAAAGAAGCAGAATACTGTGCAGAGACCAGTCCCTTGACAACTACCGTGTTTGGCAGATGGTGCTGTCAGTTCTGTTCTGTGTTTATTCTATTGTGCATGCGGTAGCATATTTTAAAATGTACAAGCTCATGTATTATCTATGGGTTAAAAGCATGCAACACAAGCAGGACTATATCACAGGAGTTAAACTTCTGTAAACAACTAGCAGCGGTTGTGTAAATGCTATTTTCTTGACATAAATAACAGAAACATATGGCCTGAGACAGGAAGTGGGTGATACCTAGATAGATTGATATCTTGCTCGACAAGTCACTATATTTATGACATGATTCTACCTGACAGTGAAAGAGGAGGGGAGGCAAGCTAATGACTTTTTCATGAACTCTCTGACAATGTACATTTGACCACTGAATAGCTTTGCTCAACAAACTGATTCACTGCTCTGCTGTTAAATGGGTTCCAGTGTAATGAAGAAAATATTGCACATTAGGAGCAGGGGATCCAGCTGATCTTTCTCATTTTCCTTTGGGTAATATCTCCCTTTTAGCATCATAAGTCATTTTAACAAGAATAATCAGGTTGCGCTGTGCTGCAGCCTTTGCTGAAGATGCACACTTGATTCACTGTCTTAGAATCAGCTCCAAAATCCCTGGTCCTACTTGGCCTTGCTTGCACCTTTTTGACTAGACAGCTGTGGTTGTTGCATGTGTGCAGCACACATGGGAAGTGATGATAAAGCGTGTTCTCCTTCATGGAGAGCACGTGCTGTGGTGGGGGCCGCCAGGACACTCCAAAGTTGGGGGGCGGGCTAATTGATCGTTGGCCACTGATGCAACTGGGGCTTCCCTTGTTGTTGGGAAGAAGTTAATGTTGCCATTTATTGATTGACAGCCAGAAATAGTAAAACTCCTTGCACGAGGCTAGGGCTTCCTCTTTTCGCCTGTGCATTGGATTGCCCGTCCCTCCCTCCCTAGAATAGGGTTGTTCGCTTTGACCTTGCTATGCCTGTCATGGGGTCGTCTGCTTTGGAGCGGGGGCCTGGTAGGAATTTTATCCATCTGGCTGATTGGCTGGGGCCATTTGGTTTTTGCCTAGTGTAGCAAATCGTCACAACTTGCAAGGTTCACGGTTAGGCATTGGTTTATGGTTTGGTTGGTTGAGGGGCATGGATTGGCTGTGCCTGCCCCTCTAATGCTGCTGCTGCAAGGGATTCCGTTAAAGGAATTGGGAGCTAACTATTGCTTGTCCACTCTGTCAAGGGGGCTTGGGCCATAGCAATGAGCTCCTGGTTGCATTTGGGGTGAGGGCAGGTTCCCTGCTCCGCGTCACCCCCAAGTGTATTCCCCCATTCTGACTTTCGCATCGTGCGGAATGTCAGTCTGTCCCCCATGGTGGGGGCAGATAGTCACAACCAATGCCTATGCAACCACTCACAAATTTGTATTTTAATAAAGTTGTGGCCAAAATTATGCCAAAAATCTTAAACAAAAATTTCTGTGTGATGTGTGAGTTATTGGGGTGGACCTGGGGACCTCGACACGCAACATAAACTCATGGACACATAATACATTTATGCTGGTCTGAGGAGGCTGTTAAAGCACAGCCCCCAATGTGTGTGTACGTATTTAATGAACACCCTCTTCGGGCCTGAACATGGGAGAGTTAAACGTGTGCAGAGAGGTAAGGGGTGTCAGTTTTCATTTCTTAGTGCAGAAAGTATTGATCTAATGTGTAGGTATCTTTCCTATTCTAATTCATTCAAGAAGGTTCTGGAAGCTACTGGAAGCTTCTCTGTGTGAGAGCAGCAAAAAGAAGGGTTAATGATTGTTTGGGTTATACAGTGGTGCCCCTCAAGACGAATGCCTCGCAAGACGGAAAACTCGCTAGACGAAAGAGTTTTCCATTTTGGAGGTGCTTCGCAAAACGAATTTCCTATGGGCTTGCTTCGCAAGATGAAAATGTCTTGCGAGTTCCTGTGGGTTTTTTTCCCCTCCCCCCCTTTTTCTAAGCCGCTAAGCCGATAAGCCGCTAAAAGCTGCTAAAAGCCGCTAAGCCGCTAATAGCGCTAATCCGCTAAGCCGTCAATGGGCTTGCTTCGCAAGACAAAAAAACCGCTAAACGAAGAGAATCACGGAACGGATTCTTTTCGTCTTGCGAGGCACCACTGTGCCTTCTGGGAAGCTGGTTTGAATTGGTTCTCTTATCTCTATTCTGCAGAGTTATGCCGACTATAAATAGAGGCCAGAAGAATCCTGGGTTTTTCCTTTTCTCCTTCTATCTCTCTTCCTTCTGGTGTGGTGTTTCTGTACATAGGATGCTTAATATTAAGGGTTTAGCCTTGTTATAAGTTTATAAGTTTTCGTAAGTGCTGCAGTTCTGTATGGACTGTGCCAATCCTGATTGTATTGGATTTTATAACCATTACACTACGTTTGCCTTCAGCACAAGTAAAACTGCTGGGTGAAATATTGCCTCTGGTCTGTTTTTGGAAACTGCAACATGTTTAAGTTTTTCCTCCACACGTATGACACACGTATGACAACTTATGATGGGGGCATGTACACAATATCCGCGAATGTGGGGGGGAGGGCTTCTGAGAAATGTGCAAAGAAGTCCCCTTCACACTTTTGCTCCCACATGGGGACTTGTGTATGCCCTCACTTATCTAGGCACTTTTAACTCTCATGTGTTTGGATAAACAACTGAAGAGGGCAAAAGAGACATATGCATGTGTGTATGATGTCTACACAGCATGGATAATACAGGAAATTCTGGTATGCACAAAAACAACAACACACAATTACAGTGTGTACAGTGTTCGTCTGTCCCACGCCCCAAAATTTGTATGTGTTTACACCTCCCAGGAAATGCTGTTAAAATGGGGGCGGGGGGAGTTAGAAGGAATACTAATTCAGCTACATGCTACTAGAATTGCCACCAAATTTTGCCTAAAGCAAATTCAAGGTCAGTTTGGCCGCTTCTGCTCAGAGCTGGGGGCAAAAAAAAATCAAAAAAAATCTGAGAAATATTGAGCAAGGCCATGAAGGTTTTAGGGAAGGCTAGGGAAATTTCAGGGTAGGTCCACACATGCTATTTCCATTAAAATTCAATTAAAGTAAAATTTGAAGCGTATGGAGGGGCTCCTGGACAAAATATATAGGGAAGGAGTTTTAACAATAATAACAATAATAAGCCAAGTTACAGGGAACCAGGCAGAGGGCCTTCTCGGTAGTGGCGCCCTCCCTGTGGAACGCCCTCCCACCAGATGTCAAAGAGAACAACAACTACCAGACTTTTAGAAGACATCTGAAGGCAGCCCTGTTTAGGGAAGCTTTTAATGTTTAATAGGCTATTGTATTTTAATATTCTGTTGGAAACCGCCCAGAATGCCTGGGGAAGTCCAGCCAGATGGGCAGGGTATAAATAATAAATTATTATTATTATTAATTGGGGAGATACGTACATTTCTAAAAATACGACAAGCTATGTTGATACCAAAATGTTTTTGGGCCTTGTCAGAGTTGTTTATAAGTGTGGGTCTTAACACAGAGTGTGTGCAGGTCTAGTGGAAGGGAAGATCACAAGATAAGCTAGGCTGAAGAGTTGTCTGAGCCAAACCTATTGGGTTTCTTTGGCCTCATCCAGGATTTTCAGCAATACTAAAGTGTCTCCAATTTGTTTTTCTGTTCCTTTTGCAAAATGTTGAATTGCCCATTAATCTGCCCACCTGTGTCGTCATCCACCCAAATCTAACAGTCATAACATCATTCTGTTCACTATGAGAACCCTGATTGGGTGGCATCACTCATGTGATTCAGGCTGTCATCCTCCCCACCACCTGCCCCCAATGTTGATGTGTTGGGAGGCAGAACTAGAATGGCATAGATGTCTATCTATGTCTATCTTCCCTAGCAAGAGTCATAAACACCCAACCACACAATTTGTATCCCCAAGTTGTGCCAGGATCTTTTTCTTTCTATTTATCGTATTTTTTGCTCTATAAGACGCACCAGACCACAAGAAGCACCTAGTTTTTGGAGGAGGAAAACAAGAAAAAAAATATTCTGAATCTCAGAAGCCAGAACAGCAAGAGGGATCATTGTGCAGTGAAAGCAGCAATCCCTCTTGCTGTTCTGGCTTCTGGGATAGCTGCGCAGCCTGCATTCGCTCCATAAGATGCACACACATTTCCCCTTACTTTTTAGGAGGGAAAAAGTGAGTCTTATAGAGCAAAAAATACGGTAAATGCTAGGCTGCTCATTCAAGAAATGTTGGCCTTTTAAGTTAAAATCCATCATTATAACCATTCTACATGCAGTCATTCAAGGAATTGTGGGAAGCATTATTGTTAAATTGAAATGGTGTATCAAGAAATGTGGACAATTGCCTTTCAGCTCAAGTGTTCCGTAAGCAAAAGTGGGTTGCTGGAAGTATGATGGGGGGGAAAGGTGTCACATTAGTTTTTTTGCTACACTTGTATGCCCAAGTTCATACACTCAGCAGAGTTCTAACTCCATTTGTAAGATGGAGGAATAATGCATGCTGCTCACCTCCGCCGTGCATATATCCTCTTATTTACATTGGGCACTCCAGATTAAGTCGAGACGGCACCCCATAAGGGTCCAGTTCCTATGAGTGTTTGTTTTTTTAATGAGGAAAAAGAATAAGAGCCCGGCAGAATGATTCCTAATATTTCAGGGCGCAATCATCTAGGGAATTATCCAGTGCCAGCCCCATCAAAACGAGAACTTCTCAAAACTCATACGTTCTAAAAGATTTTAATTCTTTTAGCACATAAATAGAACCCAGTGTGAGTTCTAAATAGGGGGGAAACTATGTTCACATCCCCATTTAGTGAAGTAGCATAACTAATGGGAAATAATTATTGTAAAGGCAAACAGATACGGGCACTTAGGGTAGACTAAGAAAGTAATGCAACAGTTGATATGCAACTCAAAAAAACAGGCTAGGATAAAATAGTACAGTGGTACCTCGGGTTACATACGCTTCAGGTTACATACGCTTCAGGTTACAGACTCTGCTAACCCAGAAACAGTCCCTCGGGTTAAGAACTTTGCTTCAGGATGAGAACAGAAATCGTGCAGCAGTGGCGCGGTAGCAGCGGGAGGCCCCATTAGCTAAAGTGGTGCTTCAGGTTAAGAACAGATTCAGGTTAACAACAGACCTCCAGAATGAATTAAGTACTTAACCTGAGGTACCACTGTACTCTGAAACTCCCTGCCTTTTGTTTGGGTGTGTTATAGATTAAGGTTATTGATAGATAGGTTATTGATTAAGGATATATGGAACAATGAAAGTGGAACCAAAATTAAAGCGATGGCTTCAGCTCGCCTCTAGCAAACTGCTTTCAGAGTTGTTTGCATGTAACTGCTATGGAAAACAAGGCAACATAAATGGATATTCCCTGTCCTTTTATTTCCCCAACAACCCTGTGAGGCACTGGCAGAGGAAGAGGAGCGTGGGGGGAGCACACTGCCCCCAGCAGCGCGATCCGCAGGGTGCCATTGCGGCTGCCCCCCCCCCGCGCTGGGCACCCCACCCCCGCAGGCAGTGCGCCCCACCCCCTGGACGCATGCCAGCCCCGCCCCACCTGCTCTCCGCCCCCAGTGCCGGAGCATGAAGCTCCGCCACTGCTGTGAGGTAAGTGAGGCTGAGAGAGAAAGAGTTCATGACCCAAGCGCTGTTCAGTGAGCTGAATTGAACCCAAGCTTTCTGAGCCCTGGTTGAACATTCTAAGCATTGTACCACACTGCCTCTCAGTCAGCTATTGCCAACCATGAAACAGAAGCTAAACATCCAGAAGTTGTATACTTCAAAGTACGTACTGGATACCAGGGCCTCTTTGTGAGTTGCCAGAGGTTTGTGGGTGACCACTGCTGAATGCAAAATCTGGACTAAATGCACCTTTAGTATAATTCAGCACTGGAAACTGAGCTCTTGGATTCTCAGTTGATTGATTGATTGATTGATTGATCGATCGATCATATTTCTATGCCAAACAACAAATAACAATAGCATAACATAATAGAACATCACAAGTACAGAGTGCCTGGGGTGACCCAGTCAGATGGGCAAGCATATGGATAAATTATTATTACTACAGTACAAATCATATAAAATTATTAACAACGCATAAATAAAAAGAATTGCAATCTATAAAACCCTATTTAAAAAGCAGCAATGGAAAAATACATCAAATGTTATATTACATGGTTAACAATACAGCATTTATAATCAGTAAAGTAATATTAACAAAATAGCAACTTAAAAAACAAACTCAGCACTGTTAAGTTCTGATGACATACTCAACTCACTACTAGCTGAGAATAACTTCTCTGATGTGATCATTCCTGGAAGATGTTAAACTGAAAACCTTTCACATATTCTTCAGGAACAGCTATATATGTATTCACTACTTTCATGGGCAAGAGTGCTTGTTTGGCAAATATTTCCCAAAGCTGATATTGAACTTAAATGACATTCATTTGTAAGCTTTTACACTGTTACTTAGCTACAACCTGTAGCTAAGCTGTCGTGATTGTATCGATGTCTGAGTTAGCAGTAAGGCAAACAAAGGGGTTTTTTTTTTCCAGGCTGTTTCTGTGCATAGTAGCAATCAAATTCCTGGCATCGCAAGCAATCTGCATGTAAATTCACGAAAGAAAATCCAAGTTCCTCATTATCAGCTTCAGTGGGATCATTTAAGTGGTTTCAGGACACTAGGGAAAAAACCAGAAATGGCATGGAAACTTTTGTTGACTTTCCACTGTAATAGGGTGGTTGGAAACAGATTGAACAGCTCAGGCTGCAGTACAAATCATCCATGAATTTAAGGCACCCGCTCAGGGACATGTTGGCAAAGACATGTGTCTTCTCCTGCCTCCCTTCTTTAGTGCTTTCTAGAGATCAGAGGAAAGGGAAACATATGTTCATAGAGAGCTCAAAACTGGAAGCAATGCTTGCAATCTGTGAATTATAAGAAGCTGATTCTTTTGGCCTTGCACTGCTGGTGTGACTATCCTTTAAAGGACTGGTTCTTTTAATGTAAGTTTGATTGCATTTGGTGATCTAGTACGTGAATAACAGCAGCAGTAAATGTGATCCTTTCCAGTATAAGACTGCAATGTGGAGAGGTCCCCATAATGCTCAAAAAAGTTATTATTTCCTCTCTCCCACCCCTCAACCACAAGACTCGGAAGGACAGCATGACATTAGGGTATGAAAAGTCTGCGTGTGACTCTCATATTCTTATCCAGTCTATTTAACAGACCACTAGCAGTACATAAAACTTCCTCTGGGACTAAAAAAACAAAAGCATTCATATTTATACAACTAGGGTTATTTTTAAGTAAATGCGGGAACCCATGAAACCCAGTTGGACATGCTGTGACTTAGCTCAGTAGCCAACATCCCATTTTTCTTCTTTCTTTTAAGATTTGGGGGTTGTTTGGGGCTTTTTTGGGAGGAGTCTAACAGATATTGGGCATGAGTCAGAGTGAGGACCTTTTGTTGTTGTTGTTGTTGTTTAGTCGTTTAGTCGTGTCCGACTCTTCGTGACCCCATGGACCAGAGCACGCCAGGCACTTCTGTCTTCCGCTGCCTCCCGCAGTTTGGTCAAACTCATGCTGGTAGCTTTGAGAACACTATCCAACCATCTCATCCTCTGTCGTCCCCTTCTCTTGTGCCCTCCATCTTTCCCAACATCAGGGTCTTTTCCAGGGAGTCTTCTCTTCTCATGAGGTGGCCAAAGTATTGGAGCCTCAGCTTCACAATCTGTGAACCTGAGGACCTTTTACATCTCGTTAATTCCAAAGGGAAAGTGAAATATATATCTGCATCTTTCGCACTGAAAGAATGTAATCTTAGCCAGATCATTCCTATGTAATTTACCAATGAATAGTGAATCAAACTGAAATTTCTCAAACTGAAAAGGGAACTTCTCCCGAGGAAGCCTCATCGAATTGTTGAAGGCACCAGTGGCACAGTAGGACTTTAAACTTGGATTATGTCCGTTGTTGAAATCCCAGTTTCATCACAACTTAATACCAAATCAAAAGCCAGCTACACTAGGGTTACCAGACGTCCCTGGTTCCCGGGGACAGTCCCTGGATTTGCAAATCTGTCCCCAGACAAATTCTGTCCCCAGAATGTCCCCAGATTTGCAAATCTGTCCCCGGGAAACATGGCAGCAGCAGCCTCAGCAGCCCGGAGCCAGCCTGGTAGTGCTGCTTGCTGCCGTGGGGCCTGCCATTTTTCCTGCGCCACGGCAGCGAGCATCTCCTGAAGCCAGCCAGAGCCAACTGCACTACCAGGCTGGCCCCTCCTGGGCAACGGCTGCCCGTCCATGACTCCCGAGCCTACCCTGATCTGTCAAAACAAAGGGGGAAAGGGAAAGGAGATCAGGGAAGCCTTGGGAGTCACAGGCAGGCTGTGCGCCATTGCCCAGTTTTTTTAAAAGCTGCATTTATGTTTCACAGGGTGCGAAAGAAGGTCTTTGCACCTTTATACGATATGCATGTGTGCTTGGGCCCAGGGTCTTTTGCCTCACCATCCCCACTACTGACTCCCTGTTGCTACTCAGCTTCAACAAAACAAAAAAAGTGTCCCCAGATTCATTGAAAAAAATCTGGTAGCCATA
Organism: Podarcis cretensis; assembly: GCF_951804945.1. Classification (NCBI taxonomy): domain Eukaryota; kingdom Metazoa; phylum Chordata; class Lepidosauria; order Squamata; family Lacertidae; genus Podarcis; species Podarcis cretensis. Next base: position 11,390,687 of record NC_137176.1, on the reverse strand, counting down.
AGCTACACCAGACCTTGGGGAATGATACCTCCTAAATAGATAGGGAACTGTGGAGTTTGCATAGAAGAACTTCCTAGGTTTTGCCCACTAATTACAGAGGCTTACCTTCAGTGAGAGAGAATGCTATATACTCATGTGTTAATTCACCCATGCTTCTTATTTTCAAGTTGGTTTTATTTAGGAGCACAATCCTGACCCATGCATTAAGCGCCATGTTCGATCCTCTCTTATTGAAATGGCCAGCAAAGTATGCTGCTCATTACCAGACAGAGGGCCTTCTCAGTAGTGGCGCCCACCCTGTGGAACACCCTCCCTTCAGATGTGAAGGAAATAAGCAGCTATCCTATCTTCAGAAGACATCTGAAGGCAGCCCTGTTCAGGGAAGTTTTTAACATTTAATGCTGTATTGTTTTTAAAACTTGATTGGGAGCCGCCCAGAGTGGCTGGGGAAACTCAGCCAGATGGGCGGGGTATAAATAATAAATTATTATTATTATTATTATTATTATTATTATTAGCCAGCAAAGTATGCTGCTCATTATTGCTCTTATTATTACTGCTACTGCTCTCCATAATGTAAAATGTTTGTAGCACATGCATTTCAGTGCCTTAGAATTGCAGGTCTCTATTATTATTATTATTATTATTATTATTATTATTATTAAATTGACAGCAGTCACAAAAATAAGAGCACTCGAAAGCCATTAGCAGAAACCTGCTCGGTATTAATGGGTTAGGCTAGTGTACAGAATGTTGAATGTCACAACCATTCCCAAAGTAAACACGCAGGAGGTATTTTAAATTTAGCACATGGGGGGGGGGACCTGATCCATTTGGAGTGCAAACTTATCATGCCAGTTCTGCACCAGTTATACCCCAGACTCACTATTAATGCTAGCGTCTCTTCCCCTCTCTGTCTCCCCTCCACCTCAGACCACTGATTGTCAAAACAAGGACAGAGGAAACGAGCTGTCTATTCTGCAACGCTTTTCCATATGTCACTCCTTGGGACAAGGCAATATTAATGTACAAGTGGTCAGTTCCTTTCATATACTACTAATGTACTGGAAAGTCTTCCGCACGCTGTGCTTTTCCTTCATGTCTCAGGACATCTACAGCTAGAGCACTTTCCCCGAGCTGAACAATATGGCCTTCTCTTAAGAAAAGCCCAGTGGGCTGATCATTGTCAGGTTATGTTATGTTTGAACGAGAGACACTTCAATGCTAGTTTTGTGCAGCAGAGTTGCAGCCGAAACAAGAGGTCTAAACAAATCGCCGAGCTGTGAGAGCCCTTTCATTTATCATAGCGCTGTGACAGAAATTTCTCTCCGCTGCCGGCCGCTGCTGAATTTTACACGGTTCTTTTCAAACTCCTGTCTTTTCCCTTTCCTTTTCCTTTCTTATTTCTTTCCTTTTTTTAAAAAAAAAAAAAAAGAGCAAGCTATTGCTGTTCCAGTTCCTTCTGCGCAAATGCTTGATTCCCAGCTGTTTGGATAAGTCAGGGAGAAAAATTGGTCCAGGGGATGTCAAGTTGCAGGGAGCAGTTCAAAGATGTTGGCCCTCGGCACACATACACACCCTGCTTCCTCAACCTCACACAGGTGACCCGCCATGTCAGTGACGCCAGACACAATTGTATCACCCTTGTTGGATTTCAGATGACAATTTTGCCGTCCTCCTTTAAGAATTTGCACTTTGATAGGAATAGTAAGCTAAAGTTAATCAGCTAAATCAGACGAGGGGAACCTTTTCCAGCTCTTTCTCTGGTGGGCAACCTTCCACAGACCACAGGCTAGAGTCAGAGGCAAAAACTGGCTGGGACAATGGATTTGATTCTTACCTTTGTAGAGTAGTGTCATGGACTGGCTGGATGCAGAGGAGGAGTGTGAGGTACCAGCTGGGGAACATCCAAGGCAACCCCCAGGGGAAGAAGGCTCAGAGCCAGGGGATTTGTGATGGGATGGCGATGAGCAGTCAAAGAAAGAAGGAGGAGAAGGCTGGGAGTAGGAGGTGTCCGAAGCAGAAAAGGTAACAGGGTTTAGTGAGCAGGAAGAGGCTGCGGTAGAGAACAGTTCCGCAGAAGCGGAGGCAGCAATGAGGAACTCTGTTGAAGAATCCAGGAAGTCTCCCTCTTCTGCTGCAACCTGCGGTGTGTTTCTTCTTTTTAAAAATATAATTTGTATTGAATTTTACACAGGTTTCCCAACACATCTCCAACACAACATAACAAATCCTTGGCTCTCATAGCCTAGGACTTCCATCAACCCCTTCTAATGGTTTTCTGAATTCCCTTCTAATTATGCATTTTATTACTACACTTATTGTTTTGAATCCAATCTTACGTCAGCTAATCTTAATACTTCTCACAACAATTTGGATAGTCCTCCTTACAAAACTTCCTGCAATCCTGCAAGCAATGTTAAATGATTACAGTTGTCTTTCAAATACAACATGAATTTCTTCCAGTCCTTTAGGAATGTCTGATCCCACTGGTTTCAAATTTTCCCTGTAGGTCTTGCCAGCTCGACGTAGTCCATCCGTTTTATTTGCCACTCTTCTTTCGTTGGCTACCTGCTGTGTGTTTCTCTAGAACACAGAGAGAAATGAAACAGGCAGAGCAGAGGATGGTTATGCACAGATGCAACCTGAGGCTGTGTGGGAAAGACCCTGGAGAGAAAGAACCTTTGAGAAGGCAGAGATCTTCAGCCCCTGCAACTGCCTCAATGGAGCAAGACCTACTGGGATAAGTTGCTGGGATCCCTAGGTCTGCACTCTAATGGCTTATTTGAATAAAGAGTTGACTTTCCTGATGCCATGTTTTTTTTTATTGCTAACCAGCAATAAATTGAATATTCAAATTTATTTAATCCAGCTATCGACAAGTAACCACAGAAAACCTGGTGTCAGGGACTGGCTGGATGAGGCAGAGTGGTGGGAACTGCCTGCCCAAGAGCCCCCCCCCCCGGGAGGGCACAGAAGACAATGACTTAGATGGATCATGGTGGATCATCAGTCTGCAGAACGGACAAGGTGAGAGGTGCTAGGAACAAGGGGTTTAAGCGATCAATGGGAGGCAGAAGAAGGAGCAGAGCCGTCTTTCCCATTGGTCTTAGTGGTTCTTTGCACCAGGGTGTCAGCCTCTCAGGGGCGCCCTAGCGAGTGAGGGAGCTGTACGGCTTTGCCGGCAGCCTCCCCTTTGCCTGCATGCCTGCCAGCTGCACCCCGCCAACTATATGGTTGGCAGGCGTGCAGCTTCCTTCCCAATCCTTTGCAGGAGGAGAGCAATGCCCACAGAGGCTTAGGGTGGCCTCTGCATCTGCTAAAGACAGCCCTGCTCCCAGTCGTTGTCCTCCTGCTTCCTGGCTAAAGGCGGTGCGCAGCCTTCCTGAGCTGCTTTCTTGGGCGCCCTGATGCCGGGTTAGAGGCTGAGAGCCACAGTGTGAGCACAGACTCAGACAGAGAGGTGTCTGAGGTTGCCCTTCCTATCCTGCAACAGGACAGCCCTAGTCCATAGCTGTCAACCGTCCCTTATTTGGCGGGAAAGTCCCTTATCCCAGCGCTGTGTCCCGCTGCTGTCCCTTATTGATGATGTCCCTTAAATTTCCCGGGTTTCAAAGGAAGCAGCTCCTCTCCCTCCCTCCCTGCCGGCCAGGGAGGAGGGAGGCTCCAACTGTGTTGCTTGGCTGTGTTGCTCACCCAATAAGGAGTCTCAGAATGACTAGGGGGTGGAGCTTGCATGCTTTGTGCTGATCAAATCGGCCGCATTGCCTGGGGACTCGCCTTTGCTCAGCGCTTCCCAGCGGAGAGGTGGCGGTGCTTTTCCTTCCTGCATCCCTTTTGCCGGGTTGCTGCGCTGTGGGAACCACCACTTGAGGCTTTGTTTGGCTGCTGGTTGACTCAAATCCCTTATTTTGGCTGCTGATCCCTTATTTTCGAGGCTGCTGGTCCCTTATTTTCAAATCTGTAAGTTAACAGCTATGCCCCAGTCCCGCTGGTTCTCCTGCCCCTCACACTCAATTTAGCAGCCATAGCTTCCAAATGAACAAGCATAGAATTGTAGCAATAGTCCCTAGGCTACCTAGGTCAGCATGGAGATGATAAACCGATCACATTTTTTTAAAGAATAGTATCAACATTTCTTAATCTAATTCTATGTTGCAGGACTTCTGTGAAGGCAGTCACTGTTACTCCCTGATCTAGCTCAAGTTATGCAGTGTAGAATCTAATGTGAATAATTAGATTCTAAAAAATTAGACTGTGTGTGTGTGTGTGTTTGTATACACATACACATGCAAGCAGAAGCCTTGAAATCTTTCCACATCATGGCTGAAGCACATAAATGTTTTAATTTAGTATGCAGTATACATTAAGGTGTAAGCAAAAGATCACACTCAATCAAAGTAAAGCAGTTGTAAAGCTCTGCATAGGATTATTAATGTAATTAGCAGCTAGTGACACAAACCTACAATAAGTGCTAAATTCAGCTCAATTACACATCATAGAAACCATAATATTGTGCTATTAGTAGTACAGAATAAAGTAATGGACTTTTGAATGTGGCTTCATGGTGCTGATTGCAATGAAATAAAAATCGTTGACAGGAATACAAAACGTTATCCTGGTAAGCCTAAAAAATCAATTAAATAGAGATTTAGAAATTTAAGGGGCTGAATGCCAATTAAACCAGCACTAACTGGAGTAACTAATAGCCTGAATAAGACCTGAACATATCCAACAAGATTGATGCTGGGGATAATATTTCCCCTTAAATTCTCCACATACCCTGCTATAATACAATGAGGTGAGATTAGCATATAATTATAAAAGGCAGAGAAGGCCTGTGTTCTGTTCCCCAGACACAATCCACCAGGACGTCCTCCTGAGATACTGCATTGAACTGAATGGGAACAGTCCACTAATAAAGTAGTTTTCAAACCTTTTCTACCTTCAGGGATCGCATTTCAAATGAACTTGTGCAGAACTCCTGCACATCTGTGATGGAGCGTCCTCTGCACTTTGCCAAAGAGAGCAAGGGTGCAGGTATTTTCTGAGGGAGAACACCTGCACCTCATAATTGACCTGTATGAATGTTAATGAGAAGTAGGTAGATCCCGATCTACTTTTAAATCTCTGGGTGATTTGTACCAGACTCATGATTGCTTAATGATAACAATGGAAAGGCTTTTAACACAATAAATTAGATTACTGTGGACAGTGTTCTTGAAGCTACCAGCATGTGTTTGACCAAGCTGCGGGAGGCAGTGGAAGACAGGAGTGCCTGGCATGCTCTGGTCCATGGGGTCACGAAGAGTTGGACACGACTAAATGCATGAAAGTGTGAGCTCAGTTTGGGGACTTGAAAACAAATTACTGGGCTGAGCATGTGGTCAAAAGCACCCCGCCCCTAAGCCAAAACACATGTCCACTCCCTTGAGGCACAGTTTTGCAGCAGGCTCTATCTGGTGATCATTCTCATGTTTCCAGTAAGAAATGGTGAACAAGAACTTGCAAGTCTGAAGTCTGCCCACTCCTGCTCTAGAACACAGTCATATCTAGGTGTGGGTGAGCAGCCCAGTCTCCCCCTGGACTGACCCTGCAATGAGCTAATATCCTCAAAAGACCCTCTTCAACCTCCCCTTTTCAGAGTTCCTTGGGCATTGCAATGGCCCTTGGAAGGACTACAATTTCCAATGGTTACTGCTCTAAAAGCCTGGCACAGTGATAGAAAGGGAGAGGGAGGACAGGAAAAATAATTTCCCTAGGAAATAGGGATATCTCTGCCCCATTTCAGTCTCATTGGTGCTCAATTGTACACATGAAAAGTCTGCATTTAAGCCGTATGAACTTTTAAAAATAAACTTTTTTCGTTAAGCATTCATCAGTAAAATGAGCATTTTGTGCACATCTGTTACACAAAACACAAATTTTGTGTGTGCTTTTTGCACACTGAAAGTGCATCACCAAATCCAAAGATGTGTATCGTCTGACTAGGAGTTGTGATTCGGTCCACAAGCAAGTCCAGAAGTCAGTCCACTGAGAAAATTGGCTCGAAGAAGAGAAGAAGATTTGGATTTGATATCCCGCTTTATCACTCCCCTTAAGGAGTCTCAAAGCGGCTAACAATCTCCTTTCCCCTCCTCCCCCACAACAAACACTCTGTGAGGTGAGTGGGGCTGAGAGACTTCAGAGAAGGTTGACTGGCCCAAGGTCACCCAGCAGCTACATGTGGAGGAGCGGGGAATCAAACCCAGTTCACCAGATTACGAGTCCACTGCTCTTAACCACTACACCACACTGACTCTCAATGAATTCAATGAATTCCTCCTTCATTTTTTTCTTCTTTGGACCATCTATCTATCAGAGCTGGTTTGGGGAAGGATCTTAAAAGCTTTTTGTGCTTTTGAGGCTCTTTGGCTGCAATCTTGTACTTACTTACTTAGAATCATAGAATCATAGAGTTGGAAGAGACCACAAGGGCCATCGAGTCCAACCCCCTGCCAAGCAGGAAACACCATCAGAGCACTCCTGACATATGGTTGTCAAGCCTCTGCTTAAAGACCTCCAAAGAAGGAGACTCCACCACACTCCTTGGCAGCAAATTCCACTGTCGAACAGCTCTTACTGTCAGGAAGTTCTTCCTAATGTTTAGGTGGAATCTTCTTTCTTGTAGTTTGGAACCATTGCTCCGTGTCCGCTTCTCTGGAGCAGCAGAAAACAACCTTTCTCCCTCCTCTATGTGACATCCTTTTATATATTTGAACATGGCTATCATATCACCCCTTAACCTCCTCTTCTCCAGGCTAAACATGCCCAGCTCCCTTAGCCGTTCCTCATAAGGCATCGTTTCCAGGCCTTTGACCATTTTGGTTGCCCTCCTCTGGACACATTCCAGTTTGTCAGTGTCCTTCTTGAACTGTGGTGCCCAGAACTGGACACGGTACTCCAGGTGAGGTCTGACCAGAACAGAATACAGTGGCACTATTACTTCCCTTGATCTAGATGCTAGATTTACTTGGTAGATCTAGATTTACTTGGTAGTAAATCCCACTGAACCCAGTGAGGCACACTGCAGAGACATCAGAGCAGTGTTACAGAGACTAAGGAGTTCATATTTGAGACATATTTGAGACAGGCTCAGGCAAACTTCTTCTAATGCCCCTAGCAAAATCTCCTGTGGCTGCATGTTGCAGAGGGAGATTAGTAGCGGTAGGCAAATGTTCCTTCAGGGATACTTCTTTGCTTTTTCAGATATTTTCATTCAGAAACCATTGTTTCTGAATGACCTCATGAAAGCAGGGTGGGTTGAAAAGTTGCCTATGTACAAGGAGCCATGTGCTGAAATCTGGTTCTAATTTCTATATAATCAGTAACAGAAGTTCAGGATTCAAATTGTTGCTTGGAGGGCACAGGTCTCCTTCGTTCTGTTATCCAGAAAGAATGAACAAGGCTGTTGCAAAAAAAAAAAATAAATCCTGGAGTGGACCTAACTACAGAAGAATGTATGAAGTAGGTGTCCAAGTGTGGCATATTTGATGTGGAATGTCTGCTGCATTAGTGGGAATGAAAAAAGGAGAGGTAGTATCTACATCTTTGTTAGACAAGTAGCTTGGAAGAATCTGGATGGCATCTGATGTGTTTCATACAGTCATACCTCGGGTTAAATATGCTTCGAGTTGAGCGTGTTCGAGTTGCACTCCTCGACAACCCGGAAGTAACGGAGCGCGTTACTTCCGGGTTTCGCCTCTTGCACATGTGCAGATGCTCAAAATGACGTCACATGTATGCGCAGAAGTGGCGAAAAGCGACGCGCGCGTGCGCAGACACACCATCACTAGTTACATTTACCTCTAGATGCGAATGGGGCTCCGGAACGTATCTCGTTCGTATCTAGAGGTACCACTGTATTTCATTCCTGTTAACATCAGGCAGGCATCTTCATGGTCCAGTTCTGAATACAAAAATAAGTTGTTTTAAAATGTTATGTCTACATGTTTGTGAAGCTTGTTGCTTTTTAAAAATGTATTATAAGACCACTTTGATTATGTTTTTCTGCTATTTCTTCATATAAGTTTTATGAAATAAATAAACAGGTGGGTATGAAGGAGGGGGAGAATACTGGTAGTTTGTGTGCAGAACCCTTGTTACCCATTAATAATATATTAAACTGTTCAGATGTGGGGAGCTTTGTCCATAATCAGTAGAAAATTTAGTAGAAACTCCACAGTTGCTGTGAAGAACGAACTGTATTTTCAAGGAGAAAATAAATGACACCATAGTGCAAATAATGAGACCCTGTTGCGAGGTGCTGAAGTTGAAACTGCACAACATACAAGAAACAAGAAATATGCAAGAAATAGGTAAAATAGCTAAGCAAGTATTAGAAATCACCCCAGAATTGGCCCTACTAAACATCTTCCAAGACAATAATGCCCATTTACACCACAAAGAGCTCATAACCCACCTACTTTCAGCAGCCAGAAACATCACAACCAGACACTGGAGAGACCTGTCAGAAGTAAGCATGGACCAATGGTACCAAATAGCATGGGAAACAGCCTTACTAGAAAAATTAACCAATAAACTGAAACTGACACGGGGACAAATAGAAGAAGACGCCTTCACCCTGGTATGGCTCCCCTTTATCACATGCACAGCCCACAAGACAACACAAAAATCCACCAACAGCATACAAATCAATATGGCTAACCTGATCCAAAACACCCACCCACCCCACTCACACATGAAAACAAAGATCACCACAGCCAATCACAAATGAACAACCACACCGTAGGCCAACCCCAACCTCTCTCACCACCAAAGGAACACAAGTGAACAGCAGAGAACCTGCACAGGAAACGCTGACACAAAACCCCACATATATTAAGTAAAATAGAAACATCGCCACCTGACCCCACCCACATTCATCTCTCCCCCCCACCACCTCTTTCCCTCTTTTCTTCCTAATGTCTTGACAAATGAAACCGATTTGTAAAAAATGTTACAGGGGGGCAGGGGGAGAGATATCGCACATACTTTTATAAACCAAGAAAATCTTTAATAAAAATACATTTTAAAAAAGAAGAAGTTTAAACTGCTTGGGTTGCAGGTAACTAAGAAATGTCTATTTTCATGTAACCTGCTGGAATGTCAAGGCCTTCTGCCAGTGGTCTTCTTCAGGTCCCCCTGATATCAGAGGCAAGATGAGTGGTGACCAAGGAAACATCATTTTAAATGATGGCATTTCTGTTTGTGGAACTCCTTTAAGAGAAGCCCACCTGGTGCCTACTTTGTTCTAGGTGTCAAGCAAAGTACTTCTTATTTTCTCCAGCGGTCTAAAAATCACGTCAAGTACCAATGAGTACCAAATCTTTTCAATTCCACAGAGTTAAAACTCTGTTAGGGCACAGTATAGTAACGGAAATAGACTTTGAAAGGCATTTGGAAATAAAAAGCTTTTTTTAGGAGGAGGAGGAGGAGGAGGAGGAGGAGAAGGAGGAGGAGAAGGAGAAGGAGAAGGAGAAGGAGAAGGAGAAGAAGACGAAGGAGAAGGAGAAGGAGAAGGAGAAGGAGAAGGAGAAGGAGAAGGAGAAGAAGAAGAAGAAGAAGAAGAAGAAGAAGAAGAAGAAGAAGACCAAAGTAGGTGCTTGTGAACTTCTCCAGGGAAAGAAGGCTCTTTCCTATGTGGCTACCCATTCCTTGGGAGGGCACTTGGAGATGATTCAGGACTTAGTCAGGTGTATATGGGAAGAAGAGGTGGCCCTTCTGATACTGTTTAACTTGGTGGCTTGTTCTGGTGGTTTTCTGCTGATTGTATTTTGATATTTTTAGGTAAAGCTTACTGGGATCTCTGTGTGTGTGTGTGAGAGAGAGAGAGGGGGGGGGAGAAATACGTACAGGGATTTGGGGGTGAGTATGAAGGAATTCTAGGGGACACGGGTGGCGCTGTGGGTTAAACCACAGAGCCTAGAACTTGCCAATCAGAAGGTCGGCAGTTTGAATCCCTGTGACGGGGTGAGCTCTCGTTGCTTGGTCCCTGCTCCTGCCAACCTAGAAGTTCGAAAGCACGTCAGAGTGCAAGTAGATAAATAGGTACCACGCCGGCGGGAAGGTAAACAGCGTTTCCGTGTGCTGCTCTGGTTTGCCAAAAGTGGCTTAGTCATGCTGGCCACATGACCCGGAAGCTGTACGCCGGCTCCCTCGGCCAATAAAGCGAGATGAGTGCCGGGACTTCCGGAGGCGGCGCGAACGGCAATGGCGGTCCTTTTCCTTTAGTGAAAGGGAGCTCTGCGGAGATCGGGTCTTCCGCTACGGCGAAGTGGAGACCCGCGTCTGAAACCCATAGGCAGCAAGAGCCTGTGGTCCTGGGACTCGGCGGGCACCAGGAGTGACCCTCAAAACGTTGAAGAGACCCCGTAAGGAGCCTCGGATCGTGGAGGGGGTTGCGGCGCTGTGAGTCGATCGCTACTCTGCAGAGTGAAGCCGCGCAGCTGCTGCCGGTGAGCGCTGACCTTTTTTCCTTGAAACGTTCGGAACTGAAAAGCAACAACCCGTGAGTAAGGAAGGACTTTTTAAAATTGGAGTCTAAATTAATGGAAATTTGGCTGAAAGCAGAGAGATGTTAAAAGGAAGTCCGTCTTCCGCTGCTATTTAAATTTCAAAGCAAAAAGAGCTGGAGGAGTGGAGCCACTGTAGAGGTTTTTTAAACCATCTCATTTGAGCACCCACTGAAGCTGCTTTGAGACAAAGTAAAGATTTAACTTAATTACTGGATTTAACCTTTACTTGGACTGTGATAATCTTCTGCTATGGGAACTACAGATTTTGACTGAGAAGCCCAGGTACTTAAGCTGCCTGAACAGTAAAACTGTCAGTTTGCAGACTTGGCTATTGTGGATTTGCACTTGCAACATTTAGAGCATTTTAAGACTTGCTACTTTGAAACACCAGTTGACACTTGTCAGAAACAATGTTTTGCTGTCAATTCTAACTCTGCTAAGCATTAGCTACTGAAGGTCTATGGACATTAAATTTGACTTTATTGATTTTATTTGATTTGACTTCTTCTCTTAAGACATTGCAAGCTCCCTCTAGAGGATTCTGGACTTACAGCAGTGACATTATTCTACTTTCTCTTTCCTTTCCTCCTATACGATTGTTTACTCTTGGGCTGTGGAATTCTCATGGGAACAACTCAGCCTGACCTTGACTGTTAGATAAAGTTGGAATGAGTGGCACAAGAAAAAAGGGAGTAAGAACTAGACAAACAACTTTAACCTCAGCATTACAGACACGTAGATCATCTGTACCTACTCTGCCGGTAGCAGGGGAGGAAGAAATTGTATCTACTCTGCCGTTGGCAGGGGAAGAAGAAGAAACTGAGCAGTTACAGTTGGAAGATATGGCCTCAGGAGCAACTGCTTCAATCCTAGAGAAAATTTACGAAAAATTGGAATCCTTGGATAAAAGAGTAGAATCTCTGGACAAGAAAGCGGATGAACAAACAGCTAAAATTGATCAAAATACAGCTTGTCTAAACAGAATAACTGGACAGGTGGCACAGAACGTACAAGCAACTGGGCAGTTAACTGAGGCCTCTGAAGAGAATCGTAAATTGGCTGAGGCTACCAGCCAAAAAGTTGAAAAATTAGAACAAGAGGTAAAACCATTATGTAAACAAGTTGGAGAACATCAGATGTATTTGTCTATGATAGAACTGCGGAACCGGGAAAATAATTTAAGATTAAGGTCAATACCAGAAGCTGAAGAAGAAAACCTAGCTGAGTTCCTGACCAAAGAACTTTCCAAGTTCTGGTCTATACAGGAAGAAAAGGATTTTAAAATTGTATCGGCTTTCAGACTTGGAAGATTTGCAAAGAAAGATAAGCCCAGAGATTGCTTGATAACTTTGAGATCGAGGGAGGAAAGGGACAAGATTTTGGGATTACACTACGAAAAGTCACTGGACATTTTGGATAAAAGAGCAGAAATTTACAAAGATATCCCGAAACAACTGCTGGACCTTAGATCCGCCTATCTTGAATTGGTGAGACTGTTAAGGAGTAATTCAATCATTTTCAGGTGGGAATTTCCTCAGGGATTATCCTTCACCTTCAGAGGGAAGAAAGTCAAGATTAAAACACTTGAAGATAGAGATAAATTTTTGATTGCTTACGGAGAGGACCTTCAGAAAGGAATCAAAACACCCTTGGGGCCTGGAGCATCTGCTGTACTTGCTCCCTTGGAACCTGAAGATCCAGAGAAAAAGATACCACCCCTTGAGAAATAACAGATTTGCTCAGGATGTCTCTGCAACTGTTGAGCTGGAATATTAATGGGTGCAACTCTCCAGAAAAAAGGAGGAAATTATTTCATATATTGAAAAAAGAACAATTGGACATTATCTGTCTGCAAGAAACACATGTGACAAGGCTCCATAGAAAAGTGCTAATAAATAAAAGATTAGGCCAAGAATTTATATCTTCGGATCGAGTGAAGAAAAGAGGAGTGGTGATCTATGCAAAGGAGAGCCTATCACCTAAATTTTTATTTAAAGATGAGCAAGGAAGAATTTTGGCAATAGAGATACATTATCAAGGAGAGAAGTTTTTGATACTAGGAATTTATGCACCAAATGAAGGGAAATCGGAATTTTATAAGAAGTTGCATGAGAATGTCCTGGACTATCTGGACTATGACAACATCATTATGATGGGAGATATGAATGGCGTGGTATCAACCAACATGGATAAGTCACAAAATCAAAATCTTACAAAAGATGGAAGACTACCAAAGACCTTTTTTGAACTAACTGACAACATGGACTTGATTGACATTTGGAGGACAAAGAACCCCCTGGGAAGAGAAGGAACATTCTTTTCTGAAGCCCAACTGACATGGACGAGAATCGACCAAATATGGATATCTAGAGGTCTGGCACCTAAGACTAGAAAGGTGGAAATCTGCCCAAAGACCTGCTCCGACCATAATGCTGTAAAGATGAACATAACACTACTACCAGCCGGCTCCTTTAGATGGAAGATGAATGACAATTTGTTTAGAGATCAGCAGATTACCAAGAAGGCCCAAAAAGTTTTGAAGGACTATTTTGAGATAAATTTGAACACTACAGTGGAAAAAAGAATCATCTGGGATGCAAGTAAGGCCGTGATGAGGGGGTTCCTGATACAACAGAATGCTGTAAAGAAAAGGACACAAAATGAGAAAAAAGATAAGATTTTGGAGAAAATCAAAGAACTTGAGAAGAAGCTAAGATCTAATCCGAAGTCACAGCCGATTCTTAGAGAAATTAAACTCCATCAAGCACAGTATTCTAAATTGATAAACCAGGAAATAGAGTGGAAACTTAAATTAATGAAACAAAGATCATTTGATTCGGCGAATAAACGTGGGAAACTGCTAGCATGGCAGTTGAAAAAGAGACAGAAACTAAACACAGTTACAAATTTAGAGATTGAAGGAAGAAACATTCAGAACCCTGTGGACATTAGAAAGTGTTTCCAGAGATACTTCAAAAAATTATATACCCAAGGGCCGCAAGATGAGGACGAGATAAAACAATTTTTGAAAAAGAATGGATTACCAAAATTGTCACAAGAAAATAGAGTAATCTTGAACTCTAAAATAACACGACAAGAGATTGAACAAGCTATTCAGAATATGCAATTGGGCAAATCTCCAGGGCCAGATGGACTAACCTCCAAGTATTATAAGACATTGAAAGATTATTTGATACAACCAATGCTGGAGGTTAGCAACAAAATTTTGGAGGGGAAAAAGGCGCCGGAATCGTGGAAAGAAGTTTCCAAATCGGAAACTGAAAAGACTCAACTTAAGAACTACCGCCCCATCTCCCTCCTAAACGTGGATTACAAAATATTTGCAGACATATTAGCAAGTAGATTAAAAAAAGTCTTGAATCAGGTAATTCACAAAGACCAGGCAGGCTTTCTCCCAGGAAGACATTTGTTTGCTAACACAAGGAACATAATTGACATTTTGGAACTTTTGCAAACAAATATCAACACAAAAGCAGTTTTAATTTTTATAGATGCGGAGAAAGCCTTTGATAATATTTCTTGGAAATTTATGAAGGGAAATTTGGAAGGGATGGGGGTGGGACGGAGTTTTGGGAACGGGATTGACGCAATTTATTCAGAACAAAAGGCTAAACTGATAGTTAACAATGTGATTACTGAAGAGTTCAAAATTGAAAAAGGAACACGACAAGGCTGCCCGATTTCCCCACTGTTATTTATCTCTGTTCTGGAGGTGCTCTTGAACATGATCAGAGGGGACCGGCTGGTGGAAGGTATTCAGGTCGGAGCGAAACAATATAAACTTAAAGCGTTTGCAGATGATCTAGTTTTGACCCTTCAGGAGCCAGAATCTAGCACGAAAAAAGTATTACAATTAATTCAAGAGTTTGGTCGGGTAGCGGGATTTAAGTTAAATAAGCAGAAAACTAAGGTATTGGGGAAAAACTTGACAGTTACAGAGTCAGAACGGTTTCAGAAGAGACAGAGTTGAACGTGGTTAAAAAAGTAAAATACCTAGGGGTAAATATAACAGCAAAAAATCTGAGTCTATTTAAAGATAATTATGAGAAATGCTGGGCAGAAATTAAGAGAGACTTAGAAAGTTGGACAAGATTGAAACTTTCCTTGTTAGGCCGAATTGCTGCTGTAAAGATGAATGTATTGCCGAAAATGCTTTTCTTATTTCAAACATTACAGATTGTAGACAAAACAGAGTGTTTCCGGAAGTGGCAGAGAGATATTTCTAAATTTGTCTGGCAGGGCAAAAAGCCCAGAATTAAGTTTAAGATATTAACTGACGCGAAAGAAAGAGGGGGCTTTGCCCTGCCAGACTTAAGGCTGTACTATGAATCAGCAGCTTTTTGCTGGTTGAAAGATTGGCTGCTTCTCGAAGACACTGATGTACTAGATCTGGAAGGTTTTGACAATGCGTTTGGTTGGCATGCATATTTATGGTATGACAAGGTTAAGATCAATAAGAATTTCAAGAACCATATTGTCAGAAAAGCAGTGTTTAATGTCTGGACAAAATACAAAGACTTATTGGAAAACAAAACTCCAAGGTGGCTTTCACCATTGGAAGCTAAGGCCCGGAAAAGACTCAATATGGAGGCCAAATGGCCGAAGTATTGGGAAATATTAGAAAAAGATGGAGATAATTGGAAATTGCAGAGTCAGGAGAAAATGAAAGACAAAGTGTGAGATTGGTTACATTATGCTCAGATTAAAGAAGTTTTTAAACTTGATAAAAAGTTAGGATTCCAGGTGGAAAAGTCGAAGTTAGAAACGGAACTGTTAGAGCCTAAGACTAAGGTACTCTCAAGAATGTATAACTTGCTGTTAAAATGGAACACACAAGATGAAATGGTTAAATCGGCTATGATAAAGTGGGCACAGGACATTGGGTATAATATTATGTTTGAGGACTGGGAAAAGTTATGGACCATTGGGCTGAATTTCACTGCATGTAATGCTTTGAAAGAAAATGTAATGAAAATGATATATAGATGGTACATGACCCCAGTCAAACTTGCAAAAATATACCACTTGTCTGATAATAAGTGTTGGAAATGTAGGGAAAGTGAAGGAACGTTCTTTCACCTCTGGTGGACTTGCCCTAGGGTTAAGGCCTTCTGGGAAATGATATACAATGAGCTGAAAAAGGTATTTAAGTATACCTTCCCTAAGAAACCAGAGGCCTTCCTTTTGGGCATCGTTGACCAGAGGGTGCTAAGGAATGACTGAACATTTTTTATGTATGCAACAATAGCAGCAAGGATACTCGTTGTGAAGCATTGGAAAACCCAAGATCTACCCGCACTGGAAGAATGGCAGATGCAACTGATAGAATATATGGAACTGGCTGAGATGACTGGCAGAATTCGAGACCTGGGAGAGGAGACGGTGGAAGAAGATTGGAAGAAATTTAAGGACTATTTGCAAAAATATTGTAAACTGTATGAATGTTAAGGAGGATGCTTGATCACAAACAACTTGGCACCATTGAATTAGATAAACTGAACTATGAAGATAAGCTAAATTTAGGAAAAAAATCAACTTTTAGATAATGATTAGGCTAAACTAAAAAGTTTTAAAAAGTCAAATGAATATATCTAAAATTTAAGATATAACACTGGAAAATTAGATAAGGTGGGGACAAGGTGATAAATTGCTGAATTAATTTTTAGAGTTTGGAACGTAGGAGAGGGAGATGTGAGGAAGTCCAAAAAGGATAAGAAAATATGTTATGAAATGTGATGTTTTTTGTATGTTTTGTTTATTATGTTATAATTCAAAAAAAAACCTATTAATAAATATTATATATATATATATATATAAAAAAAATAAAGCGAGATGAGTGCCACAACCCCAGAGTCGGTCACAACTGGACCTAATGGTCAGGGGTCCCTTTACCTTTACCTTATGAAGGAATTCTGCAGACAGCAACCACACCTCAGTTCTATTTAAAACAAGCAAGCAAGACCAAATGCACTGCTCTGCCGAACAGGCTTTTACTTCCCTAGCTCTCAACACCCACTTGTAAGGTAAAGGTAAAGGTACCCCTGTCCGTATGGGCCAGTCTTGACAGACTCTGGGGTTGTGCGCCCATCTCACTTAAGAGGCCAGGGGCCAGCGCTGTCCGGAGACACTTCCGGGTCACGTGGCCAGCGTGACATCGCTGCTCTGGCGAGCCAGAGCCGCACACGGAAACGCCGTTTACCTTCCCGCTGGTAAGCGGTCCCTATTTATCTACTTGCACCCGGAGGTGCTTTCGAACTGCTAGGTTGGCAGGCGCTGGGACCGAGCAGCGGGAGCGCACCCCGCCGCAGGGATTCGAACCGCCGACCTTTCGATCGGCAAGTCCTAGGCGCTGAGGCTTTAACCCACAGCGCCACCTGCGTCCCCATGCTACAGTATAGCGGTATATAAATATTTTTATAAATAAATAACAAATTGCTCTTGCCCACTGTTTGACTTGGTGGCTCCCAAGTTATGCAGGTCTCAACTTTAAATGGATTAACTAGACTCAAGCTCAGAAGCTTAAGACTGCCCCAGATGGTGAGGTGGCAAATGCACCGGGATTTCACCCTTGCTTACATAAAGCAATTGTGGTAACACAAAGCAGAATTAATGAGGAAAACATCTTCGAAGTCGCAGCAAGGAAGGCAAACACAGCCACCCTTTATTATGCCTTCAAGGTTAGAATGATTGTAGCACTTACCGTTTTATTATAATTACCCATAATGAGTCTTCACATGTGTGATACAGTCTACATACTTTTGACATTAGAAGTTTCTAAAATGCCTCATTAAGTATTTTACTGTATATTTATGTGGTTTCTCCCTGCCTCCCATAGTCAGTGACTCTATATCCCATGTATAGGCATGCAAACTTATTTTACTGAAGAAGGAGGGGGGGAACATGCCCATTAAAGATCATAAAATGATTACAGTGAATTGACATTAAGATGTCACAGCTGTATAACCCGTTCCTTTTATGTACTCCCATGCTGAATTGTTTTACGACCTATCATAAACCTATTAAACTACTGGTAATAAAGGATTGTAATTAGTGATAAAACCTGGTTGCTTAGTGAGCCAAGGCAGTCATCCTTACTTTGGATTTTATTGAAAGTAATCAAGACAAAACCTTCAGCAATGTCAAAAAACAGTCTGCAGATAAGGTTTCACTTTTTGGAAGACCTGATGACATTTAACCTTTAGGACCGCATATTAAGTGATAGTGACAAACTCTGATCTAGCCCTGGCACTCAGGTGGGGTTTGTGTGTGTATCATGATCCACTTTTAAGAGTTAAAAGTGCTCATGCGTGAGGAGTGTTGAAACTTTCCCCACCTGCCATTTACTTCCTCGTAGTCCTCTGGATCCGTACACATAGCACTTTACTTCCATCTAGTCTCGTTTCTGATATCTGAGCCCGACTAGGGGGAAAACGATAAGGGGAAGCACAGTTTTGAGAGGCACAAAAAGCCACTGCAGAAATCCGCACTGCATTGTCAATCCTGGTTAACATTTTGTGGGCTGGCCTTCTGGTTTTTGCCGGTATTTTCAGAAAGTTTGGTTCTTGGGGTATTCTTGTGAAAGCTGGCGTTTCCAGTTTCCTTGATGCAAATTATCTGTATCTCAGCCTCAATGGTGCCAGTAGATTCTGGCTGAGCTCCATCCAGAGGATATGGAAACCAACTTCTGCCACCATATTTCTCAGCCTGCAAAAGCCATTTGACCCAAATTACTAGAGTGATCAGGGATGGGTTGGCATTGTGGGTTAAACCACAGAGTCTAGGACTTGCCGATCAGAAGGTCGGCAGTTCAAATCCCCTTGACGGGGTGAGCTCCCATTGCTCGGTCCCTGCTCCTGCCAACCTAGCAGTTCGAAAGCATGTCAGAGTGCAAGTAGATAAATAGGTACCGCTCCAGCGGGAAGGTAAACGGCATTTCCGTGTGCTGCTCTGGTTCGCCAGAAGCAGCTTAGTCATGCTGGCCACATGACCCGGAAGCTGTATGCTAGCTCCCTCGGCCAATAAAGCGAGATGAGCACCGCAACCCCAGAGTCAGTCACAACTGGACCTAATGGTCAAGGGTCCCTTTACCTTTTACTAGAGTGATCAATATGCAAAATGCAAGGTTTTTACTTATTTTCATGTAGTAGACAATTATCCATTAAATCTGGTCAGTGGGGGGGCAAAGGAGGTTGAATTAAATAATACCCATGGCCTTCATTGCAACATATTTCACTCTGTGGCAAATGAGAGAGACAGAGCCTTAAGTACCAAACAATTAACCGACCACTAATTCCCCTTCTATCACACAACATAAAGGAAACATCAAAGAGACAAGCTCAGGTACCTTTTCTCTCATTTTTCACAACACTGACTTATTTGTTCTAACTGAACTTTTAAACCTATTGTACTGGCCTTTCTACAGCACCGTATCATGCAATAGGGAAACTATAGTAACCAATAATCTTTTTTACTTCAATGGAAACTATGTATCTGGGTGGGTAAGAGAGCCTGGGTTAAACAGTAAAAACAAAACAAAAAACACCCTCGGAAAGTTTGGAAGGAGATGCTGGAGGAGTTTAATAGATGCCACAAACATTTGATCTGCCTAAAGTACAGAAGTGCTATCAAATAATCCTGCTTCTTCTCCACCAACTAATATTTTTCTTTAAAAAAATAGTACTTGAAATGTCTTTATTTAAATGCCTTTATCTATTTCCAGGGTGTTTATCCAGTGCATAAACTTGCTAATTACACCAAATCTCAAATCTGCATGAAGGCTTGGACTCCTATACATTGCCAGGGGTTTTTTTTTCAGAAAGCAAGTTTACAACATTATTTTAGAAGGGAGAAGATGAGTCTTGTGCAAAGGCTTTCATCCAGCAGTTCATGGAAAATAAGCAGTTTTATGGCTTTTGAGATATTCTGTCTATGGGTTTTCATATGCGACAACACATTCACATGCTTGCTTTTGCAGCCATCAGTTAGAGTGCTAGGCTAAAAATGGGGTGACCCAAGTTCAAATCCAGTCAGTTAAGGCATAACTTTGCTGTTAAGGAGTGATGATCACCCCAAATACACTAGGTTGTATCCAGTGTAGCACTGAATTAAAGTCGCTTACCTTGTTCCATGGGACACAGGTGGCACTGTGGGTTAAACCACAGAGCCTAGGACTTGCCAATCAGAAGGTTGGCGCTTCGATTCCCCGCGACGGGGTGAGCTCCCATTGTTCGGTCCCTGCTCCTGCCAACCTAGCAGTTCGAAAGCACGTCAAAGTGCAAGTAGATAAATAGTTACTGCTCCGGCAGGAAGGTAAATCATAGAATCATAGAGTTGGAAGAGACCACAAGGGCCATCGAGTCCAACCCCCTGCCAAGCAGGAAACACCATCAGAGCACTTCTGACATATGGTTGTCAAGCCTCTGCTTAAAGACCTCCAAAGAAGGAGACTCCACCACACTCCTTGGCAGCAAATTCCGTGTGCTGCTCTGGTTCGCCAGAAGTGGCTTAGTCATACTGACCACATGACCCGGAAGCTGTACGCCGGCTCCCTCAGCCAATAAAGCGAGATGAGCACCGCAACCCCAGAGTTGGCCACGACTGGACCTAATGGTCAGGGGTCCCTTTACCTTTACTTTTTACCTTGTTCCATAGGTGAAATGTTTTGTGACACTGCAGTGCAGCTGGGCAAGATGAAGTCTGTGCAGTTTGTTGTCAACATTGTTGCTCAGGAGATGGTGTGATCCATTGTGAAATGAGTTTAGTGTAAGTGTTGAGTTGGATGCTTCTGTGGAGCAAAGTCTACTGCCTCAAGCTCCTTGGAAGGAAGTGTGTGTGTGTGTGTGTGTGTGAGAGAGAGAGAGAGAGAGAGAGAGAGAGAGAGAGAGAGAGAATAAATGAGTTCAAGTATACAGTAATCAAGTGAAATAACGTGATGTTCCATGTGAACCAAATTATAGGTAACTTGCAGATTCACCACATTTGGCATCTTCAGAAAGATCACTTCATTATGTGAAATATAAGGATAACAGAGCAATCTGAGGGGTGTTAGGGGGTGGGTAGTACTTCCGGTGGGGGACATGTTTCCGTGCACAATTCAAAGTGTTGGTGTTGACCTTTAAAGCCCTAAATGGCCTTGGCCCAGTATACCTGAAGGAGCGTCTCCACCTCCATCGTTCTGCCCAGACACTGAGGTCCAGCTCCGAGGGCCTTCTGGCAGTTCCCTCATTGTGAGAAGCAAAGCTACAGGGAACCAGGCAGAGGGCCTTCTCGGTAGTGGCGTGCATCCTGTGGAACGCCCCCCACCAGATGTCAAGGAAATAAACAACTATTTGACATTTAGAAGACGTCTGAAGGCAGCCCTGTTCAGGGAAGTTTTTAATGTGTGACATTTTAATGTATTTTTAATCTTTGTTGGAAGCCGCCCAGAGTGGCTGGGGAAACGCAGCCAGATGGGCGGGGTACAAATAATACATCATCATCATCATCATCATCATTATTCCTTCTGAGGTAGTTTGTCCACCTTTGGTCCCCACGCTGCACTCAGCTCTCACTGTGGCTCCTAGAAGCTGTCAGCATGCAACACCACAGGAAACTGCTTTGACTGGCTGGCTAAACCAGATGGGGGTAGCTGATGGGTCTTAAACCCTTGGTGAGTTAGGGACTTCCCCTGCATTTAAAGACAAGCTCCAGCAGATTGAGCAGATGAGACCAGTCCAACAGTCAAGAACATGGGTAGGCAAACTAAGGCCTGGGGGCCAGATCCGGCCCAATCGCCTTCTCAATCCGGCCTGCAGACGGTCTGGGAATCAGCATGTTTTTACATGATTAGAATGTGTCCTTTTATTTAAAATGCATCTCTGGGTTATTTGTGGGGCATAGCAATTCATTCATTATTATTTTTTTCAAAATATAGTCCGGCCCCCCACAGGGTCTGAGGGACAGTGGACCGGCCCCCTGCTGAAAAAGTCTGCTGACCCCTGGTCAAGAAGGTAGTTTCTGCATGTGCCGTGAAAGGAACTTCTCCATAAGGTTTTGTACACATTTAAATTTAAAGCACATATAAAGCTGGTTCCCAGCCCCAAAGAAACTGAAAACTCCAGTTTATTAATGGTGCTATGAATTGCAGCTCTGTGAGGGATAAACTACATTTCCCAGGATTGGGGGAGCAAGAGAAATGCTATTTAAATATGCTTTGAATGCATTGTGTGTATGCAGTCATGGTTTTTCAGCTTTCTAATACACACACACAAATCTTGTTGTTATTTTGTCCTATATTTAAATATGAAGAACTGTCTGCGGATGTATAGGACATGGGAAATTAGGTGTACAAGGAAGAAGAGAAGGAAATTGTATTTTAAAATAATGTAATGTTTATTTTTCTGTTACTCCATAACCAATATGAATCCTGATGTTTCACTGCTCAAATAACAACAAAAAGGCACTAAACCTTCCCAAAGCAATTATAAAATGTGTAATCACAAAAATAAGTCTGATTTCCACTTCAGTAGCAATATTACTGCCTCGTTTTAAGTGACACAAAGATCTGTGCAAAATCAAGAGCGGGAGAAGATGATCACTTTTTCTACGAGATCAAAAGGGCTGTTTATTTTATTATTATTATTTTATCTTAAATGTATCCAGAGTTTTATGGGTAAATACTAAAGCACTAGCAGTTGGTCATGCTATAAGCTACTAGAAGAAAGTTAAGCTTTCGACGTTGGCTAGCTGAGATATCGGCTCTAAGCTGACAAGTAATTAAACCGGCATATCTGTAACAACTGTCATCTCTTATTTCTGTGCAACTTGAATGTAAACCAAAGGAAGGAAAGCCAAACGGGGAGTGGTGGGGGGGGGGGAGAAGAAAGAGAGAAAGACTTTATATTACTGGGCAACTGCTGGGTATCTCCTGCTGAACAGTTTAGCAGACCTGGGCATTTAGAGGATTGTAAGAGATCAAAAGGGTCAAAGATCCCTTTACCAATTAACAGCAGGCAGAAGAACATCAAATAAGGTGTAAATTTGAGCTCTGCAGTTTTGAGTAAGCCAAGCATGAAATGCATTCTAATACTCTTGAGTAGGAGCAGCTTTGAGCCCTGAGTGATGTCACCGCTGCACTAAAGGAAGCTCAATCGTTCTGAGAGTGGCATGTTGCAGTCCTGGACCGTTAGGTGCTAACACAGCCCAGCTCTTCTCTTTTTGAGAATATAGGGGAAATACTAGCCTCCCACTCTGACACTCACACACACACACACTACAAAAAGCACTGGGTTGTGTGTAGAGGGGCTGCGTTATGTATCTATATAGATAGATTTACACACATGCGCATGCACACGTGTGCAAACACTCACACTGTTCTGCTTTTATTTCTTGGTAACTTAAAGAGCAAGGTTCAGCAGGCTTTTCAACCTCTCTGGTTAATTGTTTCCAATAAAGGGAGGAAATAATAAGGCCCAGATGTAAATAAACCAGCCATGGGGGGCGGGGGGGGGGGATGGGACACTTGCAGCACCATTTAATCCAGCCTTATGCAAATCATCAAGGACAGAGAGATGGAGATGGTGTAGGCAGAGGGCTTCTTTAACAAATCTATTTCCAAAGGAGGGTACAGTCCAAAATAAAGAGGCCATTACTGTACGGCCTCATTTATCAGAACAGCCTAAGGGGCACCCAAACTCCAGATAAACAGGGCAAGCTATTTATATATGGCTACAGGGGCTGCGTAGGAGAGTGGCCAGACATGGTAAATCCAGATAACCCACGGTTTTTGCATAATTGCCACATGGATGGATCTGTTGTATGGGTAGGAAGCCGCCTCCTCAAAGGAAATGGTCCAAATAAAATAAAATATCAGCTCTTTCAAAAGCGCATGGAATTCATTTCCCCATTCTGGCATGATAGCATGAGGGGTGTGTGAAAAATCTGTCTTACATTAGTTGTGAGGGGAGAAGGAAAATCTCTCTCTTTGTGCAGAGGAGGGCAGAAAAGTGATAGTTCACACATGCATGTTTTTCACTTGGTGATTTCAGGGTGAAATAGTAAGTTGCGTGTGACTAGACCACAAAGGGGACTTCCCTTTTACCTCACATCATCTCTGACATGATGTTTTTCAAGAGGGCCAGGTCACACATTCCACTTATGAAGTGATGAAAAATCAAGTGATACCCAAGAAGGCAAGATTCATTCTGGCACACAGAGATGGAAACACATGCACAAACTATATGTAAAAAACGTGAAGGTTCTGCATATTCAAAGACTGCATGTGTCCTTCTGTCGGGGCAGCCTTTGGTTATCTTTCGCAATATGGCACCCTGTGCTAGACCAAAATTTAGTGCCTCCCAATGGATCTTCTCAATTTTGGATCTTCTCAATTTTGGGCCCCCTGTGCGAGGGAACTTTCTGCACCACCCTAAATCTGGCACCACTTTTGTGTCCCATAAAAATCTCTGTGGGCAGCTGAGCATTAGCACTGTGCCAAAATCCAAGAGCCAGTGTGGTGTAGTGGTTAAGAGCGGTAGACACGTAATCTGGGGAACCGGGTTCGCGTCTCCGCTCCTCCACATGCAGCTGCTGGGTGACCTTGGGCCAGTCACACTTCTCTGAAGTCTCTCAGCCCCACTCACCTCACAGAGTGTTTGTGGTGGGGGAGGAAGGGAAAGGAGAATGTTAGCCGCTTTGAGACTTCTGAAGGGGAGTGAAAGGCGGGATATCAAATCCAAACTCTTCTTCTTCTTCTTCTTCTCCAGTTTCTCAATAAACATCTTCCTTGGCAAAACAAGGCTGACATTTTTCTGCCTCGATCTTGGGGCACTTTAACATTTCTTGAAAACGCCAATGAGTGGTGGACTTTAAGCTTACTTTATCCCTGCAAGATGGCCAAGGGTGGTAGATGTATCCTACCACCAGCAGCCAGGTAAACATTATCCCAGGACTCTGAACACACCTGTTTCCCACTCTTCCTACTCTTTGAAAGGCCCTTAGGAGAAGTTGCCCCATGGTGTTTGGTCCTGGGTTTTAGTTGTAATACTGGCACTCTAAGAGGGGTACAGAGTGCAGAACATTGCTGAAGTCATTTGTAGAATGAATGGAAGAACACTCACACGTGGAAGATAGAAGAAAATACTTCTCCACACAGCACATACAGTGGTACCTCTGGTTACGTACTTAATTCATTGCGGAGGTCTGTTCTTAACCTGAAACTGTTCTTAACCTGAGGTACCACTTTAGCTAATGGGGCCTCCCACTGCCTCCGCCACGCGATTTCTGTTCTCATTCTGAAGCAAAGTTCATAACCGGAGGTACTATTTCTGGGTTAGTGGAGTCTGTAACCTGAAGCGTATGTAACCAGAGGTACCACTGTAGTCAAACTGTGGAACTCGAACCCCGAGAAGGCAATGACGGCCATCAATTTGGATGGCTTTAAAAGAGGATTAGACAAATTCATGGAAGAGAGGGCTGACACAATGGCTACTTGCCACGATGGCTATACTGTACCTCCATAGTCAGAGGCAGAAATGCTTCCAAATAAACAGTCTGCTTCCTGGTCTCCCATAGGCATCTGGCTGGTGAGAACAGTATGCTGGATTAGAAGGGCCATTGACCTGAACCAGGAGACTACAGTGGTGCCCCGCAAGACGAATGCCTCGCAAGACGAAAAACCCGCTAGACGAAAGGGTTTTCCGTTTTGGAGGTGCTTCGCAAAACGAATTTCCTATGGGCTTGCTTCGCAAGACGAAAATGTCTTGCGAGTTCCTGCGGGTTTTTTTCCTCCCCCCCCCTTTTTCTAAGCCGCTAAGCCACTTATCAGCTTATCTGCTAAGCTGATAAGCCACTAAAAGCCGCTAAAAGCCGCTAAACCGCTAATAGCGCTAATCCGCTAAGCCGTCAATGGGCTTGTTCGCAAGACGAAAAAACCGCTAGACGAAGAGAATCACGGAATGGATTCTTTTCGTCTTGCGAGGCACCACTGTATTCTGATGTTCTTATGTAGAATGCTATTCCTCTGGTCAGCAACCTTTTTCAGCCATGGGCTGGTCCACCATCTCTCAGACCATGTGGGGGGCCGGACTATATTTTGAAAAAAAATATGAATGAATTCTCAAATAACCCAGGGATGCATTTTAAATAAAAGCGCACATTCTCCTCATGTAAAAACACCAGGCAGGTCCCACAAATAACCCAGAGGTGCATTTTAAATAAAAGGACACATTCTACTCATGTAAAAACACACTGATTCCTGAACAGTCGACGGGCCAGATTGAGAAGGCGAATGGGCCGCATCTGGCCCACGGGCCTTAGGTTGCCTACTCCTGCTCTGGAGGTATGGCAAAATCCAAGCCTTTTGAGCCAATTTTAGGATTGAAGAAGTTGTTGAGCTTTTTTTACGGTTTTCTCCTGGAAATAAACTGTCACAGGGGCCAGATTAAACCAACCAGCAGGCTGGGTGTTAGGCCCCCCAAAAGGACTTTGGACATACCTGATATGGTAGAGTTACAGTTAAATATGAATTATAGTGAGTTAGGATGAAATGCCCACTTAGTCGCGTAGCTCTCTGGAGGGCCTTGAGGAGGTTTCTGTTTCTCCAACCTAACAAATTTCTGAGATTGCCAGAAGGATGTGATACAAGTGTGTGTGTGTGTGTGTGTGTGTGTGTGAGAGAGAGAGAGAGAGAGAATGAATGAATATATTTTGAAAGGAATATAAAAAAGGTAAAGGGACCCCTGACCAATAGGTCCAGTCGTGGCCAACTCTGGGGTTGCGGGGCTCATCTCGCTTTATTGGCCGAGGGAGCCAGCATACAGCTTCCGGGTCATGTGGCCAGCATGACTAAGCCGCTTCTGGCGAACCAGAGCAGCACACGGAAACACCGTTTACCTTCCCGCCGGAGCGGTACCTATTTATCTACTTGCACTTGACATGCTTTCGAACAGCTATGTTGGCAGGAGCAGGGACCGAGCAACGGGAGCTCGCCCCGTCGGGGGGATTCGAACCGCCGACCTTCTGATCGGCAAGTCCTAGGCTCTGTGGTTTAACTCACAGCGCCATAAATTAATTTTAAATTTGGGTAAGCATTATTTAATTGATGATGCATAAAAGCTTCCAAATATTATCCCATGTATGATTTCAGCAGTAGGGGGTGTACATTTTCAATACAGAAATGCCTCTATAATATTGATACTGCCTTGAGCTCCTTGGAGGAAGGTCAGGATATAAAAAGTTTTCCCCATTTTACCGGCACAATGGCCCTGTGCAATAGGTTAGCCTGATAGATTATCCACCACACCGCGTTGGAGATGGATGTATTCTATCTATGTGCATTTGCTCATAGCTGGAATCTGACGTCTTTGATGAGCAGATAGACAAGGCAGCATCAGAAATTAGACTTCACCATTGAACACAGCTACATGGAGAGCATGGGACGCAGGTGGCGCTGTGGGTTAAACCACAGAGCCTAGGACTTGCCGATCGGAAGGTTGGCAGTTCGAATCCCCGCGATGGGGTGAGCTCCCGTTGCTCGGTCCCTGCTCCTCCCAACCTAGCAGTTCGAAAGCACATCAAAGTGCAAGTAGATAAATAGGTACTGCTCCGGCGTGAAGGTAAACAGCGTTTCCGTGCGCTGCTCTGGTTCACCAGAAGCGGCTTAGTCATGCTAGCCGCATGACCCAGAAGCTGTACGCCGGCTTCCTTGGCCAGTAAAGTGAGATGAGCGCCGCAACCCCAGAGTCGGTCACGACTGGACCTAATGGTCAGGGGTCCCTTTACCTTTACCTTTACATGGACAGCAAGCAAGCAGAAAAGGTTCAGAACAGACAACCAACGTGATCGGGGAACTGGTCCCCCTGGGAAGAAAGGTTGCAGCGGCTGGGGCCTTTCGATTTAGAAAATAAGCAAGTAAGGGGGTTCGAGTTGGGAGCATGATAGTGATATATAATGTAATGGTTGTAAGGGGTTAAAAGGTAAAAGGTACCCCTGCCCGTACGAGCCAGTCTTGACAGACTCTAGGGTTGTGCGCCCATCTCACTTAAGAGGCCAGGGGCCAGCGCTGTCCGGAGATACTTCCGGGTCACGTGGCCAGCGTGACAAAGCTGCATCTGGCGAGCCAGAGCCACACACGGAAATGCCGTTTACCTTCCCGCTGGTAAGCGGTCCCTATTTATCTACTTGCACCCGGAGGTGCTTTCGAACTGCTAGGTTGGCAGGCGCTGGGACCGAGCAATGGGAGCGCACCCCGCCGCAGGGATTCGAACCGCCGACCTTTCGATCGGCAAGCCCTAGGCGCTGAGGCTTTAATTACTTGTGCATAAATTGCCTTCAGTTCAATTAGATCGTTTGCTCGACTTGGTTTAGGGTTAGAGCTCGCCCTCCGTGACCTGTTAATCACTTGCAGAATCCGTCAATGGGCGTTTCTTGAATCTCTTCCAGCATAAAAGCTGTTTGACCCCAAGTCTCCTCCTATGTTCTCTGCGCGGAACGCGTCTGCGCAAGTAAGGGGAAGGCAGGGGCGTGCCAGCGCTCTCTCCGCTAGTTTCGCTTGAAGGGTCTTGGAGCCCTGACACCGCCTCCTCCATCTCCCTCTCCTCTCCATTGGTGTCACGCTGAAATCCTTCCCCTCTGCTGGTTCCCTCCCCGGCATCGCTCTGGTGCCCTGCCTCCGTTTCTCCCTTTGATGTCAGTTCCCTAACATATAAAAGTATGCAAGTGTGGAGAAGGGAAACACAGAAACGTTTTTCTCCCTCTCACATAATACTAAAGCCTGGGTCTTTCAATGAAGCTGAAAAGAGGGCAACCAATAGGAACCACTTCTTTACACAACTCCATTGTTAAACTGTGAAAGACACTAGTGCAATAACAATAACAATAACAATAACAATAACAATAACAATAACAATAACAATAACAATAACAATAACAATAACAATAACAATAACATTTTATTGATACCTTGCCCTCTCCAGCCAGAGCCGGGTTCAGGGCGGCTAACACCAGTAAAATTACAATTAAAAAACAAAACAACCAATTTTAAATACAGGTTACAATATAATTTAAAATGCAGCCTCATTTTAATAGTAGCCCATAGATCAAAACCGTAAGGGGAGGGAAACGTAAGGGTCAGACTGAATCCAAACCAAAGGCCAGGCGGAACAGCTCTGTCTTGCAGACCCTTCGGAAAGATGTCAAGTCCTGCAGGGCCCTAGTCTCTTGTGACAGAGCGTTCCACCAAGTTGGGGCCAGTACTGAAAAGGCCCTGGCCCTAGTTGAGACCAATCTAACCACCTTGCGACTTGGGACCTCCAAAGTGTTGTCATTTTTGGACCTTAAGGTCCTCCACGGGGCATACCAGGAGAGGTGGTCCCGTAGGTACGTGGGTCCTAGGCTGCATAGGGCTTTGGGAGCATGATAGTAATATATAAAAGTATGCACGTGTGGTACAGTGGTGCCCCGCAAGACGAATGCCTCGCAAGATGAAAAACCCGCTAGACGAAAGGGTTTTCCGTTTTGGAGGCGCTTCGCAAAGCGAATTTCCCTATGGGCTTGCTTCGCAAGACGAAATGTCTTGCGAGTTTTTCCGACTTTTTTTTCCTCCCCCCCCCCTTTTTCTAAGCCGCTAAGCCGCTTATCTGCTTATCCGCTAAGCTGACAAGCCGCTAAAAGCCGCTAAAAGCCGCTAAACCGCTAATAGCACTAATCCGCTAAGCTGCTAATAGGGTTGCTTCGCAAGACGAAAAAACCGCTAAACGAAGAGAATCGTGGAACGGATTCTTTTTGTCTTGCGAGGCACCACTGTATGTCCTGTATGTGTGGTATGTAGTGTGTGCACGTGTGGTATGTGGTATGTAGTGATACCCACCAACTTGGATGGTATTAAAGGGAGATTAGGTGAATTAATCAAAGGCTACTAGGCATGATGGCTGTGTACTAACTTCAGTTGCTTGAGAACACCAGTAGGGAAAGTGCAGTTGCATTCATATCTTGCTTGTGGGCATCCCATAGGATCTGGTTGGCCCCTGGGAGAACAGGATGCTGGATTTGATAAGCCTTTTGCTTGGCTCCAGCAGGGCTCTTCTTATGTATAATAATAATAGTAGTAGTAATAATAATAATAATAATAATAATAATAATAATAATAATTTATGTATACCCCGTCCAACTGGCTGGGTTTCCCCAGCCACCCTGGGTGGCTTCATACAAAATATTCAAAGCACAATAAAACATCAAACATTTAAAACTTTCCTAAACAGATGTCTTCTAAAAATCAGATACAGTAGCACCTCGGGTTACGTAAACTTCAGGTTGCGAAAGTGGCAAACTCGGAAGTATTTGACCGGGTTTCGCCCCACGCGCATGCGCAGAGGTGGTCTACCGCCACCTGCATGCGTATAACAGTGATCCTCGGGTTGCAAAAACCTCGGGATCTGGCCAGACCTCTAGAACGGATCCCATTCGCAACCAGAGGTACCACTGTAGTTGTTTATTTCCTTGACATCTGGTGGGAGGGCGTTCAATAGGGCGGGCACCACTACCGAGAAGGCCCTCTGCCTGGTTCCCTGTAACCTCACTTCTCACAGTGAGGGAACCGCCAGAAGGCCCTCGGAGCTGGACCTCAGTGTCTGGGCAGAACGATGGGGGTGGAGACGCTCCTTCAGGTATACTGGGCCAAGGCCATTCAGGGCTTTAAAGGTCAGCACCAACACTTTGAATTGTGCTCAGAAATCACATGGACTATCGACAACATTCTTATCATCATGCTTGGGGCCAGATTTCTGCCTGGGTGGCATTTTTAAAAATAAGCCATATGTCTGGATTGCACATCACATAGCACCATAGATACTGTTACACATGAACAAGCAGTTTGCTGGTGCAAGTGGCTTGCAAGTACAGTGGTACCTCGGGTTACATATGCTTCAGGTTACATACGCTTCAGGTTACAGGCTCCGCTAACCCAGAAATAGTACCTCAGGTTAAGAACTTTGCTTCAGGATGAGAACAGAAATCCTGCTCCAGCGGCGTGGCGGCAGCAGGAGGCCCCATTAGCTAAAGTGGTGCTTCAGATTAAGAACAGTTTCAGCTTAAGAACGGACCTCCAGAACGAATTAAGTACTTAACCCGAGGTACCACTGTATCCACTTTGTTTCTCATCTCTTCCTGCCTGCAACAAACTATGGAATTTCATCTGAACCTTGTTTGTGGTTTATCTTTACAGACCAACCAAAAACAATAGTAAAGTTTAGTTTTTGTCTTGTGGTTTCTTTGGGGGAAACAAACCACGAGCCTTGATCTGGATGACATAACAAGCCAAGGCTTGTGGTTTGTTGCTCCCAGGGTAGCGTCACCAGGAGCAGGGGAGGGGAAAACCAGAGACTTTTGAGCAGCATGTGCTCATTTGCATTCAGCCATAGTTAAACACTAAACTATGGTTTAACGTGACATGCAAACTCAGACACTGACTTACATATGAAATGCTTCAGCTAGAAGGAAAGACACTATCCATTATTCAAATGCTGTGAATGACTGATTGCAGCCCTCACATTTCTTAAACTGGAGTCCTACTCTTTGATTTTACTGCTCTAAAGTGTAGGCGAGTTGTGATTGATAGGCCTCTTAGTCTTCTGTTGGGAGTGTGTGCATGTGAATTTCAGGTAAAATAAGGTCACCAAGAGAGTAAGCAGAAATTCAGTTAGGCACCATTCCCAAAGCAAATGACTGACATCTCCGGTGTCAAAAAACATGTATTTTCAAACCAGGGAAGGGGGAAAGCAGCAATTAAAAATCTTAACTGGGCTATTGTCTTGGAAATCTCAGCTTTCATTTGAATTCATCAACATACCACTGGTTACCAGGAGCCTACACAAATATCTACCCCATAAGTCCCATGTTTCAGATAACTGAAATGTGCAACATTAATTGCACTGGTTTGGGGAAAGAATTCTATCGGTTTTGCAGCAGCCGGGTTACAAGGATGTTGTGTGTGTGTGTGTGTGTTTTTTTTTAACTGAAATATTGGAGAAACAGCTAGATCTGAGAGACATTATAACCACAACAAAGACAAGCTAGTGACCAGCGCAGCTACATTGTCTTTTGAACAACAAGTCAATGCAGACAGAAGTAAATGACAGTTAATTACAAATTACATTCTGGTTGGGGCTGTGAAGGCCTCGTGGCTTGAATATTAAGCAGGCCCTCCGGCGCTCACCTGCCTGCAAAGGAGCATACGGAGGCACAGGCCGGGGTGCTATACAAGTTTCAAACAAGCTGCTAAACACAAAAGCTTATTGGATTACAGAGCTTTAGGAGAAAGCATTCAGATCTCTGGCAGCCACTGGGTTGAAGGGATTTCTAAAGGATGAATTGCTATTCACTGTAATTTTTTGAATGCTGTTCTTTGGGTGCAGGGAAGGAAATAAATTCACTTCTTTTTCTAATATTTGAAGGGGGGTAGGGAACCCTATTCTGTTACAAATGCCCTTTAGGATACATGCCTGGAGAAAGGGGAATCTGTTATGAATTGGAAATCTAATCTCTTTGCAAATTAGAGAGATTATGGATAGTGTTCATAATGACGGTGGTGATCTTTCCTATCGTCAAATCGGTATTTTGTTCCTCTTGTATCGTTGAGAGCAAACAAATAAGAAAAGAAAACATCTTCTTCCCCCGTCCCCAGACTGGAAATGCAGAAGTTTGGTCTTAAAAGGAAAATAAAATCCTGCTTCTTTGATCACTGGAATATTTGCTTACAAATATTATATCCTGGGTTTTCAAAGTTTAATTCTTAACTTGTCATAATGGTGGAAAAAAATAATAGACAGCGTCTAAAATAATTAACGTCAGAATTAGAGCATTGAAAAGACCTTGGCTTTTCTAATTCACTAAAGCAATTTCTATTCATTTAGTTGAGCTAAGTGCTTATTGTTAAAGACAAAAAGCCCAACAGTTTGACATTGAGCTCATTATGTATGTTTCAAACATTCTGCAATTCAAGGCCACACCACATGCTATAAAGCAGAGGCTGGTGGATTAAAATTCAGACCACACAATTTCCCTGAATAGCTTCCCTTTTAAACCTGATTAAAACTTCAAAACAAAAGCGCATCAGTAGGGTCTGTATGTGTCTGTGTTATGCACACACATCATTTGAGAATATTTTCTTGAGCTCATTATGGGAGAAATAATTCTGATATTCTTACACCCTCGGCCTGAACTCATTTGCGACGGAGGTAAGCTCTATTGATTTCCGTGGGAGTTGCTTCCATGAAAGGCATTTGAGAACTGGAGTGTTTTCACTTAGCAATCCAACCTCCAGCGACATGCACTTAAATGCCTTTGATTTAAGTAGGATTTTGAGCGCATGCAGCTGCACATAGGATTGTGGCCATTATGATTAATAAATAGGACTCCGAGCTTTAGTCTGTGTACATAAAGCAACTTGTGCCTTAGACCAGGTCTGCAAAATGGCAGATCACACAGTGGACTGTTCCACTTTGGGCAGCAGGTGGAACATGGATTGAAAACACCCCCCCCCCCCCACTCGCCAGAAAAATTCCTACACAGAAAACAGGCATGTCAAGGAAAAGGGTAGGCTGGAATCATTCTCCCTGCATCTAGTACGCAGGAAGTTTTGTAAAGTGGGATTCTGCAACCTGCAGTATGAGGTTTTACAGCCCAGGCAATTTTACTATTTGACCTGCTGTTCAGCCAGGTCTTTGTGGATTTTAATCTGCGAGTCTGAAAGTGAAAATCATACTTACCTCCTTTTGGGAAGTTGGGCAGGGGCTGTTTTGGTTCTTCTGTGATGCTGAAATAGGAGTTCAAAATATGAAAGATAGTCTTTTCTTCTAACAGTAGGAAGTGCTTGTAAAAGAAATGTCAGTTATTCCATAATAAATATCTTTAAAGGGCAATGATGTAAGGGTTTATTTAATTCATTCATTCCAAATTATTGTGTTACTGAGATTTTTTTTGAGATCTTTATAATGGTTTAATGAGGGATATGAGATAACTGTCACTACTTTTTTCTGGCTCATCAAATAAAAACAAAACAGGTTAACAGTGCAATCCTGTCGAGATTTACTCAAAGGTAAGTGCCAATGATTTCAATGGTGCTTGCTGCCAGGTAACTGAGTTATCTAGGATTGCAACCTAACTGGACTCAAAGGCAAATTTTATTTCTTTTCGTTTTATCTCAAGCGTTTATAGAGGGTTTTATTTTTTTTAAAGGCTAACAAGCACCTTTAAAAAATACAACACCCAAAATAGATATTTTGTAATAGAAGTCCCATTTAGCATAGATCATCAGTTTTAAAAAATAGTCTGTGCCACATCTGCACAGCCCCAGTATCAAGAAGAGTAAAGTAGCTGTGATAATTGTTGATGATAGGTTAGATTTCAGGGTGAAGATGATAGATGCAGATAAAGGGCACAGTCTTTTTTCCCTGCATGGTCACTGTAGGAATCTGTGTTACACAACAGGTCAAAAAGTGCTGTGCCTTGTACTATTTTTTCCAATTTATGATATAGACATTCAATATCGACAGAGAATTCAGACACATCAAACTACATACAAAATATGTAGAAATGTTTGTATGCATATATTATACTTCAGGGAGTAATAGCCGTACATAATACAATATATGCATTTATTTACTTCTGTATTTAGCTATCTAAGCCCATGAACTCACAACAAGGTGTATATTTTTAAAAATGGGCCTGTATCTTGATGATTCTTCACCTGTGTGCTGTGGTATGAGCTCAGTAGTATGGGCTCTTACTTTGTCTTGCACAAGATCATCTGAAGATTTCTGTTTCCATGGTAGGTATATCTCATTCATCCACAATTCAATTTTCCAGACTTACAGCTTAGTCCTGTTGCACAAAGGAAACATACCGGTACTTTAAAAGGTCAGGTGTCAGACAGTAGTAGAAAGAAGCACTATTTTTTCCATGACCAAAACACAAGTAATCCTTATATTCTTAATAGGTAAAGGTAAAGAGACCCCTGACCATTAGGTCCAGTCACGGACGACTCTGGGGTTGCAGTGCTCATCTTGCTTTATTGGCCAAGGGAGCCGGCATACAGCTTCCAGGTCATGTGGCCAGCATGACTAAGCCGCTTCTGGCGAACCAGAGCAGCGCACGGAAACGCCGTTTACCTTCCCGCCAGAGTGGTACCTATTTATCTACTTGCACTTTGAGGTGCTTTTGAACTGCTAGGTTGGCAGGAGCAGTTACCGAGCAACGGGAGCTCACCCCGTCACGGGGATTCAAACTGCCGACCTTCTGATCAGCAAGCCCTAGGCTCTGTGCCACCCGCGTCCCTTATATTCATAATAAGCAGGTATAATTACACCTTCTCATGCTTCAATCTTACTCTCTGTCTTTTGGAAGCCCTGTTGCATTCCTACCAGCATCAAAATAACCTTAAAAATAAAATAATATCTAAATTTCCATTTAAATTTTAGGCTCAGTGCCTGATCTACCCCAGTGATTGATTCATCTACTGATTAAAGTTTCCTGCCTTATCAGTTGCACTAACACCAAAGCCCTGTCTCTTTTCTCGAAATAAACCCCAATGGCAATGCGATCTTTCTGCCAGGTAAATGTGGTGAAGAGCGTAACCTAAACTTATTTGCAGTACCATCCTAGACATGTCTACTCAGAAGTAAGACCTATTGAATTGAGTGGGGCTTTCTCCTTAATAAACAGATAAACCTTAAATTCTTTACATATGTATGAAGATCACATTTGCATCCTGGTTGACATGTCAATGATGTCTGAAGAAGACCATCATAAATATATGGATAGCCTCCTGGATCAATCACAACTTCTTTTTTTAGTTTATTGCTTTTGAACCCATTTCAGTTGCCCAATGTGACTACAGTGGTACCTCAGGTTACATACGCTTCAGATTACAGACTCCGCTAACCCAGAAATAGTGCTTCAGGTTAAGAACTTTGCTTCAGGATGAGAACAGAAATCGTGCTCCAGTGGCACGGCAGCAGCAGGAGGCCCCATTAGCTAAAGTGGTACTTCAGGTTAAGAACAGTTTCAGGTTAAGAACGGACCTCCGGAACGAATTAAGTACTTAACCCGAGGTACCACTGTAAATTTGTTCATTAATTGAGTTACTAATTAATTTTATAAAACCATGGAAAACTATTGTAGGTGAGAACCTGATCATTGACAGAGAACTATATGGCAGAGTAGGGAGTTGTCTGGTTGCTAGCCATAAAGTTGGTTGTTCGAGTCCACCCAGGGATGGCTGTGGGCAAGATTCTTGCATTACACAGGGTTGGTCTACATGTTGGCCCTTGGGGTACCTTACAACCCTTTGCTTCCATGACTCCTTGGTTCAAGTCTAATGCTGAATCCGTAACACACAAACACCCGGATCCTGTTAACTCTAGCAAACTGAATCCCTACAAGTTATGGGGTCGGCTCATAATACACTCAAAAAGATCAGACAAAAGCTTTAGCATGTATAGCTGCCGTATTAGTGCTTTGTGTAATTGGGAATGCCACACTGTTAGGGATCCTGGGTACATATAGCTGGTTGTGTGTACGTGGCCCTCTTTCTGCCTATGAATAATAATAATAATAATAATAATAATAATAATAATAATAATAATATTTATTTATTTATATATAATATGTTATTATATATTATATAATATTATATATTATATAATATTATATAATATGTATTTATTTATACCCGCCCATCTGGCTAGATTTCACCAGCCACTCTGGGCAGCTTCCTACAAAATATTAAAAATACAATTAAAAACATCAAACATTAAAAACTTCCCAAAATAGGGCTGCCTTCAGATGTCTTCTAAAAGTCAGATAGTTGTTTATTTCCTTGACATCTGATAGGAGGGCCTTCCACGGGAATAATAATAATATGCATGAAGGCTGGGGTGGGGCCAAGAGACATGGAGAAGGTCTGAAGGGAGCAAATATATTGATGATTCATGGCCACTAAGGATCTAAGCAGTCTGCAAAAGGGGGACAAAGAATGCACAGAAGACTTGATTATTAATGTATATTGAGGATCACCTCTTTTTAAATCTGAATTGCACCCATTTTTGGAAAGGCATGAAATCTGAGTGCAAAATTCACTCTCGGTGACTGATAAGATGATTTCAGTGTCTTAGAAATAATACCAGATTGGAATCCTAGGAGGAAGGAACGAAGGCCTCTCCCACCCAGCCAGCCACCGTTCTGGTTTCGGGAAATTTGTAAGAGCAACAAGATTGGCGGTGGGGGTGGGGGAAAATAGCTTCTCTTTACCAAGAGAGAAGAAAGGGACCATCTTATCAGCAGCAGAGTAATTCTGAACGTACTGACAATGACATGGGTAATCCATCATGTCATCAGTCCTGTGACAGATGTACCCTGCACCTCCATCTCTGTATGTGTGCAGAGAGGACTATGTCGGAAGCCAGGAGGCAAAGAACACTTAACCCCTGCGAGCTGCATGTTCCTGCTGTGCTTCAGACAACCTCTGTCATGTATGAAAAGCCTAAAGAATGACAGTAAATCTATACAGACCTGTGCAATCTACCATCATGACAACCACACACCATGTAGCCTTATAACACTATTAAACTGTATCATGACAGCCATGTAAGACAAGACCTTTATTATGTGCCTTGTTGAGCTACTTAAAGCAAAAGAGTTGTAGCTTTTAAAAGTCAAGGAAATTAACAGAAGGATGCAGCTTGGAATCTCTGGAGCTGGTTATTTTGCTCCGTTGCTGATTATCCCACTGAGCTGCAGTTCAGTGACCAAATACCATATTTTTTGCTCTATAAGACTCGCTTTTTCCCTCCTAAAAAGTAAGGGGAAATGTGTGTGTGTCTTATGGAGTGAATGCAGGCTGTGCAGCTATCCCAGAAGCCAGAACAGCAAGAAGGATTGCTGTTTTCACTGCGCAGCGATCCCTCTTGCTGTTCTGGCTTCTGAGATTCAGAATATTTTTTTTCCTTGTTTTCCTCCTCCAAAAACTACGTGCCTCTTGTGGTCTGGTGCGTCTTATAGAGCGAAAAACACGGTGATTTTGTAGATACTGGCCGGTCAGACCTGCACAATTTGTGATGCACCAGACTTAACCCAGCCAAGAGGCTGACAGAGGTCTTTCTGGGCCTCTTTACGGAGTGACTGGGCTGCATTCAACCTACATAGGCTGCACAATGAGCAGAGTCAAGCCAGGCTTTGGGGAGAGAGAGGGAGGACACTATTCTGCTGCCCCACTCAGTGAGCCTAACATGTGAGTATGGCCTCCGGTTCTCATGCAACTGTTTCCAGTACAGTGGTACCTTGGTTCTCAAACTTAATCTGTTCCGGAAGTCCATTCCAAAACCAAGACACACTTTCCCATAGAAAATAATGAAAAACAGATTCATCCGTTCCAGACTTTTAAAAACAACCCTTAAAACAGCAATTTAACATGAATTTTACTATCTAAAGAGACCATTGATCCATAAAATAAAAGCAATAATCAATGTAAAAAAGGTAAAGGTACCCCTGCCCGTACGGGCCAGTCTTGACAGACTCTGGGGTTGTGCGCCCATCTCACTTAAGAGGCCAGGGGCCAGCGCTGTCCGGAGACACTTCTGGGTCATGTGGCCAGCGTGACATCGCTGCTCTGGCGAGCCAGAGCCGCACACGGAAACGCCGTTTACCTTCCCGCTGGTAAGCGGTCCCTATTTATCTACTTGCACCCGGAGGTGCTTTCGAACTGCTAGGTTGGCAGGCGCTGGGACCGAGCAGCGGGAGCGCACCCCGCCGCAGGGATTCGAACCGCCGACCTTTCGATCGGCAAGTCCTAGGCACTGAGGCTTTAACCCACAGCGCCACCTGCGTCCCCAATAATCAATGTACTGGACCATAAAATAAATAAGACAGTATTGTAGGTGATAAAAAAAAAAAATTCTTACCTGCACTGATGATACTCATTGTTTGAATGCTTTTATCCATTTCCACAGTCACACAATCAGTCAGCAGCTGAACTGGGTTCCACACAGTCGCAAAAACAAATTAACCGAAAAAGCCTCAAAAACAAAAAATGCAAAATAAATAGCAAAAACAAAAGTGTCAGACTTAATCCATTCTGGAAGTCTGTTTGACTTCCAAAATGTTCGAAAACCGAGGTGCAGCTTCTGATTGGTGCAGGTGCCCCGGAAACAATAGCCGACAGCTTCCAAAAAATGTTCAAAGACACTTACTTCTGGGTTTTTGGCGTTTGGGAACCAAGGCGTTTGAGAACCAAGGTACCACTGTACACACACACACACACACCATATATGTTTAATTGTATGGTAGGTATATAAAAGAAAAATATCATCCGGCACACTTTTCAGATGTGCTTTCTTTGATTGGAGAGGCGTTGAGCCAAAACTGCTGGCTTTTTTCTGCTTTCATTTTTAAGAGTAGCAAATGGCAACTCTTGTTTTCAGCCATTTTTGATGTCCATTGCCAATGTTGTTGCCATTGTTCTGTTCTGAATCACTTTCTTCTGCCTCCTTCTCTGCTCTCAATGACCTCAATCTCATTTGCCTTCACTAGTATTTAATTGCCTTGGCTCTGTCATCCCATGTAAGTACACGGCTTTTGATGCAGGGATGATGATGTCTGCATCACAGACATCTATAAACAAAATCACACAGGTGGCCACAGCCAATCAGATGAAATGGCACTGCGGTGTGGGCAAATGAGGCCTAGGACCAGTGAGAGCAAAGGCCTAGAATGGCACTCAAAAGAAGTAGCAGTCAAGCAAACCAGCATCAAAATATTGTGAATGTTCAGTGAGGCAAGTATTTGCTGGGCTGCATTAAAATGCGCTAATTCTGAGGTGGATACACACACACATTTCCCATATGTTGCACAAAACTGACCCTTTCGGTATGCATTGAGTGTGACAGTACCAGTTACAAGACAAGGAATTATCGCTTGAGAAAAATGAGGGTGGATATGACCCTTAAAATGGAGGCTTTGCTATAATAGCTCGCTTTTACTTTTGCTAACACACGCAAAGCCTCTCTTGGGTAAAGAAAGACAAAATAGCTAGTTGAATAGTAATACAGTTAGTTCATGTATATGCAAGAAAAAGATCTTTCTGCACCTTGATGAAATTAACATACATTTAAATAGTAATGAAACGATGGAGACCAGAGAAGAATATCAAGGACCGCATTCAAACTCCGCTCCATCCCTCTGAAAGAGATTTCATTTCCAGGGGCACATGACATAATTATGATACACCTTTCGTTCACAAGACACAACTCAAAACTTAGTAAAAATATGAAACCTTTATCAGTGTAATGATACATTTTGTAAAGGATATGTTCCCTTTGGGGCTAAAACCATTTCATTCAATAAAGCCTGAAGTCACTGTCAGAGGCTTCTGATTGGTTGCCCATTCAAGAACATGACTCCCCACATCTGCAAGGGAATGGGGTTTCAGTCCTTGGTAGAAACCCTGAAGTACAACTGACCTCCCTGTTTCCATTTCTGGGATTAGGAAGGCTAATATATATCCCTGACATTAGTGGTGAAATTGCATAATCCCTAACATTAAAAGGATGCTGGTGGCGCTGTGGGTTAAACCACAGAGCCTAGGACTTGGCGATCAGAAGGTCGACGGTTCAAATCCCCACAACGGGGTGAGCTCCTGTTGCTCGGTCTCTGCTCCTGCCAACCTAGCAGTTCGAAAGCACGTCAAAGTGCAAGTAGATAAATAGGTACCGCTCCAGTGGGAAGGTAAACGGCATTTCCATGCGCTGATCTGGTTCACTAGAAGCAGCTTAGTCATGCTGGCCACATGACCCAGAAGCTGTACGCCAGCTCCCTCAGCCAGTAAAGCAAGATGAGCGCCGCAACCCCAGAGTCGGTCACAACTGGACCTAATGGTCAGGGGTCCCTTTACCTTTACCTTTACCTTTAACATTTCATGCAACAATGCAGGAAAGAAGATCAGAGAGCTTCATTCTGACCAGTACTATGAACATCTGCATGCATGTGATGGTTTAATCATGCTTTAAACCAATCATGTGCTGTTACAGGGCACATACACACACTACAAACACAAACTAGTTTAAAGTGGTTTCCCTTTCATCTCCCCTACTCCACCTTGGGCCTGGAACAGCAGTGGCAAGTGACCCAGTTCTCATTTTCTTTGTCCTCTCGATATTCTGGTGATTGTGCACCAAGAACAATCTGGGCAGGCCTAATTTTGCAGCTCATTCCAATGGAAACATCACCAATGTGGGCACACAAGGCAACATTAATGTGGCTAGGAATTGTATCATTGGTCCCACTGAAAATGGCCGCCATTCAGGCTAGCTCTATGTAATGGGAGTTCCTTAGCACTTAGACCTCTTTCTATGCGGGCAAACCCCTGTGGCTGGTAAATCCCTGTGGCTTGCCTGACAGTCGTTGCTGAGCCTGCAAAGCTGCCTGCCATTTTAATTTCCCATGATGCCCTGGAGCAGGGCTATGCTGGATGTCGTAGGGCATTGTGGAAAACTTAAAGTGGTTTCTCAGACTCATCTGCTGCCAAATAAATGAGACGATGGAAAAGCAACTGAGTAGGCTGAAAGGCAGAATGAGGCCTGTTAGCTGCCTGAGGATGGCAGATGTTGACACCAGGCTGGTTTCCATGCCACTGCTGTTTTTTGTTTAATGTATTTTTATTAAAGATTTCCTTTGTTTACAAAAGTATGTGCAATCTCTCTCTCTTTTTTTCAAGTAACATTTTTTACAGATCAGCTTCATTTGTCGAGACATTAGGAAGAAAAGGGGGAAAGAGGTGGAGGGGGGAAGATGAGTGGCGGTGGGGTCGGGTGGCGATGTTTCTGTTTTACTTAATATATGTGGGGTTTTGTGTCAGTGTCGCTTGTGCAGGTTCTCTGCTGTTCACTTGTCTTCCTTTGGTGGTGAGAGAGGTTGGGGTTGGCCTAGGGTGTGGCTGTTCATTTGTGGTTGGCTGTGGTGGTCTTTGTTTTCATGTGTGAGTGGGGTGGGTGGGTGTTTTGGATCAGGTTAGCCATATTGATTTGTATGCTGTTGGTGGATTTTTGTCATTGTCTTGTCGGGCTGTGTATGTGATAAAGGGGAGCCATACTGGGGTGAAGGCATCTTCTTCTATTTGTCCCCATGTCATTTCCAGTTTATTGGTTATTTTTTCTAGTAATGCTGTTTCCCATACAATTTGGTACCATTGGTCCATGCTTACAAGTGTGAACTGATCCTTATAACTTTGTTCAAAATCAACACTTTTATTAGAGACCTCCCAGTCCTGGACAAACCTCAGGGTTTGGATGGGGCCGAGGGGAGAAATCACGATCCCTAAAGCATTTAAATACGGAATGTAAATACACCATTGGCATTTTCCTACTGTATTCTTGTGCTGTTTTCATTGAGTAGTGTTTTTGCCCATTGTACGTCATTAGCAACTAAATGCATGCATTTTAGAACTTCAATTACTGCGTGTGTGTTTGTCAGCCATGTAGCATTCAGAAACTCTTTTCTTTCCTCCTCTCTCCGCAACCAGCTGCATACGGCATGCATGTAGACCAGCACAAGAGGAATCGGAGAACAGCAGCAGATGGTAGCATATCATGCATGTCTAAGCAATTGCCATGCTTTGCTTTGTGAAATTTCCTTTCAACACAATTAGCACCTTTTGTCTGAGACAGGACAGGTCTACAGTAATGCCAGCGTTAATTTGCCTGTTTACTCTAAACAAGCAAACGTAACTAACCTTGAATGCACTCCCCCTATGCTTCTCATCACAATGCTATTATTCTGGTTGCCTTCAGAACTATTCATAGCATACTCCCCTTAAACCATGGATGGTACTTAAATTGTGGTACCTGTCCCTGGTGAAAAACTGCCCCTGATTTGCCTTTGCAGGAGAATACTAGGAATGCCCTCCCTCTCCTCGTGTTAGTATGAACCCCTAAAATGCCATGCATCTATAAACAGGAGAAGGGAAATATTTATTTGTTGTTATTTATTTGGATTATTTATAAACAGCTAAACATTACAAAGTGTCACTGCGGTATACAACCACAGTAAAAAATGCACCTGATAAAAACAAAATTAAAAAATTCCTTCCAGTAGCACCTTGGAGACCAACTAAGTTTGTTACTGGTATGAGCTTTCGTGTGCATGCACACTTCTTCAGATACACATGCATGCACACAAAAGCTCATACCAATAACAAACTTAGTTGGTCTCTAAGGTGCTACTGGAAGGAATTTTTTAATTTGTTTCGACTACGGCAGACCGACATGGCTACCTGCCTGTAACTGATAAAAACAGTTTCCC
Organism: Podarcis cretensis; assembly: GCF_951804945.1. NCBI lineage: Eukaryota > Metazoa > Chordata > Lepidosauria > Squamata > Lacertidae > Podarcis > Podarcis cretensis. Next base: position 11,347,788 of record NC_137176.1, on the reverse strand, counting down.
AAAGAGAAATCCGGCACTGCCCGTGAGTGCTCTTGATGCCAACTTCTTGAAACTGGCCCATATGTACAGTATGCAAATACATCCATATGGATGCACAGACAAAACGCATCTTGACAAAAATCAACTAAGGTGGACTATGGCAGAGAGTAACCTACTTGATACAAAGATTTATCAGTGCCTATCAGAACAAGCAAGTCTTCAGAAGGCACTGAAAAAATCATTGAAGAAAGGGCCAACCAGATCTCACAGGACAGAGAACACAGTCCAGGATGGGCGCAGCCATCTGTCATGTCTCCACCAATCTCAGAGGATGGGCAGATTTGTAAAGGAGGAGACCGTTCCCTAAATGTCCTCACCTGAAACTGTGTTGAGCCTTAAAGTAAACAACCAGCACCTTAAACTGAGTCTGCATACAGATTAGTAGCCAGGGCAGAGAGAACAACAAATAAGTAACATCTATTGGGTGCCTATAAAGTCAAAGAGACAGTTGTTAGCAGGGCAAATCTGAAAATGGGACATCTGTAATCAGGGAACAAAATGAGAGATGCAAGCTTCCTAGCAGATAGCCAGGCCAAGGCCCCCTTAGAATATTGGGCTGTGGGCATTCAGCTGCCCCTTGATTTAGACTTAAAATTCAGGCAAGAGGGTGCAGAAGTCAGGAACAAATCTCACAGTGCAAGTTCCATTTATGTGTGTATGTCTGTGTGCACTCTGCCTAAATGCAGGCAGGCCAGAAACCAGCCCAGCTATTGGCGATCTTAAAGGAAACTAAATAACACATCACATTTGACAGGGTGCAATGAGAATAGCAGTGGCCGCACGTGGAGTGGTATATTTTCACCTTCTCGAGTTTTATATGTTTTGCTTTCCACCGCCACATTTCATTGTGACTTTATCTATGCTCGTTCAATCAGGCCATGCACATCACAGTCACCTACTGACAACCCACCCAGGCTAAACCATTGAGAGAAACAGCCTCCCATAAACAAAGCGGGCAAGCCCTGTTTCTGTTAAGATAAAATCTACTGATCTCATTATTGATTGTCTGCTTTCCGGGGGTTTTTGTTTCCTGGAAGTTTGATATGGGGCAGCAGAGGTGACAACAGATTGGCACCGAGACCTGGAAATTAAATGGCCGACTATTAGATCAATGTCAACTAGGTGGAGGCTGAAGTGTTTGGCAAAAGCATTAGATGCTGTCTCGACTTAATCTCTCCCTCTCACCTTTATCTTGGATCTGTTTGCATCCCTCCCAGGCAATTTACTATACCAGTTGTTGATTTTTATCGCCCAAATCTGCCCCTATGTAGAATTACTGAATGACTCTGCAGGTCTCGTTCAGCGTTTTATGACCTTCTTCTTAAAGGGAAGCAACTTTGGGAAGAAAAGAAGAAGGAAACCTTACCATAACAACGCTTACTGAAGTCCAGTAGAAAAGGTTTCTGGTTAGGACCTAGCAGGAAAATGGTATAAGAAATAAGTTTGGACCATAAGTTTTGATAAAGCTGTAGCAAATGAAGAGGGTGCTGGACCCAGAAAGGCTTGGATTCAAACCCTCACTCTGTCATGAAACTGAGTTGGTGACCTTAAACCAGCTAGTCTACCTGACCGCACAGATTTATTGTAAATCCAAATGGCTCCTGTCTTCTGTTAGTTAGCATGGGAACATAGGAACATGGAAAGCTGCATTATACTGAATCAGATCATTGGTCCATCTAATTCAATATTGTCTACACTGGCTGTTGGTGGCTATCCAATATTTTAAGGCAGGATCAGCGACATAGTGAGCTCTGCTGGTGCCCACATTTTCCTGATGAAAATGCTTCCCATGCTCCTATATTTTTATATTTATAAAATAGCTTCCCATGTTCCTATATTTTTAACAACTCTTCTCCCACTAGTATTGAACGTTCTACTCTGGGTGCAAGATTCTTCATTCATTTACTCTTCATTTGCCTCTTCTGCACTTGACTTTTAAAGGAGAGTCCATTAATAGGTGGACAGTAACAGATTTTAATTTTAATTTTTGGCAGGAGGGAGTATGAAATTGAATGCTCATGGTATACTTTAATTTCATGGTGGATCTGGTAGTGGATGGATCTGGTATTCCTAGTGGAATAGCTGCTATTCACATCCAATACCCACCCAAAGAAAATAAATAACAGGTAAATTTTGAAAGTCTTCCTTTAGGCCCACACTATCCAAAACCATGGGATTTTCCAACACAGTATCCCACACACCCAGTACTTTGCAGTTTCCTTGTCTGATTGGATCTTGGGTCCTTGCCTGCAGCCGTTGTCTCTTCCTCCAGTGAGCCTCTCTTCCTGAAGTGATAATTTGCAGGTTTATCAAGTAGGTCTTAGAGCTGCTGCTCTGCTTGATGCAAACCCTCCTATCTCAGTCACACTGGAGTGACTAGCCCTTGAAGGCAGGTGGGTATTTGCTCCAGATGATTGCACTTTATTTCTTTGATATCATAGCACATTGTAATGATGAGCTGCTCAGCCCCCTTGTGGAGAGAACTGTAAATGGCCACCCACCCACCAACCAGGGCAGCTTGCAATTTATCAGAGAGACCAGAGGGGTCCCTAGACAAGAACAGGGCACCACAGGTTACCTTGCGACTCTTGGTTGTGAGTTATTGTTAGACGTTTTACTGAACGAGTTGATGGACAAGTTGGCCGTCTTACAGATTCACTTACAAAAGTGTACTGGACTGGTACTGGTGACAGAACAGTGTCTTCCACTGAACCACCCTGTGGAACACCCTCCCTGTGGAACACCCTCCCTTCAGATGTGAAGGAAATAAGCATCTATCCTATCTTTAAAAGCTCCTGCCAACCTAGCAGATCGAAAGCACGTCAAAGTGCAAGTAGATAAATAGGTACCACTCCGGCGGGAAGGTAAACGGCATTTCCATGCGCTGCTCTGGTTCGCCAGAAGCGGCTTAGTTATGCTGGCCACATGACCCGGAAGCTGTACACCAGCTCCCTTGGCCAATAAAGCGAGATGAGCGCCGCAACCCCAGAGTCGGTCACAACTGGACCTAATGGTCAGGGGTCCCTTTACCTTTACCTTTATCTTTAAAAGACATCTGAAGGCAGCCCTGTTCAGGGAAGTTTTTAATATTTAATGCTGTACTGTTTTTAACATTTGATTGGGAACCGCCCAGAGTGGCTGGGGAAACTCAGTCAGATGGGTGGGGTATAAATAATAAATTATTATTATTATTATTATTATTATTGACCTGAAAGCAGTAGGCTAACTTAGAGGGCAGAGAGTGGGCGGGCACAACTCTCTCCTCTAATATGGACTTCCTGCCCTCAGCGCCAGCTGCCTGCAGCAGCTGCCTCACCCTGCCCAATGTCAGGGCCGGCTCTAGTTACTGTGACTTCCACCAACCATCATTTGAGGCCTTTGGGATATATGGCATGCTCATCCTAGGAGGAATCAGCCCATTTCGGAATTGTGGTCTATATTTACATATCCTCTGGAAATCTGTTTGAGTGAGCATCTCTAAATGAAGAAAACGGGAGAAAGGGAGAAGCTATACAACCTGAAAATTTCATATCCCAGTTCCTGAATAATGTGGACCTGCATGGTGAATCTCCATTTCCCCAAAGGATGAGGAGAATTACCAGAAGAAGAAGAAATTATGAAAGCATATTTCACTCTCAGTCATAAAGTCAGCGGTTCATGGCATTGCTCTGTGAAAGATGACGTCCCCCCCAGTGAGACGTTCGGTTTGGTGTGAAATGTTAGACAGTCCAAAATATTTACGAAGATGAGGAGCATAATGGCATAGGGTGATTCCATTCTGAGAACACTTGATTTAGCCTTGACCTTCGCTTCATTGAAATGGACGGCGCTGGCTGCTCCGTCTGAATTGGTTTACTTGGTTATCGGAGCGCTGGGAAGCAATCCAGTCCACTTAAAGGGCATAATTCTGATGAACACAAAAGTCTGGATCATCTGTGTGGAGCAAAATATGGTAAAATGTGCCTCTAGGACAAACGTTTGCATACGTTCACTCCAGCAAATGCGTGAGATTTCCTGTGAGCTTAGGCTGGGCTGTGGACATAGCACTGAAGCTGTAAGCTGTGCAAGTTACTGTTTGAATCATTGCAGAATAGCCTGCACAGCTTGTACCAGAACCAGCTAACCAAAAGGCTTCATAACTACCAATTGCAGGATGCAATATTGCACATACCCTCCCCTTTCTGTGTCCATCTGCAGCAAGTCAAGTGCTAAAGTAGGAATGTAAATAAAACATCACTGCCCTCAGCAGCAAAAGTCAAATTGCCTTTAACATAACATGTGGCACTAGTTTCATTGGTATCTTTCTGTGAATACTGTTGCAATTTATGTGGTTTGTGACTATGTTAATTTGCTGGTTATTTCCCCATTTCTGCTCCCAAATGTACCCAGGCAACACCAGCATCATCCTGCCCTACTCTGGTAAACAGCAGCAATGTTGTTGTTGGAGAGATGGTGGGGTTGTACCACTGTAATGCACAAGTCCCTCCTGCTTCTACTGAGTCAGAACACAGGGTACATGCAGTACATTTTCTGCACTTACTCGTAGCAGCAATCCATGATTTCAACCAGGTGTTCTTTCGCAGTCCTACCTGGAGAAGTGGCTTCAAACTTGTTCCTCTCTGAGCCATGCCTTTCCTCCACAAACCCCCACCCCACACGGCTTCTTTTTTTTCCATATTTTCCTATTGACCACTAACGAATGGCATTATGCAGTTGTCTCACAGAACTCCACAAAGAGCTTTTCTAGGAAGAGTGCTACTCCTCAAAACCAATTGATAGTTTAAAGAAAAATTTGCACCCTGGGCTACGACCTCGGTAGCCTTCTCTCCTCGCTTCTTGACGAACATTAAAATTCCAAAGAGAGCCAACCTGAAAAAGAAAAAAAAGAGGGGGGGGGAGGAAGGAAAGAGGAGAGATGACCTTATTGTAGTTAATGAGATTCTCCACCAAAAAGACTAATCTGGGTTAAAACTAAAAGGACGCTGATAAGGATATTACAACTCACACTGAGAACAAGGAAGGTGCGTGGCTCAGATCAGTTGTAGCTATTAGGAGTTAGGCTTTAAAGGTTCTTTTTCATATCTATCAAAATGGCTGTTTGAGACAAAAGTCTTTCAGATGATGAGTGGGTGAAATAGAATGAAACATACCTTCCTTTTTTTTTAAAAAAATTACTTTTTCAGAAAAGAAAATGGCACCAGGTACAAATCAACCAATATTAGCAGAAGTTTAACATCACTTTAAAAGAAAGAGATTGACCTACTGAGAAAGTACATGGGTAAATGTGTAGCAATACACTGATTATTACTGTTTCCCCTCAGGCAAATACCTCTCTCTTAAGCATAAGCTGCACTGGAACATTTTGTTTTATTACCTTGTGAGATAAGTGAGGGGGAAAGGCTTTAGTACCTGGGGAATTTTTTTTTATATATTAAAAAAAAAACCCAGACTTGTCATATCAGTGTCTGCTCTCAATTTCATGCCGGGCGCATAATTATAACGGTGTTTAAATTGAGCCCAGAAGAAAGATGGGTTCAAGTGCAAATTAATTTTAGATTATCACAACAAAGGCAATCAAATCTCAACAAGCTTGCCAGCAAAATACTTTGCAAAGGTCCCCAGGTCCCTTCCCACCCCCAATTTACAACAAAGACCTTTCAGCTCAAATTAAGCTAATGATCTAATGTAACACTTCTGTCTACCTTTTGGAGTTTTATTATTGATTTGGATTTAATGTAGCACATGGGTAGAGGTGGAGGGGGGAGAGAGAATGGAGGATCGGCAGGGTGGGTGGGTGGGTGGGGGAGTGGGAGAGAGGAGAAATATCAGTATTTAATATCAGGCAAGTGACAAAATAAACAGTCAACAGGCCCGACAAGATCTGTGCGGTGTCAGATTGTCTTAGCCGGCAGAAACTATCAGAGTGAATTGACAGTACTGAAAGAGCCTTGAATTTTATCTGAGTCCTTTCCCCTCAATCCAGGCAGAATCCAAAACCAAACAGCATCGTTCACCTCCTCCACCTATCTATCAGCACAGCTTTTATAGAAATCCAACATCTTACTCTATCCTATGGGAACCTGCTGGGGGAATGAAGGGAATCAAGTACTGAGAAGGGGGAAAAAAAAAAATCAAGTCAAGCCTCATTACCTCCTCATTACCTTTGCAAAAGTGGAGTGAGAGAAAATTTTATCTAGGGAACACAAGCTTGGGAATCTCATTGAGAGTTCTGTCTGGTTATTGCACAGCCAAGCATGGAGAGCTGCCTCTGCGGGATTAAAGTTTTCTCCCCATTTCTCTATAGTAATGATCTGCTCATTAAGGTTTTTAAAGGAAATTACCATCACTTATCATTATGCCAGTCACTCAGTAAGCAGCATTAAACAAGGAGTGTCAGTCGAAACCATTTTCCCCCCAATATATTTTCTTTTGCTTTTCTCGGCCTCCAACAATCATATGGAAATAAAGAGAGCGGATTTCTGTGTTGGTTTTTATAATTCCAGGTTCATATCTATGTAATTTTTGACGGCGGGTGTTTGGTTACGCCCTTGGGTCAGATGCAGGAGATGAAATAGAAAATGTGCTTGTAAAAAAGGAAAAGAAAAAAGATTGCATCCTTCTGAAATAAATCCCTGGAATGTTATTACTATTATGCATAGTGCGATTTTATAATCATAAATTGTCTAAGGGTTTTAAGCATCGCTAAAAAATCAAAGGGCTGTATATTTTACAAAATGATGACAAAGAAAGAGTTTTTAATTACTGCTGCAAGCAGTTAAAATTTAACTGTTTCTCATCTGGTGGTGAGGAGGGGACTCTAGTATCCCACTTTCAGAAGGCTTTGTAAAAACTCAGTGACCCTCAGATTTTTTCCCCTTTCCAGAAGGCATGCATTGATCTTCATTAAAAAGAAATGATTCTTCAGCCTTTGGGTTTTAGCCCTTTGAACAGGATTGTAATAAAGTGTGTTTCATTTAAAGATGTGTTAAGTCCAGGTTCTGAAATGAACACATGTTAAATTTCCAGGATATCTGATTGGGCTTTGCTTAAAATTCATTCAGCAAAGAGTTTATTCTCTTGCATTTTTCCAAGAGCATATTAGCTCCTCGTTTTTGGGACCTCCTTATTTAGAGGGTGGACCTACACAAGGGAGTTGGCGAAGCCCCTCGCAAGTCTCAGTACATTGCTGGGGATTGGCCTACGTTTGGCCTGGCAGGTCACATGTTGTGCCAGCCTTCTCTAAGTGGACCAAGTCAGTTGCAGGCACTGAAAGTGGTATGTAGAATACACGTCAACTGGAGGACATTGTTGGAGGTGCAGCCAAGATGACCACATCCTTTCATCTTTTTGTCCAGCACACGGGGCTGTGACAGAAGGCCACAGCACTCAACACTGGAGGTGAGGGAAGAGTTGAGCTCTTTCCTTTTTCTCTTTTCACCCCCTGCTCTGCGATGAAATCTACCTCCTAGTGAGAGCACACAGCAGTGAAATGCAAATTTTGGCCTGCTTAGATATGTGAGAGAACTCTATTATCATGTTCTCATTAACGCATCCTGCTAAATCTTTCTCTACGGATTCCTATTACAGTGGTACCTCAGGTTAAGTACTTACCGTAATTCGTTCCAGAGGTCCGTTCTTAACCTGAAACTGTTCTTAACCTGAAGCACCACTTTAGCTAATGGGGCCTCCTGCTGCTGCCGCGCCACCGGAGCACAATTTCTGTTCTCATCCTGAAGCAAAGTTCTTAACCTGAGGTAATATTTCTGGGTTAGCGGAGGCTGTAACCTGAAGCGTATACAACACGAGGTACCACTGTAAATAATGTAAAAGAGCATTGAGTAGATCATAGTGTACAAATATACACATGTAGAAAGGATAATCATAACTTTTTGTTTATCCACTAGGTAGCAATATCATTCCCCCTCCCCCCTTACAGTTTTGATAAGCTGGTGATTTTGAGTGTTTCCTGTTTCCTGTAACCCTTTAGAAACACTGAAATATCTGCATTCTAACTGTGTTCTTGCAACAACCTGCTTGCAGAGGGGCTGCTAGACAGTTGTTGTTGTTTAGTCATTTAGTCGTGTCCGACTCTTTGTGACCCCGTGGACCAGAGCACGCCAGGCACTTCTTCCACTGCCTCCCGCAGTTTGGTCAAACTCATGCTGGTAGCTTCGAGAACACTGTCCAACCATCTCGTCCTCTGTCGTCCCCTTCTCCTTGTGCCCTCCATCTTTCCCAACATCAGGGTCTTTTCCAGGGAGTCTTCTCTTCTCATGAGGTGGCCAAAGTATTGTTGGAGTCTCAGCTTCACGATCTGTCCTTCCAGAGAGAACTCAGGGCTGATTTCCTTAAGAATGGATAGGTTTGATCTTCTTACAGTCCATGGGACTCTCAAGAGTCTCCTCCAGCACCATAATTCAAAAGCATCAATTCTTTGGCGATCAGCCTTCTTTATGGTCCAGCTCTCACTTCCATACATCACTACTGGGAAAACCATAGCTTTTACTATACAGACCTTTGTTGGCAAGGTGATATCTCTACTTTTTAAGATGCTGTCTAGGTTTGTCATTAAGATGCTGTCTAGGTTTGTCATTTGTATGCCTACTGCTAGGCAGTAGCTAAAAACAAAACCATGAGGTGTGTGTCCTGTTGATCCCATCCTGCTTCTGGATCAAGGACCTTGGAGAAACTTGGTTCAACATTGACATCTTTGAGGATGTTCCACCTAAATGCGGACATGGCGACTGCTGATCCCCACCCCATACAAATTTGGGCCAGAAAAGTTAAAAACAGTGTCCCCAACCTTGTATGCCTAGTTTTGGCATTACCACACACACAAAAAAAGGTTCCCCTCTTTTAGTAAGAATGAATAACATAGAATGACTAATATAGAAATAGATTCAGTCCCTCACTTAATATAAAACTGAAGACTCACTAGACAATTGTGTATCATTTCTGACATGGTAAAGTACCGCAAGACCTGAGGGAGGCTGCCGATGCCAAAGTCCGTCAATCTTCATACTTTCTCATTCAGAGACTCCCAAGGCTGAAGTGTGAGCAATTAGCATTGCTAACTTCCTAAAAAGATGTTAAAATGGGGGCAGTCAGTACTGTCAATTGGCAACAAATTCTCTAAAATGATATCCTTACCCCAAATCTATCTGCGATTTTACAGATTTTATCTAAACAAGCACCTCTCCGTATCAAAATAAGATCTACTGCATTCAAACTCAAAACAGCTTTTATTATTATTATTGGAAAAGATAACCCAGAATAGAATTTTATCTGACTCAATTGCTTTAGAGCAATTTGTTAACTTTAAGCTGCAAATGTGTATCTGATTTCTGTATGGCAGATATATGTTAGATTGATGCTAAAAGCTTGTCACAATCTTGAATACGCTCTTGACGTATCCTTTGAGTTATTGAATTTGTAGTGTACTAAAGAAGAAAAATTCAAGATCTGTCCCCTTGGTATACTTGTTACTACTTCTAGAAACTTATTTCACTGGTGCCACTGGCTGCCAGTTATAGCCACCCAAGCCATGAAAATATATATTTAAAAAAAAAAAAAAAAAAACAAACAGGGACAGTTTGGGGGAGAATAAGTCAGTGTGGTGTAGTGGTTAGCCTGAGATGCAGGTTCAAATCCTCACTCTGTCATGATGCTCACATATGAAGTGATTCTCAAATATGAATATTGTGCCAATCATTGACACATAGCCTAACCTATCGTACTGGGTTGTTGTTGAATGAGGCGAAGGAGAACCATGTCCAGCTTGAGCTACTTTGTGACAAATACAAAATACAAAAATTATAATAAGATTATCAATTAACTTGGAGGCACCAGCATGATATCGTGCCCAACAGAGAGATATTCAATGTGTTTCTAAAACATTACCACATACAGACAATACATCACCTAGGTCAGATACAGAACATGTACATCCTGTAGAATTTTAATAGATCCTTAATAGTAATAATAATAAAAAACAGAGACTTTGTCTCTGGACAAAGTCGGAAGCCGCCTCTCATCTCAGCTTGGATTTCTCTGTGAAATAATTGATAGATGCTGAGGGAAGAAAACCGGTGGTCCACAGGTTCAATACAGGGGCTTCCAATTAGAACTTGGGGGGCATAAACGGAGTGATAAAAATAATGATGGCCAATCCTAAGATATTTGGATATAGTGCCCAATCCCCAAAGAGTCACCCTTGGCTGTTTTCTGCCCTGTGAGCTGTAATATGGGCAAAGGACACTTTGCCACCTAGTCATGAGGGTAAGCAAGGGTTGCTGTGACAATTCCCTTTGCTCAGTCTTGTTCTTTCTTATTTCCCAATGACTCTGTGCACAAGACTCAGAAGGGAAAAACAAGAAGCCTTGGTTGACATTCATAACCAAGTAAGATGAAATTAAAGAGCATTGTGCACTTTAATTTATGCTGATTTTGTTTTTAAGAGGTGGTGAGACCCAACAGAGCTTCTCTTTCCTCTCATCGCCCCCCCCAAAATCTGTTGCAGGAGACTTTCTGGAGCAGATTTAGGGGGCACATGAGATATGAAGAGGAGAGGAGAGAAGCTGGAATTCTTATCACACAAAAAGTGTCGTCCAAGATAGCAGACATGATTGGATGCTGCTGAAAAGGTTGCACACTGAGGACTTGCACGATGCACCAAGAAGCTTGCTGTCTAAAATGAAGTTACTCCTACATGTTACATGTTTAATATGTGAATTGCTGACTGTTACATCAGAATAGTGGGTCCCAAGCTATGGTCTGCAAACTTCATTCAGGGTGTGCACAGCCTGTCTGCATTCAATTTTCTGCTGCTCCAGAGAAGCGGACATGGAGCAATGGATCCAAACTACAAGAAAGAAGATTCCACCTAAACATTAGGTAGAACTTCCTGACAGTAAGAGCTGTTCGACAGTGGAATTTGCTGCCAAGGAGTGTGGTGGAGTCTCCTTCTTTGGAGGTCTTTAAGCAGAGGCTTGACAACCATATGTCAGGAGTGCTCTGATGGTGTTTCCTGCTTGGCAGGGGGTTGGACTCGATGGCCCTTGTGGTCTCTTCCAACTCTATGATTCTATGATTCTATGAACGTTCAGACTGGTATTTAATTATATTGTTACCTGTATAATTCAAACGGTAATACAGGTGACTCCAAACTTGCATGCATTTAAATTGTGTGCATTCAGCTGAAATTTTAAATATTAAAAGGGGGAAATCTTTGGCAATCCCACCTTCCATTGTACCCAATGTGTGTTGACTGTACGTGGTTTAGGCTTTATGCGCTACTCCCAGAATGTAACCCATGCAAGTTGAAAGTCACCTGTACAATAAGATACAATAAAAGAAATGGAAGAATAATTTACAGTACAATTAAAAATTATACAGCATCAGGCATGGACCATTATAATTGCTACAACAGAAGAAAGATCATTAGCAGATCCACAAAGATCCTCAGCTATCTCCAAGTCGCCTGTGGGAGGACCATGTAGCATATACAATATTTTGGAATAAGTTGCACATAAGGCATACAAAAAGGGAGTGTTCAGAGCTTGTTTTCCCCCTTATATTAAGAAATGAAGCCTCCTTTGTAATTAAGTTATTACATTAGGTTCTGCCTTCCTTATGTTATGAAACACACCACAGTCCTGAAAAAAGCTGGTAATTCCACAAGCGGTTACTTGAAACCTTAAGAACGAGAATGAAATGTTCAGGTAATACCATTCATTATAATTTCAGAATCCATGTTAGGGGACTAACTTTATTAAGCCAAGCAAAGGACGGCATCATGAAAGGATGGATGGCACCAGATAAATAGTTTGGAGACCAGAATCATTAGACCATTGTCTGTCCAAACCTGAAATTTAACACTATATAAACTGATGGCCCTTTTAATACTGGAAATTCTGGATTATGTGTATGGTAACTGATCTCACCATCCCTCCTTGGAATCACAAATGGTTTTCTTTGCCCATCATTCTATTGGCCCAAAGTGGCTCCCCCTCCATTGGGACTGACATGCTTTGGTCTGGATGGGCTCTGCTAAACACCTGGTGAACTCCCGCAATGGCTTCTAGCAATTCTCACCCCAGGGCAGGGCAGGGCAGGGCAGGGCAGGGCAATCTATTACAATCTATTGCAGCCCAACAGAATGGCCCCACTGGAATTTGTGACATGCACACACATATACGCGTAAATGTGTAAATCTGTCTGTGCTTGGCCACCCAGAGCTTAAATACATGACCTCTCACACACCCGTTCAAACACATGCATTTGGAGAGGATCCCTAACTTGGCAGAGAGAGAAGACCTGAAATACAGGACAAAACGGTATCAATACAGGACATTGCATTTTACATTGAAATATGGGACAATCCTGTATTATACAGGACAGGTGGCAACCCTCTCCCACCTCCATCTTCACTTTTGATTGGCTACTGAATTTGGAGCAGTTCCAGAGTTTGAGAGCATCTTTAGCTAAAATCCAAAAACTACAGCTCTGAAGGTTTACGAGATGGGCTATAGCAGGCACTTACTTTTATAGCAGCATTATATTTCCGAAACCTTTTTATTTCAGAGTTTTTTTAAAAAAAATAATATATATCCACAAATTCCATGAAATGTATGGAATGAAATGAAAAGACAAGGTTAGATATTTGCACGCACTTAGAATGAATTCTTAACAACTAGTTCCAAAACAAAGTTATGTAAGGTCATATCTGCATATTCCACCCTCCCCCCCGCCCCAGTCAGTGTGGGAATAGTCCTAGCAATTTTATTACCACTCACTCAGACAGAATTCCTTCCAAAATATTCCCAGCAGTGTATTCAATTTAAAGGGGAGGAGAGAGATTTGCAAGCTTTTTCCCCCTACATAGCCTCTGCCAGGTGCTATAACACAGGGCTGTTATTGTTGCTGGACACTGCGTTTTCAAAGCAGAGCTCTATAGGTTTAATAGTCAGTCAGTCATTTATTTGCCAAGGTTGGGAAGGCGGCCAGTAATGTACAGTTCCGCTGTCTTAGGCAGACAAATAGCTAAGGATATTTTTACAGGCAGAAAAGAGATAGGAAACTGTAATCCTCTGGACACCAAACTATTAAACAGTAGTTTCCTCTTTTATAAATAAGTTAAACAGCAGGGGTTTAGCAGTCTTCTAAATTGGAGTGGTTTGTTATCAGTGGGGTAACAGATTAATTTTATTTTTGAAACAAGTTAAGCTGGAAACAAAAGTGTTGGGATGAAACAATTTCAAAAGCGGGGTGGGGTGGGGGGAGTGTTCATGTCTGCTTGTGTGAATAAAAGTATCTGTGTTAACCAGAACTATAACTTGATGTAATACTAGAGATATGGCGCATCTAAGAATTACATGCATTTAATTCCCATTCAGTTTTTTTATAATTAACTACTTTATAGGATCAAAAACAAATGCTTCCTCGGAATAAAAGAATCCTGATAATCCCTTTATATGGAAATGTATTGTGAAACTTTTATTCTTTTTGGTTGGAAATGCCTACCTCTTAATACATTTGAAGTGATTTTAATGTGTCCCAGTAAAGGGAAGTGAGGAACTGATACGCATCTGGAGTAGTGTAAGTGATACAATAACTGATACACACACACACACACACACACACACACACACACACACACTGGGAATTTATGGCTGTGTTCTTTTACTAAATATGAACCCTGGAAAATCATGGAATAAATAGATCCAGCCTATGAAGCCTAATGGTGCCTGCCCAGGAGCCTCAAGGAAACAAGAATGTGTTCTCAGGTTGACCCTACTACTTTACTCAACGCAGGTGCAAAAGGAGAACATTCAAGAAAATGAGTTGGGATTGTTTGGCTAACTTTCCATTTCAGCCATATCCACATAAGCCCATCAATGCATCTGGGCATAAATAATAAGTAAATAAATAAAAATGGGGGGGGGGGAGCATCCCCACCTCTGATCTCCATGTTTTCTCAGAAGGTCAGAGCAGCATCTGCAAGCATCCAGCATCCTTATAGAGCAGGGATGAGTACTCTTGGACCAAGTATTGTGCTGTTCTCAAACTGTGCCATGCTTGGAGTCAATCCAATCTCACTTTAGGTTCATCCACACTTACCTTTTGCCCCCACATTTACTAGGCAGAGATACGCACTTTCCTGGTCTGCACCGGAGAGCATTTTTTCTTTGTCCAATAAAAGCTGCTCTTTAACACTCAATCGGAACAAACTGCAATTCAGGTTTTCTGCATAATTTTGTTCAGCGGTGAAGAGCAGGTTTTTTCAGGGATCAAAAGGGGGGGAGTGCTTGGCCACAGAGTTTTAGGGTGCAGACGTGTGCCAAGAAACATGACAGGGAAGTTCTGTGTCATGCACTGTTCTGCAGACATCAGCTTCAAAAGGGGTAAAGGACCCCTGACCGTTAAATCCAGTCGCAGACAACTCTGGGGTTGGGGCGCTCATCTTGCTTTACTGGCCAAGGGAGACGACATTTGTCTGCAGACAGTTTTTCCGGGTCATGTGGCCAGCATGACAAAGCCGCTTCTGGTGAACCATAGCAATGCACGGAAACGCCGTTTACCTTCCCACTGGAGTGGTACCTATTTATCTACTTGCACTTTGACGTGCTTTCGAACTGCTAGGTTGGCAAGAGCTGGGACCGAGCAATGGGAGCTCACCCTGTTGCGGGGATTCGAACCGCCGACCTTCCGATCGGCAAGCCCAAGACCACAGCGCCACCCACGTCCCAGCTTACCACCTACCCAATATGTCTACATATTCTGGGGCTCATGTCTACATTTAATCAAAACTTCTTTGTTGTGTTTCATTGCCCAGGAGACCACCATGCCCTTTGTGGGTCTGTTGGAGAGTATGACATATGTGTTTCCAGTTTACACGGTATGTTTACCCATGTATACGGAGAGGATGATGACTTATGCATCTGCAAAGAAAAGAGCAGGGTGGGGGGAGAGGGAGATATGTCTGAATTGCCTCCCACTCTTTCCTTTAGCATCTCTTTTTGCACACCTAGGAAAAGCTGATCAACAGGGCAGTTAGGACAGTTTGCCAACCACTGGTCATCTAAAGCAAATAAAAGAGCATCACAAAAGCAGCCTAATTTGCTTTCCACCACGATCCCATGGGCCATGAGCAAGGCCCTTTCCAAAACTGACATGCGTACGCAAGAGTATACTTAGCCCAATTTTGCGCTGCTGATTGGTCCTTGGGCACAGCAGTGAAAAGACATTTCCTGTTTTTTTTGTGGCTAGTGTAATAGGAGCCACGGATTTCACCCTAAGCCATGAGCTGAAAGAAAGAGGAAATTGGAATGCCTTACGGTAATTAATCATTTACTATGAGACCTGTCAAAACCTTTTGTAAAGCTGATAACTGCTGTCGGTAACCAGCTAGTGCACCGCCATCTGTGATTGCTTAAAATATCATCCAATACTCGGCAAAACACATTTTACATTTCTGCTTCAGTCCATTTCCAGCATATTCTTTTGGGAAGTTCTGCTTCACACTTTGCCAAGAAAAGTGATGTCGCTGGTCTCCTCTCTCTATGCCTGGCTTTCGGACTCACATTTGCGTTTGTGATCATTTCGATTTCAGATTTAGCGCTTCCGGTTTGCAGTGGGCCTGTGTGACCAAGACATGGCTCTACTACCCTACTGACTGGCGTGTGGGGAAGGGAACCCACTGCTGTGACAATTGCTCCTGACTGATTCAAGAGTGGAGCTACCACTTTAAAAATGGGCATGTCCTGAGGGAGAAAATGTATTCTTCTCCACCCTCAATCACTTTAGGCCTCCTGAACAGTTGCCCTCCAAATTTCTCGTGAGGTGAGGTACCTCTCTGACAGTGCACCACTACTCTTTTGCAGTTATTGATCAGTTCATTGCTCAGGCCAGAGGCAATATAGAATCATAGAATCATAGAATTGGAAGAGACCACAAGGGCCATCGAGTCCAACCCCCTGCCAAGCAGGAAACACCATCAGAGCACTCCTGACATATGGTTGTCAAGCCTCTGCTTAAAGACCTCCAAAGAAGGATAAAAAGGTAAAGGTAAAGGTACCCCTGCCCGTACGGGCCAGTCTTGACAGACTCTGGGGTTGTGTGCCCATCTCACTTAAGAGGCCAGGGGCCAGCGCTGTCCGGAGACACTTCCGGGTCACGTGGCCAGCGTGACATCGCTGCTCTGGCCAGAGCCAGAGCCAGAGCCGCACACAGAAACGCCGTTTACCTTCCCGCTGGTAAGCGGTCCCTATTTATCTACTTTCACCCGGAGGTGCTTTCGAACTGCTAGGTTGGCAGGCGCTGGGACCGAGCAGCGGGAGCGCACCCCGCCGCAGGGATTCGAACCGCCGACCTTTCGATCGGCAAGCCCTAGGCGCTGAGGCTTTAACCCACAGCGCCACCTGCGTCCCATGACCAAAGAAGGATACTCCACCAAAACTCCTTGGCAGCAAATTCCACTGTCGAACAGCTCTTACTGTCAGGAAGTTCTTCCTAATGTTTAGGTCTCTGTCATGGGATCCACTCCAGGTTTCTTGCTTCTCATCTCTTTATCACACTTAGAGAATGCTTGGACTGGCTACTGATATGACAGGCCTACTTATCCCAGGGAGGATTCTAAGCCCATTCAGCTGAACATGCTTTTGTGCTTATTCAGGCCTTCCTTCTCAATGTGGGAAGTGTTGGTTTGCATTTCTTAGTGCAGAAAGTGTTGATCTGGTGTGTAGAGATCCATCCTATTCTGATTAATACAAGAGGATTCTAGAAGCTACTAGAAGCTTCTCTGTGTGAGAGAAGCAGGCAGAAGAGTAATGATTGTTTGGGTTATGCCTTCTGAGAAGCTGAGTACAGCTGGTTTGAACTAGTTCTCTTATCTCTTCCAATTAAGATTATGCTGACTATAAATATAGGCCAGAAGGAGCCTGGACTTACTTTACTTTCTCTTTCTATCCTTCTTCCTTCTGGTGTGGTGTTCTGTACATAGTATGCTTAGTGTTAAGGTTTTAGACTTATTATAAGTTATTGTAAGTGCTGCAACTGGATTTTTATGGACTGTGCCAATCCTGAAGGTACTGGATTTGTGACCATTTTGCATATTTGCCTTCAGTAGCAAGTAAAGCTCTGCTGCATGAAGTACAATTGCCTCTGGTCTATTTTTGGGAACTCTGCATTGTGTTTAAGTTTTTCCTCCAGACGTATGACAGGAAGGTCTGAAGTGGATCTTGGGGTTGGATTTTAATGCATTTGCCTTTCCCATTTTTAGCCCTCACACCACCAGATTTAAACCTACATAGAACCCAGATTACTGTATTTTTTGCACCATAACACTCACTTTTTTCCTCCTAGAAAGCAAGGGAAAATGTCTGTGCGTGTTATGGAGGAAATGCCTACGGGTGGCATGCCTACGGATTTTCCTCCTCTAAAAGCTACATGCGTGTTATGGTCGGGTGCGTGTTATAGAGCGAAAAATACGGTAATTTGGAAGCTTGCACATGCCTACTGACATTTTACCCATTTCAGCTTTTTCATTGTTTTGTGCATTGCTTCAACTATGAAGGAAAATCCTGTCCTGAGTGAAGAAAGACTACTTTCCGGCTCCCCTCAGTTTTAGTCCAATCATGCCCTGCACAGCCTCTGACAAACAGTAGCTGAAGAGGCCATTGCAAAGCAAAGAGGAGGCCAGAGGGGCCTGACTCGCTATAATTTGGACACTGCTTTGGTATTCTTGTGTCACGTAAACAATAGAACAATGGATGAACTGAGAGTTTCATTTTTGTGGACAACCCTAACAATAGTCAGAAAAGAAACTTCTAATTTGGATTCTGTTTAGCTTTAAAATATGTAGCAGAAAGTCATTTTAATCTGCAAAGGAAATAAAATACTTTTACTCTCTGAAGTACCTTTGTTCTCTTCACTCGGAGACAGTAGGCATTAATTACCAAGTCAAAAGACATAAAAATGAATAAATACAATTGGACCAAAGAGAAATCATTGCAAAGGTGGTGTTTCCAAATGCATGCACACTCAAGGCTATTAAATATTTCCAGTGGTGCATGAAAAAAAAGTTATATATTACCCTCTTTACATCTACTTTTATGTTACCATACATTCATTAATTAAAGAGCAGGAGCAAAAAAAAATTATGAAGTTGATGAAAGGTTTACAGACCTTGTGACCTGTTCCAACCCCAAGGATTAGTATGGAAACTGCGTGTGACTGCAAATTATTATGCTCACCTTATTAGCATAATGATTTCCTACCTTCCATGGTACTTCATTGTTATCTATAAGCTCCCAAAGGCCCTTAAGCTTGTTAATAACCATTATGGCAGTGCAATGAAGTGAATCAAGACTAAACTGAACTCACCTGAGCCTAAGTAGATTAACCCTACTCAGGTCTGACAGTGACCGCATGAATTCAGCAGAATCTTTTTGCACCAACAAATAAGGATGAGCTGAGTGGGATAAAACACAGGTTGAGTTTTGAGCTTTCATATGCATTCACGTGTGCGTGCATTCACCAGAGCCAAGTCAGGAATCCACTGCTGGATTTGTAGGGGGTGTGAGTGTGCAAGAGTCACACCAGGAAGTCTCTTCACCAGGAAGATGTGAGGGTCCTGCATCACTTTTTTGGGCACTGTGTGCAAACCAGCAAAGGTAGTGGTGTCACCATGGGTAGGCCCTTTGCTGTTCCTGGTAAACTGGGAGGCATTTGGCTAAGAAGCGCAGGGCACTCTGTCTCAGAGATCTTTTGGAATCAATTGTTTTGGCCTCCCTAAATTCACCTCTCCTGGGGGTTGTTGTGGTTAATACGGAAGTGCTGTGACAGCATTAGTGGAGTCTGAGTTGCAAGAATTTTGTGCAAGGAAGGGCATAAGCAGGACTTTTTTTGACAGCTGGAACTCACCAGAACTCAGTTCCAGCACCATTTAGGTGGGCGCCATTGCCATTCTAAGAGAACAAGAGAGGCATTCATGGTGAGTTCCGGCACCTCTTTTTCTAGAAGAGTAAAGGTAAAGGTAAAGGGACCCCTGACCGTTAGGTCCAGTCGCGGATGACTCTGGGGTTGCAGTGCTCATCTCGCTTTATTGGCCGAGGGAGCCGACGTACAGCTTCTGGGTCATGTGGCCAGCATGACTAAGCCGCTTCTGGTGAACCAGAGCAGTGCACGGAAACGCCGTTTACCTTCCTGTCGGAGCGGTACCTACTTATATATTCGCACGTCATGCTTTCAAACTGCTAGGTGGGCAGGAGCAGGGATCGAGCAATGGGAGCTCACCCGGTGACAGGGATTCGAACAGCTGACCTTCTGATCGGCAAGTCCTAGGCTCTGTGGTTTAACCCACAGCGCCACCCTTGTCTAGAAGAGTAGCGCTGCGCATAAGAAGGCTCTCCTATCAACTTCCGGGTTAGTGCCATCGGTGAATGGCGGAGTTCCTCTGACCGGAGGAGCTGGCTCCGTGGAAACTGGGTCTTCCTGCCACGGCGAGGGTGGGGACCCACTAAAAATCCCAGGTGGAGGAAGCCTGGGAACGTGGGGTTCGGCAGAGCACCAGGAGCGCCTCCCCTACTCGCGGGGAACCCCATTTTGGGGCTCCGGAGTGAAGTAGGGTGAGCGGCGCGGTGCTGCGAACTGATTGCTATTTTCATGGAGGGAAGCCGCATAGCCATTGCCGGAGAGCGCTGACTTTTTCCTGTCGACAATTGGACTCTAAACAAGTACCCGTGAGTAGAAACGGAAAATTGGATCGAGAAACATCCTAATTTGGCACCGAAGTGGGAAGGTTCAAAACAGGAAGTCCGCCTTCCGCTTTTTGTAAACAGACTGAGGCAAAAACCTTGTAAGCTAATAGCCTGGAAAGTTGTTTTGTAAAGGTCGGAATTTCCTTCATTTATAACCACTAAAAACCCCTTGGAAGCAGGAGAAAAGGAGGGGAAATTTGACTGTTTAAGCCTGCAGGAGAGGGAGTAAAGAAAAATAAGTTTCCACCGTCTCAAACCTGGGAACGGGGATCAGAGACAGAAATTGTTGGAGACGTCCATTGACTGTGAATGGAACATTTTGACAGATAGCTAAAAAAAAAAAGAGAGAGAAACAAACTGATTCCAATGTTGCCTTTTGCATTCTAAAGAAACAAAATATTTGAAAATTGAAAGTTACTTTCTTTTGTTGGACATGCTTTAAAAAGATGGACATAAATAGAAATTGTCTCCTCTAGAGGGAGCTTGTTAAATTGTTGCTGCAGTTTACTTGGGGACTTCACAGCTGTGAGATTAAGATCGTGGAAACAGACTGCGACCTTGAATAAAAATGTGTTTGGAAGAAGTCTTGGTGCTTGCTTTTTGCAAGACAAGCGCTTTGCTGGAGCAGTTGCATGAGAAGATGGATTTGATGAATGAGAAGTTGGATTTGATGACTGTTGTAGTCAGTGAATGTGGACAAACAGGGAATACTGACACAGAAATCATACAGGGACCAACTTAGGAAACTGGTTCGACTGGGCAAATGCAAGGGCAGATGATAATGGAGGAGGTTGCGGTTGTACCTCAAGCAATACAAATGGAGAGATCTGAGGCCCTGCAGGAGCATAAGCCGTTGTTTTGGAAGATTGAATTTGGAATGGGCCAGAGGGAGTCTGGAGCTGTGAGGCTCTTAACTTTGGAGGGACTTTGAAATATGCTGTTAAATATTTTTTGAATTATATTGATGACTGTGGGGAGTGGGACTGTGGGGAATGGGCTGGTCTGATGAGGGGAGATGGAGATAATTATGGGCTGAAATCCCCCAGAGACCTACTCCTCAATGAGAAAGGAAAGAAATCAAGAAAGAGATCAACAAAAGATAAGGAAAAGTGCAAGTATGAACAACAAGAAGAAGATCTGCAGAAGGAGCATGGAAGAGATTTAAGAGCCTCGGACATAAGACTACCAGGTTGATGGACTAGATGGAATGGACAGTAAGGACTGACATAACCTGAGACCAGGAAGAAGGGACGTTGGATGAAAATTGGAAGTCTATAAAGAAAAACTTTTATTTTGGGATCTAGTGTAAAATTAATGAATATTAGGGAAAATGTTGGAATGAAACTGTCTGGCTTTTGTAGAAATGATATAAGGAGTTATGTATAAATAAGCATTAAGTTTTAAGTTTTAAGGTATTTTATGGTAAGATAAGGTTAAATAAAGTAAGGCAAATTGAATAACAGAATATGAAATGGATTGTTAACAGGTCAGAATGTAAAGTTACAATATATTAAGATAAATTAGTAAGATAAAAATAATGAAGGAAAGGATTTGCTGAAACAACTAATGAACTAGAATACAAAAAAGGGAGGTGTGAGGAGGTCAAGGAAACAAGCAAATGATAGATAAGATATGGAAAGATTGATTCGTTTTTAATTGTTTTTATTTTTTTCCTGTATTTTGTATTTTCTGTTTTTCTTTCTTTTTCTGTTTTATTCTTGTAACTTTTTGAAACACCAATAAATATTATATATATATATATATATATATATATATATAAAAGAAGGCTCTCCTATCTTCTCCCTTGTCAGGGAATATTCTGAAGACAAGGATCAGGAAATGCAGTCGCAGGGAGATAAGGCAGAATATTTGTGTGCCCCCTTGCTTTTAGTATTTCCAGAAGCAGAGAGGCAGGCAAACACAGAGCTACCCAGCTTTGAAATAGTAGCTGAGCAACCAGAAGGGAGGGAGCAGCTGGGCGAGACATCAATCGAGAGTGGGGGGAATTCCCTCTCTCTCCCCGAACTTGGAGGTCCAAGCGTGTCAGAGAACAGAGGAGATGCAGGGCAGGAGGGACACCCCATTGTTGCACTTCTTGCTGCGGAAGTGGGGAGGAGTCAGAGTGAGCAACTGATATGCATATGGAGGGTTGCCTGCTTGGGCTCGCAACATAATACTTTAATGAAAAATAATGAAAAATACCGTGCCATACTAGAAGCAAAAAAACCTTATTTTGATGAATTGGAAGAGCCGCAAAAAGATTCTATTGACCACGTGGAATGACAATATGGACAGACTAGCTACATATGAACGAATTGCATATTGACACAAATTAAGAATGGAAAAATATGAAGAAATCTGGAAGGGATACTTAAGCAATAAGGCGGACACTGGTGGGAAGTAGGGGGAGGAGAGGTGGGGAAATATTGTTAAAAAGGTGTAGTTATAGGTATATCAGTACTCAAATCTGAATTGTTAAATTGTGTTATTAGTGTTATTGTGGTTTTTGTTGTAGGTGTTTTTTATGGTTGCTGTTTGTATTGAAAAAATGATTAAATATTTAAAAAAAAGACTGTAAAGCTACCAGATGAGCTACCAGAAGGGAGAGGGGAACTCCCGTACTTGACACCCCTTTTGTTAAAAGGCAAATTCTTCCTCAGCCCATGTGATCGTATAGGGGTGGACCTAGGCCTTTGGGAAATGGTCAAGCAGACATAGAAAAATCAGTGTTAACGCCACATTAAGGGAGAGTCATAGCTCAGTGGAAGAGCATCTGCGCTGCATGAATAAGGTCCCAGCTTGAGTCACTGTCATCTCCAAGTAGGGTGGAACTCTGGAAGTCTGAAGAGCCAGTCAGTGTCACCAATACCGAGCGAGGGCCCAGTCCTAACCTTTCATCTTCTGGGATGACTGAGATGTGATGAATCTCTGGTTCAGCCAGCAGGTTCCTAGCTGTGTTATACCAGGAGAAGTCACCACCTCTGGCTCAGCCAAATTTATGCTGGTGAAACTCCTGAATTCTAGATCAGCTTGGGCTAAGTCAGATGAGCTGAGGCTGCTGGAATTCACACCAATATAAGCCCTGAAAAATGGGTATTCTGGGGAAGTGGCGAGGGTGGGACCAGACAAAGGGGACTTACGCTGGATCCTAACTCTGTTCAGCTCAGTCACATGACCTGAGAACCCGGTAGTTACACCAACAAAGAAGGGGTGTTAGTCAAACTCTACTTTGAAGGCTTGCTTTCCCTCTGCCAGGCTTAGGTCAGTTCAGCCAGCGATAGCTCCACTCCTGAATGGAATACTTCACTAAACTTAACTAAAGCTGGTGTAAATTATGCTGCTAACACATACTTACGATTGGTCCCCTAGATGGACCATTGATTAGACTTGGTATAAGGCAACTTCCAGTAAGGCAACTTGCCAGAGTGGTGCATGCTCTGGTTATCTCTCGCTTGGACTACTGCAATGCGCTCTATGTGGGGCTACCTTTGAAGGTGATCCGGAAACTACAATTAATCCAGAATGTGGCAGCTAGACTGGTGACTGGGAGCGGCCGCCGAGACCATATAACACTGGTCTTGAAAGACCTACACTGGCTCTCAGTACGTTTCCAAGCACAATTCAAAGTGTTGGTGTTGACCTTTAAAGCCCTAAACGGCCTCGGTCCAGTATACCTGAAGGAGCATCTCCACCTCCATCGTTCTACCCGGACACTGAGATCCAGCGCCGAGGGCCTTCTGGCGGTTCCTTTGCTGCGAGAAGCCAAGTTACAGGGAACTGGGCAAAGGGCCTTCTCGGTAGTGGCACCCATCCTGTGGAACGCCCCCCCCCACTAGATGTCAAAGAGAAAAACAACTACCAGACTTTTAGAAGACATCTAAAGGCAGCCCTGTTTAGGGAAGCTTTTAATGTTTAATAGGTTATTATATTTTAGTGTTTTGTTGGAAGCCGCCCAGAGTGGCTGGGGGGGCCCAGCCAGATGGGCAGGGTATAAATAAATTATTATTATTGTTATTATTATTATTATTTTCTAGGACAGTCTTTGATAAAGATGGAGAAAAGGGATAAGGAAAAAGTTGGATAAGGAACATAGCAAGAAATGTCTCCAAAAGAATAGAAATGTTGGTATCTCTCTAATGAGGTGTTAACTCTCCTGTGGGGACAAACTAGGAAATGGAGCACTAATCAGGGACAATTAGTACTATGAAGTGGAATGAGGGGCAGACTGTACCAGCTGCTCATGCAATTTTCAATAACAGACGTAATCCGCATGAGTTCAATGAAGATTTATTTGATTTAAATTTAAAGTCTTTAATCAGAGACAATAAATTACAAAGAGTATGTAATGATTGCATCCTAGACTTGTATGATTTTAAAATGGAAAATAATAGAAAATTGCATTATTGATTTATTTGTCCCGATCGCTTATTAGGTAGACTTCTTGCACAGGCATTCTTCAGGTTCCACTTAAAACGCACATTCTCATTTGCTCACTGCATATTAAAATGCTAGTGTAGAAAATGATTTTGTGAAATACAATCCCTTATCGTCAGTTCAAAGTTGATTTTAGCATATTTACTCATCTCTCCACCTGTTACTCTTCAAAGATTGCCAAATGACCTGCAATAAAGGGGGGTGGGAATCAAACCAAAAAACGGCTTGCTTGCTTGCTTGCGCACCTTTAACAATAGTTTCAGCTGCAGGAATCAATGGATAGTGTTTTAGGAAATAAAAATAATTGGTGACTGGCATCTTCATATCAAATTGTTAAAGACTTTGGAAAAGGAATAGTTTTAAAAGTCGGCCACCAGATGGATTTATATTTTCCTTAAGTAACGTATTAGCTGCTCTTCAGCAATACCGGCCTACAATTGTGCAAAAACCCATAACACAAAGTTCCCTGGGTGGCTTAAAGTAAATAAAACAACAACAATGTAAATATAAAATAAAACATAATAGAAAAACTAAATAAAAACAATAAAAACACTGCACAACACATGAGATAATCAGCCTCATATAACCAACATGCTTAAGTCAAACACATGAAGGGGTTAATGCTATAGAGTTAAGCTGTCCTGCCAGGTGAAGCTATGTCCACTTCCCCTCACCTTGGCAGGAACTAGGTAATCAAGCCTTTGTTCTACTCCAGTCTACTGGAGAAGCTCAACATGTGAAGAGGTTTGAGCTGGTTGCTCCAGCTGAGACCACATGGCTCTCACAAGCCACTGATGAGTTCCTATACCAATATACCAATAATTAAGGAACTTTCAAGTCTAGTGCTGCTCGAAGGTTATGGCAGGCCACACTGATGTGGCAAGAGAGGGTGGAAAGCGTGGCAGGAAGATTCAAGAACAATCAAAGAAATATTTAAACATTCCAGTGTGGTGTAGTAGAGTATAGTATCAAGTATAGTATACAGTGGTGCCTCGCAAGATGAAATTAATTCGTTCCGCGAGTTTTTTCGTCTTGCGATTTTTTCGTCTTGCGAAGCACAGACTTTGGAAAAGCTTCAAAAATCTCCGAAGTCTTTAAAAACCTCAAAAAAAGGCTACCACACCGCGTGCTATGAGTTGCTCCTCGAAGTGAATGCACAGTTTTAAGAAAAAGGAAACAAACTTGCAAGACAAAGGAAACAAACTTGCAAGACGTTTTCGTCTTGCGAAGCAAGCCCATAGGGAAATCCGTCTTGCGAAGCAACTCAAAAAATGAAAAACTCTTTCGTTTTGCGAGTTTTTCGTCTTACGAGGCATTCGTCTTGCGAGGTACCACTGTAGTATCAAGATCAGACAATAGAAAGGCTTCTTTGTGTTGATGAGGGATGAGGAGATGAGAGTTTGTCTCAAATTAAACCAAATATAAGTGAGATTCAGGAAGGAATGCAAGGGGAGCTGTATTTCCCAGCAAAAAAACAGAGTGGCAGAATCTTACCTAGTTTTTTAAAAGCCTAATATGTGCTGCGTTAGCTATGAGCATAAGACACAATCAAGTGGGAACTTTTCCTGCACAGTCCCCTCTGAAATGAATGGGAGCTGTGTAAGAAAGAGCAAAGTGCTGTTGCACAGTACTCATTCGCACTGGATTGTGCCACATATATAAAAATGAAAGGTAAATAATAAAAATACGTATTGGTTTTCTGTACTCAAAATGACCCCAGCTCTTTCAGTAATGGAATCTGATGACATCATCTTTTGACAGCCCTGATCTTTAACCTGGTTTGATCTAAAGCAGATTCTTCTGGAATGATATCATTAAGGTATAAATCCCTGAATAGAGAGTGAACCATATTCATATAAGCCATTTAAGGGTATTAAGTTACTGAGAATTATCTCCCTGTTATTTTTCTTGTGCAGTACATACAATGTGAAAATTGTACTTGACTGAACTTTAGAGTTGTTGTTGCTGGAGCCATTGAGTATTCTAACCGCTGCTAAAATAATTTCAGAAGAAATGCAGGTGTAAAGATTTACCCATGGAAATTTTTTCACAGGCTGTTCTCAATATCAAGTGCTAAGCAAGAGTTCTGCCAGAGTTTGTGTTTTTTGTTACTTATGTACAAATTTGTATTTGTAATTTAATACTGCAGATTTCCTAGTAGCTGTGTGTTCCTGGAAATGTCTTTAAAACTTTTTTTAAAAATTTAGTAAAACACAAGAATAGCATAGATATAATTATAACTGGCAGAGAGAAATCATGCAGGAGGCAAATCAATATTTTTGTAAGGTGATTTGAAGTTTTATTGCACTCAGGTATATATAATTCTTGTGAAATAAATACATAAATATGATTATTGCTGCTACATACTAGTACTGCCATAAGAACAATAAAGATATTGTTTATAAAACTGAGCCACTCTGAGGTTGATATATCAATATATACACCATTTATCACCATGGTCACAGAACAAGCAAAAACTTACAAAAGAGCAGCACATTCTTGACCAATATCATAAAACATAAAATTTCAGAACAGCAAGGCTGTCCAGTTTTCAACAAACTTGATATTGATTTGCCTTTTTTTTCATATATCCATAATTAGTTAATCTAACTATGAGAGTAATGTTTCGTTCTTTGTACAACCAGGCCATTAATGATGTACAATCTCAGGGGACTTTTCACACATTTCCTATGGAACTCCTGAGAACCGCACATCATGTTTTTCAGGGGAACATTAACTCACACAATGCCAAACTTCATTTATTCTGATGAGTCCCCTTTTACATCAGGCTCTGTTATTCTTGCATACATTTTACCTAGTTTTCTTTCAGAGATAGTCCTCTTTCTCAACAGGTCATATTTCTGTAATATGGAAAGTAATCTGAAATATGAAGCAATCAAGGGTCTACATAGATTCTCTAACTTGAATAATTTTACAGTATCTCATTTTATTAACTCCTTCGGTTCAAACAAGATGCTTATTTTCCTTAGTACCACATCTCCTAATATATATTTAGATTAGTCTGCTAATTGCAAACTTGTTCCATGCACTTACAATGATAAACATGTCCCATGGTGCCATCCTATGCAAATAAGACAGGGAGACCCAGGGATAGGAATTGTTTTAAAGGTAATTATTTATTTATAAAAGTATTTATATACTGATAGATCACCAAACATATCAAAGCAGTTTACAACATTAAAAATATAAAAACCATACCCGAAAAAATCATTTTAAAAAATGGCAGTGATGTCCTTTGAACAGGATATTGCAGTCATTATATAACCACAACCTCCAGCCAATAGGTGGTGCTGTTCCATGTTCTGAGTATTGGCTTTAACCTGTCTTGATGGAAGCTCTTGCTTGATGGAAGATCAGATCTATGCTGGAGGCCTGTACTATTTGTTTAAATTGCAGGCCCTTCATAACATTTATTCCTCTGTGCAAGGATTGTGTTTGTACAGTATATCGCCTCTGTGCATGGATTACACTCTGTTATTAATTAATTGCCTTTTACATTTGTCTCACAGCAATTTAGAAACCTACCATATAAACAGGATAAAAAAATGTTTTTGAAACACTACAAGAAACAATTGAAGGTAGCAATAAAAAAAGGACGCCCTAAGGCTTTTCATTCACCTGGAAGAGCTTGTCGAAAAAGAAATGTCTTCAGCTGTTCTAGAAACTACAGATTGCTATGAGTCTTCGCTCTTCTTCCTTCTATATTTAAGTGGTACAGGGAATCCATTTCCAGATCTTGCGGGTTTACATCTCCCATAACCCCTGATTGTTGGTCGTGCTGGCTGGAGGCGATGGGATTTGGAGTCCAACAGTAGCTGGCCACAGATCCTGCAACTCTGCATCACTTCAAAATATCCTTAATTCTGACACTCTATCAAACACTTTTCTCACACACACACACACACACACACACACACACACACACACTTTAACCAATTGTCTCATTCTTAGTAAATCACATACTGAAAATGTCCAAAGGGGATTATCTGTCATTCAGTCATATTTTACAAAACGTGAAATTCCTTTTAGGAGCCAGATGTTCCTGGTATTTTTAATGGCAAAACTATCTCAATTATTCTGTATCAGTGTAGCCACTGCAGAGAACATAAACACCTTTGCCCTGGTAAGAGTATTCAGGAGTGCTGCTAGAGATACCAAAGCTAATTGCTTTTAACAAGTGCAAGGAAGAGGTGAGAGGAAACCTGGTATTGATTTTTGCCTTCCCAAAGAGAAACTGACCAACGAAAACATAAGCATCTAAAACTCAAGATGCAGAGAGGGAGCACTTTGCGCAGGAAGTATCATGAAACAGGCCATGTCAGTCCAGTAGTAATTGGTCCTTTGAAGCTGCAAATGGGGGAAGCAATGAACATTCATCTTTAAAGCATGCCAAATGCTCTGAGATGGGGTTTGTGGATCAAGGAGGAATGTGCAGCTATGCGAAACCTGACCCCAAGGTCTCTAAAAGTTTGGCTTAGGTTATGCTGGCAGTGACCTTGTAAATTTAGACAGCTGGTAGACTATGGCTAGGAGCAAATTGTTACAGCGATTGTGGTTTTCTTGACTAGACCGAAAGCAAAAGGACAGCTCTTTAAGCCTTGTTGGGTCAACTTTCACCACCATAGCTGATAAACAGAAGGTGCCTCTTGAGTTCAGGAGAACTTTGCTAAACCCTTAAATATATCAGGGGACACTGGAACAAGATTCCCCCCTTAAACACTGGTGTATGTCTGGCACAAATCCATAAGTCATGTACCTACTAAGTTATATAGCTACGATGGACAAAAGTTCAGAGAAGACTTTCGTATTTTGAACTTCTGGGAAATGGTCACATTGATAACTTTTCTTACTGAGAATCCCTTAATGATACTCAGTATACTGGAACTGGCTCCTCATCTGAACATTTGGCTTTCTATGACTGTCTTTTAGGGCACTGGTGATTTCCTTCCTCCTGATTTATGATATGTGGGCTAGCCATTGATGTGACCCATGGATTTCAGAGGTAGGAGAACTGCATGGTTCATAGGTTTGGGGACCCCAGCATCCATTGCTTTGTCTGACAAAGAGCAAACACGAAATAAATCTGCAATAGAGCTCCAATTTTATTTAACCCATAATGATTATTCACATTTATGCATTTCCCTTCGTCCAAGGAGCTCTCAGACCCTGGATGGTCATCACTGATGGAACTTCTTGATTGAGCTGAATTTGAGGCAGGTTTACCCATGTCAAATGAAATACTCATTTAAGACTACAAACATAGCACTTTGTTTACAAAAAAAGTCAGAATATTGCATGACCCTCACGTACTTTGTCATTTTTTTCATTCCATCCTATGTAAAGTACAGTATTACAAACTCCAAAATTCTACTTTTGTTTTATCATCTTAAATGCTTTATTATATATTTATCTACACTATGATTTTCTAAAGGATTTGCAGTGGTGAAACCTGCCACAGCATTGACAGAGCACCTGTATTGTCATGATATGTTCGCAAGAATTCAAACACCTGACGGCAATCCTAACTGAGGTTGGGAGGGGGTGGCATGTAGAGTGGTGAATTCTCTGCTCTATCTGCGGCCCTGCTGGCCAGAATGAAACATGTGGGGACAGATTTACACCCTTTTTTGTTTCCAGCTTCAGGTTCCACATTGGGCCCTTCACTAGTAAGCAGGCTAGTTTGGGATCCAGCCCTATTTCGCCTCCCAACACACATTGCTATTGGCATTAAGAGATAAGGGGATGGGGGTAGGTCAAGGGTTTGAAAACGGTATAGGCGCAATATATTCTGAACAAAAGGCTAAGCTTATAGTGAACAATGTGATTACAGAAGAACTTAAGATAGAAAAAGGGACACGTCAGGGGTGCCCAATTTCCCCATTACTTTTTATTTCGGTCCTGGAGGTTTTGCTGAACATGATAAGAAATGACCAGCTGGTTAAAGGGGTTCAGGTTGGAACGAAACATTATAAACTGAGAGCATTTGCAGATGACTTGGTACTTACATTACAAGAACCAGAATCTAGTTCTAAAAGGGTTTTGGAATTGATTCAAGAATTTGGTCAAGTGGCAGGATTTAAACTGAACAAGTCAAAAACTAAGGTATTAGAGAAAAATTTAACAGTTAATGAGAAAGAGAGGTTTCAGAATGAGACAGGTTTAACTGTGGTTAAGAGTGTAAAATATTTGGGGATTAATATGACAGCTAAAATTATGAATTTATTTAAAGACAACTATGAGAAATGTTGGAAACAAGTGAAAAAAGATTTAGAAATTTGGTCAAATTTGAAGCTTTCTTTGGTCGAATAGCAGCTATAAAGATGAATGTATTGCCTAGAATGTTGTTTTTGTTCCAAACGTTGCAAATTGTGGATAAAATGGGATGTTTCAAGGGTTGGCAGCAAGACATTTCTAAGTTTATCTGGCAGGGCAAAAAGCCCAGAATAAAATTTAAGATTTTAACTGATGCGAAGGAAAGGGGGGGATTTGCCCTGCCAGATTTGAAACTTTATTATGAATCAGCAGCCTTCTGCTGGTTAAAAGACTGGCTGCTTCTTGAGAACACAGACATTTTAGATTTGGAAGGTTTTAATAATTTTTTGGGGTGGCATGCATATCTGTGGTACGACAAAGTTAAGGCTCATAAAGGTTTTAAAAACCATATTTTTAGGAAAGCATTGTACAATGTTTGGATTAAATATAAAGATCTGTTGGAGAACAAAACTCCAAGGTGGCTGTCACCAATGGAGGCAAAGGCATTGAAAAACCTCAATACGGAGTCTAAATGGCCAAAATATTGTGAAATCTTGGAACAGGAGGATAAGAAGTGGAAATTGCAGAGTTTTGAGAATCTAAAAGATAAAGTGCGAGATTGGCTTCATTATTATCAAATAATGGAGGTTTATAAGTTGGACAGGAAAATTGGTTTTCAGGTGGAAAAATCAAAATTAGAAACAGAACTGTTAGAACCCAATACTAAGAATTTGTCAAAAATGTATAACTTGCTGTTGAAATGGAATACACAGGATGAAATGGTTAAGTCAGTTATGATTAAGTGGGCACAAGACATTGGTCATAACATTATGTTTGCTGACTGGGAAAGGTTGTGGACCACCGGGATGAAATTTACGGCGTGTAACGCCTTGAGAGAGAATATTATGAAAATGATCTATAGGTGGTACATGACCCCAGTCAAGCTTGCAAAAATTTACCACTTATCAGATAACAAATGTTGGAAATGTAAAGAAAATGAAGGTACATTCTTTCACCTCTGGTGGACATGCCCAAGGATTAAGGCTTTCTGGGAAATGATATATAATGAAATGAAAAAGGTATTTAAATATACCTTCTGGAAGAAACCAGAGGCCTTTCTCCTGGGTATGGTTAGCCATGTGGTGTTAAAGAAGGACAGAACGTTTTTTATGTATGCTACAACAGCAGCAAGGATACTTATTGCAAAGTATTGGAAGACACCAGATCTACCCACTCTGGAAGAATGGCAGATGAAGATGACAGACTACATGGGACTGGCAGAGATGACTGGCAGAATTCGAGACCAGGAGAAAGAGACAGTGGAAGAAGATTGGAAGAAATTTAAAGACTATCTTAATAAACATTATAAAATTAATGAAGGTTAGAATTGACATGGGTTCAAAAACTAGGTGGTTTTCAGGGGTGTTGATTATGGAAAAAGAATAAAATTATTAAAAAATATGGGAAGTAAGGGAAGGGATTTGCTGATTAGATAATGAAATTGGAATACAGAAGGGGGAGGTGTGAGGAGGTCGGGAAAATTAGGTTTAAGAAAATAAGCATGGAAATTATATTTGTTTATTTTTGTTTTTTGTTTGTGTATGTTTTCATTGTTAAATTTTAATAAATATCATTTAAAAAAAAGAGAGATAATGGAGTGCACTTCTGGGAATGAAGTCAAACCACGTGCATTAGCGACACTGGAGTGACTTTCAAAGGTTTGACACAAGCTAGGCTGCAGAAGTTGCCAGAAGGAGGTGTACAAGGCACCATCCAACCATCTTGAAAGACCTGCATTGGCTCCCAGTACGTTTCCGAGCACAATTCAAAGTGTTGGTGTTGACCTTTAAAACCCTAAACAGCCTCGGTCCTGTATACCTGAAGGAGCATCTCCACCCCCCATCATTCTGCCTGGACACTGAGGTCCAGCACCAAGGGCCTTCTGGCTGTTCACTCATTGTGAGAAGCCAAGTTACAGGGAACCAGGCAGAGGGCCTTCTCGGTAGTGGCACCCACCCTGTGGAATGCCCTCCCATCAGATGTCAAAGAGATAAACAACTACCTGACATTTAGAAGACATCTGAAGGCAGCCCTGTTCAAGGAAGTTTTTAATGTGTGACATTTTAATGTATTTTTAATCTATGTTGGAAGCTGCCCAGAGTGGCTGGGGAAACCTAGCCAGATGGGTGGAGTACAAATAATAAATTGTTGTTGTTTTTATTTTAGGAACTCCACTCCAGTTGATGTAGGGTTTACTCCGTGGAGGTTTAGGATCAGAGTTTTCCTTCTCCTAGATGGGCTACCTTCCCAGGTTGGTGAGCCCCATCTGCCCCTCAATTCCCTCTACAGGTTTTGGCCTTGTCATCGTTGATTCTACAATGTCTTTTAGCAGAAGAACACTCTGTTGCGTGTTGTCCAGCAACCCTATTATGCTTCACAAGGGAAAAACATTTATATGGCGTATACCCACTAAATGGGCTATTAGAACATTTCAAACGTATTTGCATAGCGCCGTGCTCCAGATTGCAAGCAACAGCTGAATATTTCTTTATCTGTGGACGTGTCATACAATATTTTCGTTGTGCACGGAGGTCTGCAAAGTTTATTTGTTTTAACAAGAGCAAACACGATATCCATTTATGTACCTCTCTCAACTCCTTTGGTATCTTGGAATAGGCACACACTGCATTTTTTACAAAATGACTTTTTCAGCACATATATCGCCAAAACTGAAGCGCACAACTTATGCAAACATCCACCATACAAATGTGATGGATAAATAAAGACAGGATCTGTCCACATTATAGCACTTTTAAGCCTCATTGATTTCAGCAGGGCAGTCAAGCCTGGGCTTATATATTTCCTGGTGCTGGACTTTAAAGTTTTCAAACAGAGCTTAGTCTTGTCCCTCAGTAAGTAAGTAAAAGTTACAATGAAATGGGAGCTGTGAAATGGTAATCATCCTTCAAATAATCTAACTTGTTTCTTGAGACTGATACACACAAACAGGTCTGCAAGTGACCAATGCCTTCCTGCACACACAGGGTGTCTCCCAGTACAGTGGTACCTTGGCTTCCGAACAAATCGGCTCCTGAACGCTGCAAACCCGGAAGTAAGTGTTCCAGTTTGCAAACGTTTTTTGGAAGCCGAACATCCGTTTCAGCTGTCGGCGTTGTTTCCAGGGCCAATCAGCCAATCAGAAGCCACGCCTTGGTTTGCAAATGTTTTGGAAGTCGAACAGGGTGTGCTCTCTGACTGAAAGTTGGAATGTTATCTCATGAAAACAGACTGTTGATACAACTTGGTCCTGCAACAAAATAGCACAGTGTAATGTGTGCCATGTTCAAGATTCTAGCCCAGGGGTAGGCAACCTAAGGACCGTGGGCTGGGTGTGGCCCAATCAATCTGGCCTGCAGATGGTCCGGAAATCAGTGTGTTTTTACGTGAGTAGAATGTGTGCTTTCATTTAAAATGCATCTCTGGGTTATTTGTGGGGCACAGGAATTCGTTCATTTTTTTTTTTCCAAAATATAGTCCGGCCTCCCACATGGTCTGAGGGACAGTGGACCGGCCCCCTGCTGAAAAAGGTTGCTGACCCCTTTTCTAGCCACTCCATCCACCCTCCCTGTGCCCCTCCCCAACATCCATTCAGCATCCTGCGGCCCCTGAGCATGCTCACTCCTCATTAGATGCTTTTGGAGTCCATCCATTTAGGGTCCACCCTTAGAAATGTACTTCTGGAAACCTCCCTTAAAATTGTTGATACTTCCCTCCTTTGTGGCAGTGGTGCCATGCTGTTTTGGCTACATAAGCAATGACATGCACTGGCTAAACATAAGAAATCAGTATCTGAAGAAATGTGCATGCACACGAAAGCTTATACCAGAACAAACTTAGTTGGTCTATAAGGTGCTACTGGACAATTTATTTTTATTTTTTACTTTGACTGCGTCAGACCAACACGGCTTCCTACCAGAAATAAGAAATCAGGGGAAATGATATTTTGCAACATTTCATATAGGTGCTGCTTTTCACTGCTAGATCTTTGTTATGAATGAATTAAAAGGAGAAGTAGGATTTCATTCTTCCAACCTTCACCCCCCAAAAAACCTACCAACACCCCAAACAGTGAAACAACAACAACAATCAATTGGAAAGGTACCATCTGCAACAGGAGAGAAATGATTATACTGTAGAATAGCTCCTAACAGAACTAACCAGAGGTGAGTCGGTCCTTGAATGAATCATTAATGGTACCCAGCATCTGGGACAGAAGGCAAGTACTGTTGAACCACTCATAGGTAACCACAGTGCTGTCAAATTCAACATATATATGAATGGCAAAGTGCTGCAGAGGCATCAAGCGTACTCACATACAACTTCGAAAGAGGAAACTTTTTCTCTTTTTTTTAAAGGGAGGATTAGTTGAAAGGAAGTTGAAATGGAGAGTCAAGAGGGTCAAATCTCTTCACGATGCTTGGAGGTTATTTGAAAACATGGTAATAGAAGTTCAAATTGAATGTGTACCTCAGCTTAAGAAGGAGACAAAAAGTCCAAGAGGGTGATGATATGGCTAATGAATGGAATCAAAGTAGGTATAAAAAAGCAAGCCATGGCCGAATGAGGAAAACACAACGAATCCAGAATGCAGCAGCTAGACTGGTGACTGGGAGTGGCCACCAAGACCATATAGCACCAGTCCTGAAAGACCTGCATTGGCTCCCAGTACATTTCTGAACACAATTCAAAGTGTTGGTGCTGAACGTTAAAGCCCTAAATAGCCTCGGCCCAGAATACCTGAAGGAGCATCTCTACCTCCGTCGTTCAGCCTGGACACTGAGGTCCAGCTCCAAGGGCCTTCTGGCGGTTCCCTCCCTGCAAGAAGTGAGGTTACAGGGAACCAGGCAGAGGGCCTTCTCAGTGGTGGCACCCACTCTGTGGAATGTCCTCTGACCAGATGTCAAGGAAATAAACAACTATCTGACTTTTAGAAGACATCTGAAGGCAGCCCTGTTTAAGGACATTTTTAATGTTTGATGTTTTATCATGTTTTTAATTTTCTGTTGGAAGCCACCCAGAGTGGCTGGGGAGGCCCAGCCAGATGGGCGGGGTATAAGTAATAAATTGTTATTATTATAATAAAATAAGAAAGACCACAAATTCTGACAAAGCAAATTCAAGTTGGTCACAAGGCTAAAGAGCAAAAAAACCCCACACATTGGGGAACATAGAGTATGCCATCACTCCCACTCCCAATAATAATGACAGTCATCAACTGAACAGAGCTGCAAATGAACTCCAGTGAATCTCATCCTGCAAAACATCAGACCTCTGGTTTACTCCTCACAGAGCTACAATTCCCAACACCCTTAACCAACTACAGTTCCCTGAATTCGTGTGCTTTATTTGTATGCTGTGCAGGCAGCCTCAATTTAGTGATACTTACTTTGAAGTAAACATGCATAGAATTCAGCAGCTAGTTAAAACCAAAGCATAGCCAAAAAAATGAAGGTAAATTTACAAAGTGTTCACTCAGGAATAACTTAATTCAGAGTACCAGGGTATGATATACATTTGTATGAAAATTTGTTGCTTTCTTCCTCCTGCCTTGATTTTGTTCTTTTCTGACTACTTTCAATATAAAAGTATCCAAATGAATTTTTGAATGAAACATCAAGGAATTCCTTTCAAATGCACTGCTCCTTACATAGGAATCATATGAAAGGAAGTTTTTGAATGCTATTTACATATTGTTGAAAAGTTCCCGAATAAATCAGTAGCTGTGGTAATTCACTGCGCATTAATTTACAATAGTCCTCTTTACGTTCTGGCTGCTTTATAGTTTTGTTTTCAAAGGCACATCCCATGGCTTAAAAAAAGAGTATTTGTTAAGAGAAGGGTCAGACAAAAGCAGAGGAACCGGCAAGTATGCATCTTGAAAAGCGTTGGCGTGAAAGAGTCGGTTTACACAATTTGTAATTGGAAAGCCCCTTATTTTTGATGGGGCAGAGTGTGGCTATCTTCTTTCTGTGATCCTTCCACTACTTTCTGAGATAGAAGAATTTTGGGGGGGGTGCATTTGCATGAATGTAAAGGTAACAAGGTAGAGGACCCCTGGACGGTTAAGTCCAGTCAAAGGCGACTATGGGGTTGCAGCACTCATCTCGCTTTCAGGCCAAGGGAGCTGGCGTTGGTCCACAGACACCTTTCTGGGTCATGTGGCCAGCAAGACTAAACCACTTCTGGTGCAATGGAACACTGTGATGGAAACCAAAGTGCACAGAAATGCCGTTTACCTTCCTGCCGCAGTGGTACCTATTTATCTACTTGCACTGGCATGCTTTCGAACTGCTAGGTTGGCAGGAGCTGGGACAGAGCAACGGGAGCTCACCCCATCGTGGGGATTCGAACCGCCAACCTTCTGATTGGCAAGCCCAAGAGGTTTAGACCACAGCACCACCCGCATCCCTCATATATCCTGTAAGATACAAGTGGGTTCAAATGAATCTGACAATTTCCATTTCCCTTTGATTCTCATTTTTCCACTCTTTTTAGTTCAGTTCT
Source organism: Podarcis cretensis (assembly GCF_951804945.1). Lineage (NCBI taxonomy): Eukaryota > Metazoa > Chordata > Lepidosauria > Squamata > Lacertidae > Podarcis > Podarcis cretensis. Next base: position 11,310,721 of record NC_137176.1, on the reverse strand, counting down.
CCACATTTCTCCAATGTTTTGTGATCTGTACATGCATGTGTATGCTTTCAGAAAGTGGAAATGAAGGAGGTTCACCTTTCAATGCAAACTCACTTGAATTTCTGCCTCCTGCCCCCAGCATCAGGTGCTCAAGGTTCGAATCAAGCAGGCCCTGCAAGCAGAGGGCCAAAATCTACTTGTGAGGAACCCAAAGTGGATGGTCACTCTGTCCCGTGTTCCTGTTTGATTTCTTGTGGCACCTTGAAGCTCAGGCCTGTTTTATTGCAGGTGTCAGCTCTTCAAGTGGGCTCAGCTTCTCCCCACTGATTTTCCTACTGCCCATTCACTTGGACTTCCTGTTGGGACCCAATACGCAAACAACTGCCCAGGAAGAGAGTGCAAGGCATGTAGTGGATGCTGCTTTACCTCCTCACTCTTGTTACTTTGCAAGTGACTAGGCAGCAAGAAAGCACAGGAAGGAGGAAGGGCAGCAGAGCCTGGAGGCCCTGGAAGTCTCTGATTTGGTCCCTGTAGGGATGCAGGTCTTGGCAGGTTTTTTTAGTTGTTGTTGTTTAGTAGTTTAGTCATGTCTGACTCTTCGTGACCCCATGGACCAGAGCACGCCAGGCACTCCTGTCTTCCACTGCCTCTCTCTGTTTGGTCAAGCTTCGAGAACACTGTACAGCCATCTCATCCTCTGTCGTCCCCTTCTCCTTGTGCCCTCCATCTTTCCCAACATCAGGGTCTTTTCCAGGGAGTCTTCTCTTCTCACGAGGTGGCCAAAGTATTGGAGCCTCAGCTTCAGGATCTGTCCTTCCAGTGAGCACTCAGGGCTGATTTCCTTCAGAATGGAGAGATTTGATCTTCTTGCAGTCCATGGGACTCTCAAGAGTCTCCTCCAGCACCATAATTCAAAAGCATCTATTCTTCGGCAATCAGCCTTCTTTATGGTCCAGCTCTCACTTCCATACATCACTACTGGGAAAACTATAGCTTTAACTATACGGACCTTTGTTGGCAAGGTGATGTCTCTGCTTTTTAAGATGCTGTCTAGGTTTGTCATTGCTTTTCTCCCAAGAAGCAGGAGTCTTTTAATTTCGTGACTGCTGTCTCCATCTGCAGTGATCATGGAGCCCAAGAAAGTAAAATTTCTCACTGCCTCCAGTTCTTCCCCTTCTATTTGCCTAGAGGTGATGCCCTACATGATATAAATCTGATGCAGGCCATGTTTCGCACCCAGCACAGTCTGATATAATTAAGCTTGAAAAACACCACTGCCATTGCACCTTACAAGAGAGAGCCAGTGTGGTGTAGTGGTTAACAGCGGAGGACTCGTAATCTGGTGAACCGGGTTCGCTTCCCCACTCCTCCACATGCAGCTGCTGGGTGACCTTGGGCCAGTCACACTTCTCTGAAGTATCTCAACCCCACTCCCCTCACAGAGTGTTTGTTGTGGGGGAGGAAGGGAAAGGAGAATGTTAGCCGCTTTGAGACTCCTTCGGGTAGTGATAAAGCGGGATATCAAATCCAAACTCTTCTTCTTCTCTTTTTACAAAGTCCAGGCACTTGACTTCTCACCATGCCCAAAACACCATTTTCTTCTTCCTCCTCTTTCTCTTCCCAACCAACCTGAACAGAAGTTTTGGAGATCTCAAAAGCTTGCTCGCTATTTTGTGACAGTTGACCCCAACAAAGAGATTACCCTACTCTTACTTTTGGTTTTGCACGCAGAAGCATTCAAGATGATGTAGGAGCAGACAGCTCAACATTCCTCAATGTTTTGTATCTGACCCCCTGTTCAGAGATTGCACTGTCTAATTTTTTGTGTATACCACAAGCATTCTGGATGTTGATTTATCTCTCCTGACAAAGATAGCAGTTTTTTACTTGGAAACCTCTTGGTGATTCCAGCACTCTCATAACAAAACAAGGGCAAACGTGAAGTCCTGTGAAAGATGTAATTTCATTTCCCCCTTCGTATGTAGGGTGCTCTGTATGCAATCCCTGAACTCACCCACCAAAAGGAACTTAGATTTTGAAAAATAGTGGTGTACACGAATCCCCTCGTAGAACTAAGCTACATTTGGGGTGATTGGCTGAAGGCATTATACAGCCCTTTCATTGTTAATTCTGTTTTAAAAGCTAATACTACTCTACCATATCTAATCACAACGACACCATCCAGGTTATAGTTATATTTTATAGACATTTTTCACACTTGTTATAAAAAATCAAATAAGGCCCTTAAACACAATCCTGGTTATTGAATTTTCCATTTTCCCTCCTTCTACTTTTCTATTGAAGAACTGTTAATGAGTCTTGAATTGTTGGCATTACTGATAGGTATTTTCTTTTTGTAGAAACATGTTGACCCAAGTATTTCTTTTAAGCTGTTGGAACTAAAGTTTTCAGCAGATGTGATACAAAATAGTTCAGAATATACCTGTGTTGTTGAAAGCTTCAGCATTTCAAACTGGAGATGTCATGTAGGAATTGCATGCAGAAGCCTCTTCTATTTATACCCTATGATAGCAACTTCAGTTCCCAATAGTTCCCTTAAAGGACAGGAGGTCTCACGCTAAACCAGAAAAGACCTATTTGGGATCCCAACCTTGTGCATAAGGCAAATCCACTTTATCAATAATGGGTTGGATTCAGGCAACATTAATTGTCACTGAAATCAAGATGTATTATGTCAGTTCATGATTAACCTGTTGCATTGAATTCAGTGGGACCTGAGTTCAACTAACTTAGGGGTTGGAATTCAATGTGAAAACAGAACTTAGGGTAATATACAGCTGAGTGATTGGGTAAAATTATGGAAAGAAGGTTTAAAATTTACTGCATGCATTGCCCTAAAAGAAAATGTGATGAAAATGATGTATAGATGGTATATTACACCTGTCAAGTTGGCGAAAATGTCTAAAGTCAGTAATAAATGTTGGAAATGTAAAGAAAAAGAGGGAACATTTTATCACATGTGGTGGGAATGTAAAAAGGTGAAATGCTTCTGGGAGATGATATATAATGAGATGAAAAAAATGTTGAAATGTACATTTATAAAGAAACCAGAAGCATTTTTACTGGGCATTGTTGGGAGTGATATAAATAGAAAGGAATATAAGCTTTTTTTATATGCAATAACAGCAGCAAGAATATTACTGGCCTAAAAATGGAAGCAAGAAGAATTACCGACGATTGAGGAATGGAGGATGAAGTTAATGGACTATGCAGAACTAGATAAACTAACAGGAAGGATTCAAAACTGGTGGGACCAGAAATTCACGGAAGACTGGAGTAAATTTTTGGACTATTTGAAAAGTATTTGTGAAGATCAGACGACGTTTGCAGGTTTGCAAGAAGTTTTGTGAGGAGTATTATTGGAAGTATTGCAAAAATGGAGAAGGGGAAGGATGATTTGTTAAGAGATGTAAAGGCAATATAAAGTTAAGAAATGCATATGAAGTGGATAAAACAGTGGATCATCAGAGGTGCTGATGGAAGCAAAAAAAGATTGTATAAGTGGTTTTGTATAAGTGGTTTTTGTAAAAGTGGTTTTGTGGTACATTTTATAATTTATATGTTAAAATCATATATATATATATATATATATATATATATATATATATATATGAGAAAACAGAACTTAGGGAATTTTTATTTTATTAATTTAGAGCAGTTGTTGTTGCAAAAAATTGTATACTGCCATTCATCCATAGAGCTCAGGGCAGTTCACAACAACAAAATACGATATAAAAAACACAATATGCATAATAAAATCAAGGGCAAACCAACCCTCTCCCACCAATCACTTTTAAAAGAGGTATAGGATGTTCATCAGTCAAAGGCCTGGCTGAAAAGAACATTTTTGCCTAGCACCTAAAGATACATAATGAAGGCGCCAGCTGAACCTCCCTGGGGAGACCATTTCAGAAATGGCCTGCTCTCGTGTTGCTACCCTCTGGACCTCTTAGGGAGGAGGCACAGGAAGACAGGATTCAGATGATGATCTAAGGGTTGGAGCAGGTTCATACGGAGAGAAGTGGTCCTTGAGGTGTTGCGGTCCTGAGCTGTTTAGGGCTTCATAGATCAAAACCAGTACTTTGAATTGGGTCTGGAAATTAATCAGCCACCAGTGCAGTCCAGCCAGGATCAGTGTAATATGTTCAGACCATATTGCCCGGTGAGCAACCTGCCCATCAAATTCTGCACCAGCTGAAGTTTCCAAACCATCTTCGGAAGCAGTGCTATAGATCAGTGTTTCCCAACCTTGGGCCTCCAGCTGTTTTTGGACTACAACTCCCATCATCCCTAGCTAGCAAGACCAGTGGTCAGGGATGATGGGAATTGTAGTTCAAAAACAGCTGGAGGCCCAAGGTTGGGAAACACTGCTATAGATAATGTGTTGTAGTCATTAACCTAGAAGTTATCAGAACACTGAATAGCTCAACTGGTAGAGCATAGGACTCTTAATATCAAGGTTTGAGGTTCAAGCCCCAAAATGGACTTGCATTCCAGGCAGTTGGACTAGATGGGCCCTGTGGTCCCTTGCAACTCTATAATTCTACGATTCTATGGTTATGTAGACAACAGTAGTTTGCCTATCCCTATGCAGCCAAGGATGGGACGCAGGTGGCGCTGTGGGTTAAAGCCTCAGCGCCTAGGACTTGCCGATCGAAAGGTCGGCGGTTCGAATCCCTGCGGCGGGGTGCGCTCCCGCTGCTCGGTCCCAGCGCCTGCCAACCTAGCAGTTCGAAAGCACCTCCGGGTGCAAGTAGATAAATAGGGACCGCTTACCAGTGGGAAGGTAAACGGCGTTTCCGTGTGTGGCTCTGGCTCGCCAGAGCAGCGATGTCACGCTGGCCACGTGACCCGGAAGTGTCTCCGGACAGCGCTGGCCCCTGGCCTCTTAAGTGAGATGGGCGCACAACCCCAGAGTCTGTCAAGACTGGCCCGTATGGGCAGGGGTACCTTTACCTTTACCTTTTATGCAGCCAAGGGGGCAACTGGGCCACCAGCCAAAGCTAATGGAAAGCACTTGGTACCCATGAGGCCCCCTGAGCCTCAAGTGACAGCAAAGGACCCAGAAAGACCCTCTAAACTGAATACCTTCTCCTTCAGAGGAAGTGTAACCCCATTAAGAGCAGGCAATCATTTCATCAGAAAAATATATGTTGTGTACATAAAATAATTTTCAATGAAAACAGATAAAACCAGCATTTCTTATAACAAATATGCATAGGGTTGCCATATGTCCAGAATTTAACAGACATATCTGGAATACTGCAGCAGGAAGCAGTGTCCGAGCAGAAATCGGTCAAATTTCCTGGAAAATCCGGACTTATGGCAACCCATGTTGGTAGTCTCGATTTTACTGACTTTCCATAAAAATAGCTCAAATTTTAAAATGTTAGTTTTTGTGTCTAGTTTTTCACTTTTTGAAATATGGCAACCCTCTGCATAACTAAATTATATGCTGAAACGGAAAGATGTATGAAACAATAGAAAACAGAGTGGCCTAGTGGTTTTGGTGTTCACACAGTTCAGATCCACATTCAGCCATGAAGTTCACTAGGTGACCTTAGTCCAGTCATTGCTTCTCAGTGTAACCTACCTGACAGGGACTGGGCAGAGGAGGAATGGTGGAGACCGCCTACCCAGTCTGACCCTTCCAGAGAAGAAGGAGACAGTTCAGAATCACAACAGGGGGTTGAGGGAGGTCACAGCTCAGAGGCAGATGAGGGGGAAAGCTGGGAAATAATGGGAGAGGAGGATGAGGAAGAGGAACCACCAGGAGGCCAACAGCTGATGGACACTGTGTCTTTAGAAAGCATTCCAGACCCTCCCTGTCCCAGAACATGGCAGGCAATGAAAGTTGGAGAGCAGAGAGCTCAAAGGCAAAAGGCACTTTTCAGTACCCGTAGTAATGATTCATGCAGAAGTAGGAGGAGACGGAGAGGGTGGGGTTTCACTTGGAGCAACACCATTACTCCAAGAAGCTGCATTTCTAAGCCTCTCTGTGTGAGTATTGAATAAATAACATTGGTAAGAGCTTTCATTGTCTTATCTGTTCCTGACAACCTACAATTGGGGTGGGGGCTGGATCCTCTGATGTCTGACACTACCTCACAGGGTTGTTAGGAACATAGACAGGCACCTTATACTGAGTCAGGACACTGGACCATCTGACTCAGTATTGCTAACACAGACTGGCAGATGCTCTCCAAGGTTTCAGACAAGGGACACTCACTGTCCTACCTGGATATTGAATGTGGGACCTTCAGCTGCTCTGCCACAATAGGACAACCCTTCCTTGTTGTGAGGCTAAATGGGAGGAGGAGAAACATTTGTGGTGTTTTACGTTTTTTATATATACTGCCCTGATATTTTATGATATGGAAGTATGGAAATACTTGTATAAACAAATAAATAAACCACAAGGGCTACCTTGAACTCCTTGGAATAAAGGTGGGTTCTAAAGATACTGGTAAATAAGTAAATAAACATCGTGAGGACATGGAGTGATCATTACTTGGCACTTGTAGAAGTGCAAGTTCTGCAGATCGAAGTGGTTGAATAGGCACGTACGGGGCAAGGCGATCCCTCAAGTAAGTGACTCTCGAGCCATTAAGGGCTTTCTGTACCAATGCCAAAACCTTGAACTTGGCCCAGTATCAAACTGGCAGCCAGTGCAGATCTTTGAGCACGGTTGTAATATGCTGACAGGATCTCGTTCCTGTCAGCAATCATGCTACCGCATTCTGCATTGACTGCAGTTTCTGGAAGCCTCGTATAGTACACTAAAGTAACCCGATATTGAAGCTGCTTGTGCCTGGGCTACCGTAGTCAAGCTTTCCTGGTCCAATAATGGTCAGAGCTGTTCTGTGAGTTGAAGCCATCCAGGGGAAGCAATTGGCCAGTTTCCTGGATGTGAGAACCTCTAAGACAGAGAAACTGGCATCTCCAAGTAGGGCTAGGAGAGAGACTTATCTGAAACCCTGAAAATCCATAGCCAATCAGTGTAGGCAATATTGAGCTCAATGGACCAATCGTCTGACTCAGTGTAAGGTCGTTTCCTATGTTCTTAAGTGCTGGGCCTGAGGACTCAGGGCTCAGCTAGACTAGCAAAGAGAAAGTGTTTTATATGTGTTGTATATGAAATATTGTAATTTGGTTGAATGTTAAGAAGGATGCTAGATCATAAATAATTGCCTACCACTGAATTAGATCTGAATTTGACGATAAGTGAGATTAAGGAAAATACAAACTTTTTGGAGAATTGCTAGATTTTATTTAAATGAGCGGAGATAAGATTGCAAATAAGTGGGTAATTTGCTTGGAAAAATTTTTTGTAACGATGCAAGTGCGAGCGGGAGACACGAGAGAGTCCAAAGAAGTGACAAAATTATGTTATGATATAAGTAATGTTGTTTAATATTTATGCATTTGTATTCAAAAAACTTTAATAAACATGTATAAATATATATATATATGTGTGTGTTGTATATGGTTGGCGGTTTGAATCCCCAACGAGGGGGTGAGCTCCTGTTGCTCTGTCCCAGCTCCTGCCTACCTGGCAGTTCAAAAGCACACCAGTTCAAGTAGATAAATAGGTATCGCTGTGGCAGGAAGGTAAACAGCATTTCCGTGCAATCTGGTTTCCATCACGGCGTCCTGCTGCACCAGAAGCAGTTTAGTCATGCTGGCCACATAACCCGGAAAGCTGTCTGTGGACAAACACAGGCTCCCTCAGCCTGAAAGCGAGATGACCCCTGCAACCCCATGGTCGCCTTTGACTGGATTTAACCAACCAGGGGTCCTTTACCTTTTTTTAAAAAAAAAGAAAACACTTTTTTTTACCTTTGCAGCATTATAACACTGTGATACCACATAGCATTGTGGAGTTCCATTTTTGCCAGCACAATTTCTCATGCAAAGTTTACAACACCTTCAACTGAAACACTTCTTTGATCCAACCACAGTTTCAGAGAGGACAAAAGTTGGGTGGTCTGGCGCTCAGTGATAGGGATCCTGTCAAGGAGATGGGGCGCAATGTGTATCTGCAACCTGAGCTCACAGAGAGGCCAGATTTCTCTCTCTCTCTCTCTCTCTCTCTCTCTCTCTCTCTCTGTCACACACACACACACACACACACACACACCTACCTCTTCAAAGTGTACATATGCAGACACACAATAGCCATTTTTTAACAGCAGACACTCCACGTGTACCTATTTTCCAGGGACAGCCCCAGATTTACAGAAGCCATCCCAACTTCTGATTTGATCCCCAAATGTCCCGCTTTTCCTTTGTTGTTGTTTAATCGTTTAGTCGTGTCCGACTCTTCGTGGCCCCATGGACCAGAGCACGCCAGGCACTCCTGTCTTCCACTGCCTCCTGCAGCTTGGTCAAACTCATGCTGGTAGCTTTGAGAACACTGTCCAACCATCTTGTCCTCTGTCATCCCCTTCTTCTTGTGCCCTCCATCTTTCCCAACATCAGGGTCTTTTCCAGGGAGTCTTCTCTTCTCATGAGGTGGCCAAAGTATTGGAGTCTCAGCTTCAAGATCTGTCCTTCCAGTGAGCACTCAGGGCTGATTTCCTTCAGAATGGATAGGACTTCTTGCAGTCCATGGGATTCTCAAGAGTCTCCTCCAGCACCATAATTCAAAATACATAATTCAGATACACATTATCGCTTTTCCTTAGGACGTTCCTATTTTCACTGGAGAGATGTCAGAGGGTATGTAACAGTGGGCATCTCATTGTGGAAAATTAAGCCTGGAATGGACACATTTAGGGCACTACAGAACTGCAAGCAAGGAGATGCTGGAGTTTGTTGCACTTCACTCACCAAGATCACAGTTTCTGCAATGGGGATGTTGAGAGAAGGTTTGCACAATGATAATATTATAGTGCATCTTTGTTAACCTTTTGTGGCAGACAATTACTCACTTCTCGACAGCACTTTGAAGATTAAACAGCTTAAATTTGCTGTTGAAAACCCTGTATTCAAAGCAGCCTTCAGTAATTAGTGAACCATGGTGTGTGGCCTGGGGTTAAACCAAGTAGGAAAGGGGGCAGAGGCTGTCTCTCCTGCCTGTATGTTTTTTTTAATCTAAAGTGTGTAAATAATTGTTCTTTGATATTGTGGTTCCCAGATGACAAAAGGCTCATTCCGAAATGTCCATTTTGTCAGTCATCCAGGTCAGAGAGGGCTCTTTGCCATAGCTGAAGAGTGGCAGCACTTAGGAACAGCCTTGCAGCTTGCCAAATAAAAGGTTCTTTCGGTGGGTTGTGGGGAAGAATCCTGCCTGTTCAAATCTTTCCTATCTCCCTGGCCTTGTATGAATGATGGAAAGATGACCTTGGAAAGAGGGCAGAAACGACTCGCTTTCCCTCCCTTCCAATATTCTTTTTTTAAAAGCACACAAACACTTAGAACTCTGCGTTAAATCTTGCTTTGTATCTGTTTGTATACAGTATTGGGTGAGAAAATAGTGAGAGCAGTTCTGTGAGCCTTAGAAAAATACCAAGAAACACACATTTATAATAAGGGTATTTGGGCCGTTAAAGGCAGAATGAATGAATGAGCACCTAAGCATTGTTTAGCAAGGATCCATCTAGTTCAACATTCTGTTTACAAACTGATGCCACTGGGAGCTCACAAGAATGGCACAAAGGTGACGGCCTTCTTCTATTACTTGCTCCTTGGCATCTGGTACTGAGAGGGCTATTGCCTCTAGACATGGAGGTTGCATTTAGCTATTCTCTAATATAGTGTAAGGGACGTGGGTAGCGCTGTGGGTTAAACCACAGAGCCCAGGACTTGCTGATCAGAAGGTCGGCGGTTTGAATCCCCGTGACGGGGTGAGCTCCCGTTGCTCGGTCCCTGCTCCTGCCAACCTAGCAGTTTGAAAGCATGAAGTGCAAGTAGATAAATAGGTACCGCTCCGGTGGGAAGGTAAATGGCATTTCCGTGCGCTGCTCTGGTTTGCCAGAAGCGGCTTAGTCATGCTGGCCACATGACCCGGAAGCTGTCTGCGGACAAACGTTGGCTCCCTCGGCCAGTAAAGTGAGATGAGTGCCGCAACCCCAGAGTTGCTCACGACTGGACCTAATGGTCATGGGTCCTTTATCTTTTTTAATATAGTGTAACAGTGTTGGACAAAGACCTGGGACTATAATCCCCACTCAGCCCTGAAGCTCCCTGGGTGGTGTTGAGCCAGTCAGTCTCACAGTCTCACCTATCTCACAGGGTTGTTGAGCAGATAAAAAGGGGCGGAGGAGAACCATATGAGTCCCCCTTGAGCTTCTTGGAGGAAAGGCAGCATATAAACTGAATTAAAAAACAAATCTCCTTTTCAAGCCAAAGAAGCATAGCTTGCAGTGGTGCATTCCACAAATTAATGACCTGTTATGTGAAAAAGGACCTTCTGAAGCCACTACTAATGAGCATTATGAGAGAGGGAGAGGGAAATCCTTTTTTAATTTTTTTTATTAGCATCCACCTGTCTCAAGAGACAATGGAGTATGCTTCTGGGGGTGAAGTCTAACCACTGCATTAGCATGTCTCTTGACCTCGCTGATGTGGTTCAAAGGAAAGCAGAGCAATATGTTTGGCACCAGCTTGGCTGCAGGAGTTGCCAGAGGGAGGCGTATAAAGAACCATTCAACTACCTTAGGGCCTCCATTCCAGATTTGAGTAGGGTTTACTCCTTAGCCCTTTCTTCTCCAGAAGATACCCTTCAAGGCAGTGAAGGTTTAGGATCAGAATTTTCCTTCTCATAGATGTGCTACCTTTCCAGGTTGACGAGCCCTGTCTGCCCCTCATTTCCCATTACACCATGTGCAGAAACCACCTTCTTCATCATTGGACCCACTTTTGGTCTTCTCTGCTCAATTCAGCAAAGCCTGTCTGGACATGCAGGGGAACTCCCTAACTCACTGAGGATTTGAGACCTACAGTGGTACCTCAGGTTAAGTACTTAATTCGTTCCGGAGGTCCGTACTTAACCTGAAACTGTTCTTAACCTGAAGCACCACTTTAGCTAATGGGGCCTCCTGCTCCTGCTGCGCTGCCAGAGCACGATTTCTGTTCTCATCCTGAAGCAAAGTTCTTAACCTGAAGCACTATTTCTGGGTTAGCGGAGCCTGTAACCTGAAGCATATGTAACCTGAGGTACCACTGTACTGGCTAACCTTACCTGGTTTAGCCTTCTTTCTCCCCTACCTTTCATAATTTTATAAATCTCTCCCATGTCCCCCCACCCTGCCCCATGACCATCTATTTTTTTTCCAGAACTAAAGTCCCCAATTGCCTTCATCTTTCCTAACAGGGGAGGTGCTCCTGTTCTGTTTAGTTTCCCACACTGAGCACTCTCCTACAGCAACATATGATGTCCTTTTGGATTGGGAATTCCCTAATTCTAGTCCTAGAAACCACTGCCCCCTGTTTTATTACCCAGTTGCTTCATCTAGATCAGAGCTCCCATCAACATCACCACTGTACATTTTAATTTCTACATGCCATTTAATGTTTAAAGAGGAGGAATCCAATGTAGAATAATCGGGCAAGGAACTTTCAATGGACTAAAAGCTCTAAATCACCAAAGCAAAATGATGGAGCCTGCAGTGAATAAAGAGAGAATCTTCGGAGGAAAAATGAAATGCAGTTGGTACTATGATTTTTATTTACTGAGCCCTGATTTCCAGCAACATTATTCCTCTTAGTCCTTGAGGAAGTAATATACTCTCACCCTTAAAACGCTGTAAGTAGTCGATAATCCATTATTACAGTAAGCCGTACACTCTCACAGTAATTATCTAATAACCCTTTATAAAAGACCGTAGCTTCCTAATCTGTTTATAATTATCATTTCAATGATCCTGCGCATTAATCTCTGACCTTCAGCAACTCTGACCTGATCTTAATTAGCTCTAATATCAAATCATCTCTATATAAGAAACTAGCCATGACCAAATGAATGAACCCCAGGTACAGTTAATTTCAGGAGCAATTATATTTCCATGTAGGGAGATTTAAATGATTATCTGCACAATTTCACACAGTTTTATGTAATTCCGCAACATTATAAATTCTGTTTTAAATCATATTTCAAAGGCAGGGCTCCACCGACTGGCTTCGTATCATATACTAAGTAACTAGATTAGAACATCACATTACCGCTGTATAACAGTGGATGAGTTTTGTGCCCTTGTTTTCAATTACGTAGTGAAAACAAAACTGTATTTCACCGAGAGAAACTCTTAGCCAAATATGAAACACAACAATACAAGAGCTAATGGGAGCCAGTTTCAATCATCTGCAATTTTAAATAAATACTGAGCTAAAAAATGGATTTAACGGAATTCTGCGCAGTCTGAAGTGTTCCTTAGTGCACAGTCATGTGCATTTGTTTATTTATTAAAACTCCATAAATTGCCGCTTCAAAACAAAGCGCCAGAAACAACGTACAGTGGTGCCTCGCAAGACAAAATTAATTCGTTCCGTGAGCTTTCTCGTCTTGCGATTTTTTCGTCTTGCGAAGCACGGACTTTGGAAAAGCTTCAAAAATCACCAAAGTCTTCAAAAACCTCAAAAAGGCTACCACACCGCATGCTATGAGTTGCTCCTCGAAGTGAATGCACGGTTTTAAGAAAAAGGAAACAAACTTGCAAGACAAAGGAAACAAACTTGCAAGACGTTTTTGTCTTGCGAAGCAAGCCCATAGGGAAATCCGTCTTGCGAAGCAACTCAAAAAACGAAAAACTCTTTCGTTTTGCGAGTTTTTCGTTTTGCGAGGCATTCATCTTGCGAGGTACCACTGTACAAGATAAAATGGTACATGTAAAGCACATAAACAACGGCAATATTAAAATTAAAATATTGTGTTCGCTTGTGTAATGGCAATATTGTAATGTTTCGGTGATGGCGGCAATAACTCTGGCAGCTATTGGCTGAACCGCTTCATGTCACAGAGGAGCGGGGCAGATGGAAGGCTGCCATTGGCTGCCATTTTTAAGCAACTCTCATCCAAGTGGGGAGGTGGTCAGGCGACAGCGCATAAAGAAGGGGAGGTAAAAGAAGGAAGGGCCTGGAGTGGGAGAGACCAGTGTGCTCAGTGGGGCTTTCTCCTGGCAAATGGTGCATAGGATCGCAGCCTAAGACTGAAAACTGGAAGAAGGAGCAAACAGAAAGGGATATGTTGCTCCATTACGGGACCACCTCTCCTGGTCTGCCCCACAGAGGACCTTAAGGTCCATGAATAACCATAGTTTAGAGGTCCCGGGCCCTAAGGAAGTCAGACTATCCTCCACCAGGGCCAGGGCCTTCTCAGTGATGGCTCCGACCTGATGGAATGCTCTGTCCCATGAGACTAGGGCCCTTCAGGATTTAACCTCTTTCCGTCGGGCCTGTAAGACAGAGCTATTCCGCTTGGCCTTTAATTTGAATTCAGCCTGATCTTTTATTTCCCTTCCCTTCTCTTCCCTCCCCCTCCCCTTTTATGAAGATCACCCGCTCTGAGACCCCACAGCTAATTCTCCCCTGGTCTCCTCGCTGGCCCAAGTAGGACAAATTCAGCCAGCTAGCTCTGGGGATTATCTAATGCTTATTTCCCCTAAATTGATTTTTGAATTTTATTGTTATTCATGTTTTTATACTGAATTTTATGATGCTTTTATAATTAAGTCTTTTAAATTTGTTTTTAGCCACCCTGAGTCCGGTTTTTGAACTCGGAAGGGCAGGGTATAAATAAAAAAATATTATTATTATTATTAGGAGGAGGAGTTGAGAAAGTATGTCCTCCAAATCATGGAGAGCCATGTGTTGCGGTGAGATCACGAAACTGCCTTCTTCTTGCTGGGGCAGGCCCATTTGGATAACCTCCGCACCTCATTGGTTGCCCCTTTGTTGCTGGGGGAAATTTTCTGTCGATTGGGGTTTGATTGGCAACTAAGGGGCTATTTAAGGGGCTGCGCAAGGTGAAGTACTTTCTCTTTTGTATCGTGCAGATTTCCCGCCCTCCTTTTGTATAATTTAAGGTTGTTTTTTGACCTTGCTATGCCTGCCTAGGGGTCATCTGTTTTTGGAGCAGGGGCCCGGTAGAAATTTTGCCACTTGGCTGATTGGCTGGTGCCATTTGGTTTTTGCCTAGGTAAGGTAAGGTAAAGGGACCCCTGACCATTAGGTCCAGTCATGGCCGACTCTGGGGTTGCGGCGCTCATCTCGCTTTACTGGCCGAGGGAGCCGGCATACAGCTTCCGGGTCATGTGGCCAGCATGACTAAGCCGCTTCTGGTTAACCAGAGCAGTGCACGGAAACTCCGCTTACCTTCCTGCCAGAGTGGTACCTATTTATCTACTTGCACTTTGATGTGCTTTTGAACTGCTTGGTTGCTAGGAGCTGGGACTGAGCAATGGGAGCTCACCCCTTCACAGGGATTCGAACCGCCGACCTTCTGATCGGCAAGTCCTAGGCTCTGTGGTTTAACCCACAGTGCCACCTTTGGTTTTCGCCTCTGTGCTCCCCCAGTATGTTTCCCCTTACTGACCTCTGGAGGTTCCAGTTGTCAGTCCTGTTCCTGCCAGTGCAGGTTCAGGTAGTCTGAACCAATGCCTAAGCAACCACTCAGATGCTGTAATCAATAAAGTTGTGGCCAAAATTAATGCCAAAAATCTTGAACAAATATTCTGTGTCCTGTGTGATATATTTTGGAGGGGTTTTGGGGGTCTTCACACACAAAGGAGAATGGCTGGAATTCCTATGTTCACCTGAAGGCCTTTGCTGCCGCTGGTCTCTAGAATCAGCTACTTATAGGAACCCAAAACAATTTGTCACATAAAGAAACAGAGTGAACTACAATACTAGAACTAGATACTAGAACTAGATTTTAAATCTGCCTTTTTTGCACCCAGTGCCTGTGATTGAGATTTATACACTGTTGGGAAATTTTGGAACAAGATGGAGACAGGGTAAAATTGTAGAGTTTTGAAAAATTAAAAAACAAAGTGTGAGATTGGCTTCATTATTACCAAATCATGGAGGCATATAATTTGGATAAAAAAGTTGGCTTCCAGGTGGAAAAATCAAAATTGGAAACAGAATTGTTAGATCCCAAAACTAAGAATTTGTCAAGAATGTATAATTTGCTGTTGAAATGGAACACTCAGGATGAAACAGTGAAATCTGCTATGATTAAATGGGCACAAGATGTTGGACATAACATTATGATGGCTGACTGGGAACAGTTATGGACCACAGGTATGAAATTTACGGCATGTAATGCCCTAAGAGAGAATTTAATGAAAATGATTTACAGGTGGTA
This sequence comes from Podarcis cretensis, assembly GCF_951804945.1. Classification (NCBI taxonomy): domain Eukaryota; kingdom Metazoa; phylum Chordata; class Lepidosauria; order Squamata; family Lacertidae; genus Podarcis; species Podarcis cretensis. The sequence continues at coordinate 11,295,414 of NC_137176.1, read as the reverse complement.
CATGACACCAGTCAAGCTCGCAAAAATTTACCATTTGCCCAAAAATAAATGTTGGAAATGTAATGAGACTGAAGATACATTCTTTCACCTTTGGTGGACATGCCCAAGGATTAAGACATTCTGGGAGATGATTTACAATGAAATGAAAAAGGTATTTAAATATACCTTTCAGAAGAAACCAGAGGCCTTTCTCCTGGGCATGGTTGGCCAATTG